>NW_020172492.1:1550535-1771639 GCF_003031525.2 Neophocaena asiaeorientalis asiaeorientalis
GGTGCTGGTGTTTAGATGGAGATCTCTGGGAGATTTTCGCCATTTGATATTATGTGCAGCTGGGAGATCTCTTGTGGACCAGTGTCCTGAAGTTGTCCCTCCCACCTCAGAGGCATAGCACTGACTCCTAGCTGCAGCATCAAGAGCCTTTCATCCACACGGCTCAGAATAAAAGGGAGAAAAAGTAGAAAGAAAGAAAGAAAGAAAGATAGAAAGAAAAACGGAGGGATAGAGGGAGGGAGGGAGGAAGGAAAGAAAGAAGATAAAATAAAGTAAGGTAAAATAAAATAGTTATTAAAATAAAAAATAATTATTAAGAAAAAAAATTTTTAAGAAAAAAACAAAAAAACGGACAGATAGAACCCTAGCTCAAATGGTGGAAGCAAAGCTATACAGACAAAATCTCACACAGAAGCATACACATACAAAAAGAGGAAAAGGGGAAAAAAATCATAAATCTTGCTCTCAAAGTCCACCTCCTCAATTTGGGATGATTCGTTGTCTATTCATGTATTCCACAGATGCAGGGTACATCAAGTTGATTGTGGAGCTTTAATCCGCTGCTTCCGAGGCTGCTGGGAGAGTTTTCCCTTTCTATTCTTTGTTCTCACAGCTCCCAGGGGCTCAGCTTTGGATTTGGCCCCGCCTCTGCGTTTGGGTCACCGGAGGGCGTCTGTTTTTCCCTCAGACGGGACGGGGTTAAAGGAGCCGCTGCTTCGGGGGCTCTGACTCACTAAGGCTGGGGGAGGGAGGTGCACGGAGTGTGGGGTGAGCCTGCGGCAGCAGAGGCTGGCGTGACGTTGCACCAGTCTGAGGCGTGCCGAGCATTCTCCCGGGGAAGTTGTCCCTGGGTCCTGGGACCCTGGCAGTGGCGGGCTGCACAGGCTTCCCGGAAGAGGGTGTGGATAGTGACCTGTGCTCGCACACAGGCTTCTTGGTGGCGGCAGCAGCAGCCTTAGCGTCTAATGCCCATCTCTGCCGTCTCCGCTGGTAGCCGCGGCTCGCGCCCATCTCTGGAGCTCCTTCAAGCAGTGCTCTTAATCACCTCTCCTCACGCACCAGGAAATAAAGAGGGAAGAAAAATTCTCTTGCTTCTTCGGCAGGTCCAGACTTTTCCCCGGACTCCCTCCTGCCTAGCCGTGGGGCACTAACCCCCTGCAGGCTGTGTTCATGCCGCCAAACCCAGTCCTCGCCCTGGGATGGACCTTTGAAGCCCGAGCCTCAGCTCCCAGCCCCGCCCGCCCCGGCGGGTTAACAGACAAGCCTCTCGGGCTGGTGAGTGCCAGTCGGCACTGATCCTCTGTGCTGATCTCTCCGCTTTGCCCTCTGCACCCCTGTTGCTGTGCTCTCCCCCGCGGCTCCGAAGCTTCCCCCTCCGCCACCCGCAGTCTCCGCCCTCGAAGGGGCTTCCTAGTATGTGGAAAGCTTTCCTCCTTCACGGCTCCCTCCCACTGGTGCAGGTCCCATCCCTATCCTTTTGTCTCTGTTTATTCTTTTTTCTTTTGCCCTACCCATGTATGTGGGGATTTTCTTGCCTTTTTGGAGGTCAGGTCTTCTGCCAGCGTTCAGTAGGTGTTCTGTAGGAGTTGTTCCACATGTAGATGTATTTCTGGTGTATCTGTGGGGAGGAAGGTGATCTCCGTGTCTTACTCTTCCACCATCTTCCCCTCGTCCTATATGTAGGTTTTGAAATAGATAATAACATGATGTATGGATACAGATGTAGATATAGATCTCTATTTTTTAATTTTTTTGGTGAAAGAGGCTTTATGAGTTTTTAATATATAATATACATTATATTAATTAAATATACAACATTTAGGTGTGTACTCTTCTATTTGTATAATCTGGTGTTTTGAGAACACGCCAAAATGCAATTTCCAAAAAGATGAGTAGTTTAATACTTGAGAAAGTGCAGAATTTTGTCATAGCATGTAGGAAAAATGTATAGTCCAGATGATAGGGAAATGGGAGGTACATATCTCTCTTATCTCCATTTGAAATGATACATATTTGGCATCTTATTTATTTTATTTTTTAAATTTTCATCCTGTTTTATTGAGATATGATTGACATATAATACTGTGTAAGTTTAAAGTGTGCATCATAATGGTTTGACTTAAATACATCATGAAATGATTATCATAGTAGGTTTAGTGGACATCCATTATCTTCTATAGATATCAAATTAAAGAAATGGAGGAAAATTTTTCTTGTGATGAGAATTCTTAGAATTTACTTTCTTAACAACTTTGATCTGTAACATATAGCAGTGTTAATTATATTTATCATGTTGTACATTACATCCCGTACTTATTTATCTTATAACCAGAAAGTTGTAACTTTTGACTGCCTTCATCCAATTCGCCCTGCCCCTAACCACCTGCCTCTGATAACCACAAATCTGATCAATATTTTTGGTGAGTTTGTTTGTTTTTGAAGTATAATTGACCTGTGACACTATGTTAGTTCCTTTTACACTGCATAGTGATTTGGTATTTCTATACTTTTCAGAATGATCACCAGGATAAGTCTAGTTACTATATGTCACCACACAAAGATACACCATATTTATTGACTATGTTCTTCACACTGTACATGTCATCACTGTGACTCATTTATTTTGTAACTGGAAGTTTGCACCTCTTAATCTCCCTCCCCTATTTCTCCTTCACCTGCTCCCTGCACCCTGGCAACCACCTGTTTATTCTCTGTATCTATGACTCTGTTTATTTTGTTATGTTTGTTCATTTATTTCAGACAGTATTTGTTTTTCTCTGTCCTATTTCACTTCACATTACACCCTCTACATCATCCATGTTGTCACAAATAGCAAGATTTCATTGTTTTCCATGACTGAGTAACATTCCATGTGTGTATATATATCTTGTTTAACCATTCATCTATTGATGGACACTTGAGTTGCTTCTATATCTTGGCTATTGTAAATAATGCTGCACTGAATATAGGGGTGCATATATCTTTTCTAATTAGTGTTTTTGTTTTCTTCAGAAAAGTGTCTGGAAGTCAAACTCCTGGATCATATTGTAGTTATATTTTCAATTTTTTGAGGAATCTTCATACTGTTTTCCATAGAGGCTGCACCAATTTACATTTCTACAAACAATGGCACAAGGGTTCCTTTTTCTCCACATCCTTGCCAACATTTTTTATTTGTTGTCTTTTTGATGATGGCCATTCTGACAAGTGTGAGGTGATATTTCAGGGTGGTTTTGATTTGCATTTCCCTGATGTTTAGTGATGTTGAGCATCTTTTCACGTGCTGTTCCTTATCTGTATGTCTTCTTTTGAAAATTGCCTATTCAGATCCTCAGCCCATTTTTTAATTGAGTTGCTTTTTGATGTTGAGTTTTATGAGGTATTTGTATATTTTGAATATTAACTCTTTATCAGTTATATCAATTGCAAATGTTTTCTTCCATTTAGTAGGTGGCCTTTTCATTTTGTTGATAGTTTCCTACACTGTGAAAAAGCTTTTTAGTTTGATTTAGTCCCATTTGTTTATTTTTGCTTTTGTTTCCCTTACCTGAGGAGACATATCCAAAAAATTATTATTGAGATCCATGTCAAAAAGTGTACTACCTATGTTTTCCTTTAGAAGTTTTATGGCTTCAGGTCTTACATTTAAGTCTTTAATCCATTTAAAATTTACTTTTGTGCATGTTGTGAGAGTGTAGTCCAGTTCGATTCTTTTGTATGTAGCTCTCCAGTTTTGCTAATACCATTTATTGAAGAGGCTGTCTTTTCTCCATTGTATATTCTTGCCTCCTTTGTGGGAGAATAATTGCCCATATAATGGCAACTTCTTTTAAATAATAATCATGTGAGTAATAACATAGACACCTCTGGTTTAGCAGACATTACAATATGTATTTCATTAAAGAAATTTCATTGAAAAGAGATATTGATATTTATATTGGTTACATTATCTGCTTGTATACTTATTCAAAATGCAGTAAGGAATTTTATCAAACCATTGCATACCCACTCAAGCTCTATCCAAAAATTTTCTTTCCTCGTTCTTTACTCCTTCATCACTTTGGATATTTTGCCTTTTCTTACTTCACTATTTTCATATTTTATATCAATTTCATCATCTTCACCAGTAGGAATCTACACATTTGTATAAAAACCAATAACATTCGGTCTTAGAACCTCTCACTTATTTCAGATTCTGTAGAACAAATGTCTAGAGTCATGATGTCCAACATGGTAGCCATTTTAGCTTCATATGGCTATTTAAATTATTTAAAATTTTAAAATTAAAAATTTGGTTATTTATTCACAATACTCATATTTTAAATGCTCAATAACCACATATACTTCCTAGCTACCATATTGGACAGTGCAGATTATAGAACATTTACTCAATTTAGATAGAGCCGGACAGCACTTGTGGACAATGAATGGACAAACCCAGGGTTCTGCCTATTAGGAGAGTATTGAATGTAAATAGTGTCATGTGTTTTCCTCTCATACAAAACTTAGTTGATCGAATTATTAATTGCTTTTAAAATGCAAGTTACGGTGTAACTCGGTTATATCAAACAGTGATTTATATTTTAGACTTTAATGAAATTTTTTCCATTAATGAAATAATTTTTATATATTATCAAATAAGTATAAAAGTTTAGAATAAATGAACTAGAAAGTGATTTTTCAATTATAACAATAACAAAAGCACATGATTACTCTTAAGAAGTAATGTGGGCCCACTATGTGGTACACCAGAACAAATATAACATTGTAAGTCAACTATACTTAAATAAAAAAAAAAAGTGTAAGTGATGGATTTCTTTTTTTAATTTTTTAATTATTTATTTTTATTTATTTTCTTTATATTTTTTTTTGGCTGTGTCAGTTCTTAGTTGCAGTATGCAGGATCTTTGTTGAGGCATGCGGGATCTTTTGTTGCGGTGTGCAGGCTTCTCTCTAGTTGTGGCATGTGGGTTTTCTCTCTCTAGTTTTGGGGCGTGGGCTCCAGAGCACATGGTCTCTGTAGTTGTGGTGCATGGGCTCCAAAGCACGTGGGCTCTGTAGTTTGCAGCACGTGGGCTCTCTCGTTGAGACATGCAAGCTCAGTAGTTGTGGCGTGCAGGTTTTCTCTCTCTAGTTGTGGTGTGTGGGCTCCAGGGTATGTGGGCTCTGTAGTTTGCAGCATGCATACTCTCTCATTGAGGGATGTGAGCTCAGTAGTTGTGGCATGTGGGTTTTCTCTCTCTAGTTGTGATGCGTGGACTCCAGGGCATGTGGGCTCTGTAGTTTGCAGCATGAAGTCTCTCTCATTGAGATGTGCAAGGTCAGTAGTTGTGGCACACAGGCTTAGTTGCCCCATGGCATATGGGATCTTAGTTCCCCGACCAGGGATCAAACACACATCCCTTTCATTGGAAGGCGGATTCTTTACCACTGGACTGCCAGGGAAGTCCCAGGTGGATTTCTAAACTTTCCAAGTTGTTTCATTGATCTAATTTTTGCTCACACTACATTGTCTTGAATGCTCTAGCCTTATAGTAAGTCCTGAAATAAAATAGTTTTACTACTCCAACAATAACAAAAAAAGAAATAATGAGGTTCCATCACAAAACAATTAAATCAGAATCTCTTAGGGAGGGAGCTGTATATCAATATAGCCCTATTTTTAAAATTTTCCACAGATGATTAGAATATGTAGCCTTGGTTGAGAACAAGTAGAGAATCTTGTATAGTCACTGTAGGCCTCTTAGATTAAATTTGAACATCATCTTGATTCCTCAAAGTTCTGGAAATCATTCATGGTCATTCATTCTACTCTTTCCATATATTTATATATGTATGTGTATATTTACATTTATACATACATAAATATGCATATATATATGCATATACACTTGTAGGACACATTATGTTAGCATAATCTGTTTTTAAAACTACTTATGTGTTTTAAAAAATTTTTGTTTTTAGGTGGTTTTAGATTTATAGAAATGTAACAAAAATGATACAGACAATTCCTGTACACCCTCTCTAGTTTCTCCTATTGTTAACCTCCTACATTACTATGATATATTTGTCACAACTATTGAATCAACTTGATACATTTTTTCAAAAATTTTAATACTTTATATAAAAATTTTTATTTTATACATTGTCATTGTACAGAATATATGTATATGCATATGCATTTTTTATTGAATGAGAGATTGTTTAAATTCCATGGTGCTTTACATTTTTCAAAAGTTTCACACACATGATTTCATATAATCCCATAGTAACACTTTTTTCTTCCCCTACCCCTATATTGTCCCTCCCTCCTTCCCTCTCCCCAATAGTAACCACTAGTTTTTTCTCTATATCCTGTGAGTCTACTTCATTTTTTAATCCACTTGTTTGTTGTATTTTTTAGATTCCATATATAAGTGATATCGTACCATATTTGTCTTTCTCTAACTTATTTCACTTAGAATAATTCCCTCCAAATCCATCCATGTTGCTATGAATGGCAAAATTTCTTTCTTTATCATGGCTGAGTAGTATTCCATTTTATATATATACCACTTCATCTTAATCTATTTACCTCTTGGTGGACACTTAGGATACTTCCATAACTTTACAATTGTAAGTATTTTTTCCAAAGAAGAAGTGCAGATGGCTAACAGGCACATGGAAGGATGCTCAATATCACAAATCATCAGGGAAATGCAAATCAAGACCACGATGAGATACCACCTCACACCTGTCAGAATGGCTGTCATCAAAAAGAATGCAAATAACAAATGTTGGCAAGGATGTGGAGAAAAGGGAACCATTGTTCACTGTTGGTGAGACTGTAAATTGGTGCAGCCACTGTGGAAAATGTATGGAGGTTTCTTAAAAATCTAAGAATAGAATTACCATATGATCCAGCAATTCCATTCCTGGGTATATATCTGAATAAAACCAAAAACACTAATTTGAAAAGATACATTATTATTAACTAAACTCCATACTTTATTCAGGTTTCATTAGTTTTTCCTGAATGTTCTCTTGCTGTTTCATGATTTCAGCTAGAATATCCCATTACATTTATTTATCATGTCTCTTTTGGTTCCTCTAAGCTATAACAGTTGCTCAAATTTTTCTTGTTTTTCATGATCCTGACAGTTTTGAGAATTACTGGTTAGGTATTTTGTAGAATGTTCTTCCATTGGGATTTGTCTGATGTTGTTCTCATGGTTAGACTGGATTTTTGAGATTGGAAAGGAAGACCACAGGGGTGAAGTACCATTTTCAACACAGCTTATCAAGAGTACATGCTGTCATTTAAACGTATTGTTGATGATGTGAACCTTGATCATTTGACTGAACTAGTATTTGTCAGGTTTCTCCACTGTGAAGTTATTCTTTAATAACTTTCCAAACTGCACTCTGAGAGGAAGTCAGTATACACAAGCCACACTTACAGAGAAGGGTGATATCCTTCTTCAGAGGGAAGAATCTACTCTGAAATTCATTTGCATGGGAAATTTGTCTATTCTTTACCATCTATTTATTCAATTATGTATTTGTATTTGTTCAGTTCTGATGACTATCCATTTTACATGTTTAATTATAATCCAACAGTAATTAACTTTGTTATTCAGATTGTTCCAGCTTTGGCCATTGAGAACTCTCAGTTGGACTCTGAGTCCCTTTATAGCATATTCCTGAGTAGTATATTCCTACTTTTGAGGATTTTTATTTGTTTGCTTGTTTTTAATGTTCTTTACTCTCTGGTACTACAAGATGCTCCAGGCTCATCTTGCCTATTCCATTCCATAGTCTAGAATCAACCATTTTTTTTAAACAAGCGAGTTCCTTTTATTGGAAAATGGAATAGACCTGGATGATAGCTGTGCTCTTTGCTACTGGGGTGCCCTTACTTTTAGGCCCCCTCAGCTGACAGAACAAGGAAATACAAGTGTGTATATGAACTGGTGTCTATACACATATACAAATATTTCTGTATGTAATCATCTGTTTCCATATTAAGTGAAACGTGAATTCACACTGACTGTCTCCAATTCTAATCCATTTCAACATGGACCATTCTAATCTCCTCCCCTTGATTGTCTGTGACCTTCACTCCAACAGTGAGAAACCTGGACCTGACCATTCAGTATCCATTCACTTATTCAGTTTCATCAGACAAGTACCATATTTTCAAAATTGTTCACTGATAGCCGTGTGGAAAACAACCGTACCAACTAAAGTACAGTGCTTATGGACAGTTTTTTGTTTTTTAGTTTTTTTTTAATTCCTGTCTTACAGACTCCACTCACTTCCAAAGTTTCTCAGGTCAGCACCTTTCCCCTGAAAGGTGAATTCCCTTCATTGATGTTGTTTCATACATTTGTAACACAGTTAGATTCTTTTGTCAGATTCTGCACCCCAGCTTCCTATTCCCAAGCCTCTTGAATCATTTTTTAATAGTTTGCATACATTACTAGGGTATTTCTGTTTTTCTATAAAGTTCTATGAATTTTGACAAATACTTAATAGTTTGTATTTCCCATTAGCGTACCCTGTATTTTACCCTTTCAACCCTTCCCCTTCTATCTGGCAACCACTAATCTATTCCATTTTTATTTCATTTCAGGAATTTTCTTCAAGTTCATTGATTTTCCTCCCTATCTTGTTGAGTCTACTGATGAATCAGTAAAAGGTATTTTCATTTCTTTTACATTTGTTTTTGATATCTAGGATTTCCTCCCCTCCCCTTTTACTTATTGTTTTATATCTCTGTTGACATGACCTATTTAGACTTGCATGTTGCCAACCTTTCCCATCAGAAATATTAATGCATTAATCATAGTTATTCTAAATTCTCTATTTGATAGCTCAAGATCTGTGTCATATCTAAATCTAGTTCTGGTAATTGAATTGTCTCTTCAGACATGTTTCTTTTTGCCTTCTGACATGGCTTATAAGTTTTGTCAAAAACCTAACATGTTCTATAGAGTAATATTTACTGAAAAAAGAGACCTTTAGAGTGAAGTTTTATATTCATCTTTCAAGAAGTTGGGCTGTGTTTCATGCTTTTTGGAATTACAGGCACCAGAAACTTCAAATTGCATTAGTGGGCTTGTTTTTTTCCTCATCTTTTGGCCTTGGAGTTTCTCTCCTTTTTTAAAAAAATTATAGTTGATTTACAGTATTATATTAGTTTCAGGTGTACAGCAAAGTGATTCAGTATTTTTGTAGATTATACTCCATTTAAAGTTATTATAAAATAATGGCTGCATTTCCTTGTGCTGTATGATATATCCCTGTTAATTAGTTATTTTTTATGTAGTAGTTTTTATCTCTTAATCTCATACCCTCATCTTGCCCTTCCTCCCTTCCCTCTCCCCACTGTTAACCAGTAATTTGTTCTCTATATCTGTGTCTGTTTCTGTTTTGCTGTATGCATTCATTCATGTTATCTTTTAGATTCCACATATAAGTGATAATATAGAGTGTGCATGTGTGTGTATATATATATTCCACATCTTCTTTATCCATTCGTCTCTTGATAGACACTTGTGGACACTTTTGTTGCTGCTGTATCTTGGCTATTGTAAACAAAGCTGCTATGAACATTGGGGTGTATGTATCTTTTCAAGTTACTGTTTTCAGGGTTTTATTGGATAAATACCCAGGAGTAAAATTGCTGGGTCATAGGTAGTTCTATTTTTAATTTTTTGAGGAACATGAATCTGAGAAAAATTGTAACTCCATCGTAATCAGAAAGATGTGACACTATGTGTCTTCTGAGACTAGGTCCAAACAGTAAAGAGACTTGAGCAATGGAACTGTGAGTGATTGAGGTTGTTATACAGTGGTAAATTATAAGAAAAATCAACTACAAAAATGTATCAGGGAAGATGGGTCACAAAAAATGTGAGGTCAGTTTTCAGTTTTTATTATGATGGTCATGGTGGGTGTTATTGAAATGATATTTGGTCAAAGACCTGAAATGGGGGAAGGAGTTAGTGAAGTGGATAATTGTTTTCATTAGAAATCTAGAAGCTCTATTTTGTCTTTTTTTTTTTTAACTTTGTATATTACTTGGGAGTATAGTTGATTAACAATGTTGTGCTAGTTTCAGGTGTACAGCAAAGTGATTCAGTTATTCATGTATCTATTCTTTTTCAAATTCTTTTCCCATTTAGGTTGTTACATAATATTTTGTTTTAAGACCTTCTTGTATTTTGAATTCCAATCCATCAGGATACCTGACTACATATCAAGTCTTCCTGATCATGTCTCTTAGCAACTATTATAAAGTTGGTCTGTTTGTTTAAAGAAGGTTTTATTTTTTTTCTTTGTATTCTATAGCTCATCAAATACAATATGCAACCAAATTCCAACACTGACCCTAGATTTCAGAGTTAAATTGTTTGTACTGAGATCCCTTTCCCCTAGTTTCTGTATTATAGCAATATCTGCACTAACTTGTTTTTTGAAAGCTCAGTAAAGTATCTTGGGATATATTGGGCATTCAATACATGTTAATTCATTACTTTTTATCTTTCTCCTTGTACAATGTTTCTTCTACTTTGGAGACTTTATATTTTTTCTCACCATTTGTCAATTTGGCAAATTGAAATGAAAAAATATTGAGTATATTCAAACTCAAAAAATGACTTTTATAATGCACCAAATTCATACTAGAAGCAAGCAGTCTAATTCTCTTATTTTAAACCAGTGTTTCAAACACTGTGGTGTAATGACCACCTGTGTCTGAATCATCTAGGTCATGTGTCATAAATGTGAGCTCCTGGTCTTACTTTATTACAAGATAGGTGGTAAGCGTAAGATTTTTAACAAGCTCTCTGGACAGTTCTGGTGTACAATTATGGAGCTGTTACTTAAAATGTTCTACGTGGAATTGAGCAGATATTGGATACAATGTATAGTGGAATGTTTATTTCTTAACATTTGCTAACCCTCATCATAGGGCAATGTAATAAATAGATATTTCTAGTTTGCTTTTATTGTTTGTGGAAACAAAATGGAAATTTAAATGCTGATTCTTTGGTTTGGCTCTTTCTCAAATAGTAATAATCTCGTCATTGTTGTTCACAATTATATATTCAACACACACTTTTTTATTATACTTAAAAAATACTGTTAGGCATAATTGTGTTTGGTGGAAAAAGAGTTTTTAAAAGTTTACTGTTTTCAGCATATAGCAGCAGCACAGCAGACTGTAAATGCAAATATTATTACATGGCTCAAATTGTGTTGAGTGCAACATTTTCAGAAAACATTAATAGATTTGCAGAAATATAATAATCAAATGTTATGTAAGGCTATATATTTATGAAACATCAGATTTAAAATAATAGGATTATTATTATTTAATGGAAAACTTTTCCACATCTTCTATATGTTTATAAGCATTGTGAACTCCAAGAAGAATACAGAGTATCCAGCATTCCTCACACTTATTATGATAAAAGAGCACCCTGTCACCCCATAATTGTGCTCCTTTCCTTTAGCACCTTTCAGTTTTCACATGAAACAATTTTGGAGAACACTTGTCTATTGCCACTGTTCTATTCCATATTTTGCACATGTTTTCTAATACCTGGTATATTTTTTTAAATTTATTTTATTGAAGTAAAGTTGATTTACAATTTGGTGTTAGTTTCTGGCATGTAGCAAAGTGATTCAGTTTACATATGTAATAGTTTACGTTTCCTAATCCTAAACTCCCAGTCCCTCCCTCATCCCCCTCCCCTTTGGCATCCACCAGTGTGTTCTCTATATCTGTGAGTCTGTTTCTGTTTTGTAGACAAGTTCATTTGTGTCATATTTTAGATTCCACATGTAAGTGATATCGTACAGCATTTGTCCTTCTCTGTCTGACTTACTTCACTTAGTACAATGATATCTAGGTCCATCCATGTTGCTGCAAATGGCATTATTTCATTCTTTTTTATGGCTGAGTATTATTCCATTGTATATACATACCACATATTCTTTATTCATTCATCTGTTGATGGGCATTTAGGTTGTTTCCATGTCTTGACTATTGTAAATACTGCAGCTATGAACATTGGGGTGCATGTATCTTTATGATTCATAGTTTTGTCGGGATATATACCCAAGAGTGAGATTGCTGGATCAACTCTATTTTTAGTTTTTTGAGGAACCTCTGTACTGTTTCCTATAGTGGCTGCACCAATTTACATTTCCACCAACAGAGTAGGAGGGTTCCTGTTTCTCCACACCCTCTCCAGCATTCATTATTTGTAGACTTTCTAATGATGACCATCCTGACTGGTTTGAGGTGATACTATATTGTAGTTTTAATTTGCATTTCTCAAATAATTAATGATGCTGAGCATCTTTTCATGTGCCTATTGGCCATCTCTATGTCTTCTTTGGAGAAATGTCTATTTAGGTCTTTGCCCATTTTTTGATTGGGTTGTTTGTTTTTTTGTTATTGAGTTGTATGAGCTGTGTGTATATTTTGGAAATTAAGCACTTGTTTGTCACCTCATTGGAAGATATTTTCTCCCATTTCATAGTTTGTCTTCTTATTTTATTTATGGTTTCCTTTGCTATGCAAGAGCTTATAGGTTTGATAAGGTCACATTTGTTTATTTTGCTTTTACTTCTATTGTCTTGGGAGACTGCCCTAAGAAAACTTTGGTATTATTTATGTCACAGAATGGTTTGTCTATGTTCTCTTCTATGAGTTTTCTGGTGTCATGTCTTATATTTAAGTTTGTAAGCCATTTTGAGTTTATTTTTGTGTATGGTGAGGGTGTGTTCTAACTTCATTGATTTATATGTAGCTGTCCAGCTTCTCCAACACCACTTGCTGAAAAGACTGTCATTTCCCCATTGTATATCCTTGCCTCATTTGTCAAAGATTAATTGACATAGGTGTGTGGGTTTATTTCTGGGCTCTCTATTCTGTTCTAGTGATCCATATGTCTGTTTTTGTGCCAATACCACACTGTTTTGATTACTATAGCTTTGTAGTATTGTCTGAAGTCTGTGAGGTTTATGCCTCCAGTTTTATTCTTTTTCCTCAGGATTGCTTTGGCAATTCTGGATCTTTTACGGTTCCATATAAATGTTAGGATTGTTTGTTCTAGTTCTGTGGAAAATGTCATGGGTAATTTGATAGATATCACATTAAATCTGTAGATTGCTTTGGGTAGTATGGCCATTTTAACAATATTAATTCTTCCAATCCAAGAGCATGAGATAGCTTTCCATTTCTTTCAATCATCTTCAATTTCCTTTATTAATGTTTTATATTTCTTAGCATACAGGTCTTTCATTCCTTGGTCAGGTTTATTCCTAAGTATTTTTTTTGGTGCTATTTTCAAAGGTATTCATTTTTTTTACATTCCCTTTCTGATATTTCATTGTTCGTGTAAAGAAATACAACTGATTTCTGTGTGTTAATCTTGTATCCTACTACCTTGCTGAATTCATTTATCAGTCCTTGTAGTTTTTGTGTGGATTCCCTGAGTTCTCTATATATAGTATCATGTCATCTGCACATAATGAAAATTTTACCTCTTTCCTTCCAATTTGGAT
This sequence comes from Neophocaena asiaeorientalis asiaeorientalis, assembly GCF_003031525.2. Taxonomy (NCBI): domain Eukaryota; kingdom Metazoa; phylum Chordata; class Mammalia; order Artiodactyla; family Phocoenidae; genus Neophocaena; species Neophocaena asiaeorientalis. Next base: position 1,564,099 of record NW_020172492.1, read on the forward strand.
ACTTTTTATTTATTGGTATTTTAGTAATGTGTTGTTTTTTTTCCATGTAATAGTTTTTTTTGTTGTTTTGTTTTTGTTTTTGTTTTTGCGGTACATGGGCCTCTCACTGTTATGGCCTCTCCCGTTGCGGAGCACAGGCTCCGGACGCGCAGGCTCAGCAGCTATGGCTCACGGGCCCAGCCACTCCACGGCATGTGGGATCTTCCCGGACCAGGGCACGAACCTGTGTCCCCTGCATCGGCAGACGGACTTTCAACCACTGTGCCACCAGGGAAGCCCCATGTAATAGGTTTTTTTCTCATTTCTTTTTATATGATTGATATCTAGTTTAATGCCTTTATAATCAGAAAAGATGCTTGAAATAATTTCTATCCTCTTAAATTTGTTTAGGTTTGTTTTGTGTCCTATTATGTGTTTAATCTTAGGGAATGTTCCATGTGCACTTGAAAAGAACGTTTATTCTCTTTGTTTTGGATGTAATGTGCTGAAAATATCAATTAAGTCTAACTGTTTTATTGTGTCATTTAGAATCTCCATTGCATTAATGATTTTCTCTCAGGAAGATCTGTCCATTGATATCAGTGCGGTGTTAAAGTCTCCTAATAGTATTGTATTCCCATCTATTTCTTCCTTTATATCTTATGTGTTTTATGTATTTGGGTGCTCCTATATTGAGTTCATATACATGAATGAATTTAATATTCTCTTCTCCTGTTGATCCTCTTATCATTATATAGTGTCATTTTTGTCTTTTGTTTTAAAGTCTGTTTTGCCTGATAAGAGTATAGCTACCCCCACTTTCTTGTCATTTCTGTTTGTGTGAGATATCTTTTTCCATCCCTTCACTTTCAATCTATGTGTGTCCTTTGCCCTAAAGTGGGTCTCTTCTAAGGCAGCATATTGTAGGCTCTCTTTTTTTTTTAATCCAATCTACCACTCTGTGTCTTTTGATTGAATCATTTAGTTTCTTGACATTTAAGGTAATTATTGATAGATATCTATTTATTGCCATTTTAAACCTTGTTTTCTGGTTGATTTTATATTTCTTCTTTGTTCCTTTCTTTTTCTTTTTTCTTTTCCTTTTGTGGTTCAATGGTGTTCTTTTGTATTATGCTTGTGTTCTCTTTTTGGTTTTTGTGAATCTATTGTATGTTTTGATTTGTGGTTACCCTGTTTTTCACGTATGTTAAGCCCTTCCTATATCTACTTGCTTTACACTGATAGTCTATAGGCTCAAACACATTTTTTTAAACAATCTGTATTTTCTTACTCTCCTCACCCACATTTTATGATTTTGATGTCCTCTTTTACATCTTCATGTTTATCATTTTGCTGTTCATTGTTGTTATCAATGCTTTCAGAAATTTTTGATTTTTTAAATCTATGTACTGGCTTATTTAAGTGGTTTACTTTCCAATTGCAATTTTCTCTTTCTTACAGACTCTTGCTTCTTTTCTATTTAGAGAAAAACTTTCAATGTTTATTTTAAGGTAGTTTTAGTATTGCTATATTCTTTTAGTTTTTGCTTGTCTGACAAATCCTTTATCTCTCCTTCTATTCTAAATGGATAATCTTGCTGGGTAGAGTATCCTAGGTTGCAAGTTTTTCCCTCTTAGGACTTTCAGTAAATCTTGCCACTCCCTTCTGGCCTGCAACGTTTCTGTAGAGAAATCAGCTGATAGCCTTATGGGGGTTCCCTTGTCATGAACTCTGTTTTTCCCTTGCTGCCTTTAGAATCCTCTGTCTTTAACTTTTGCCATTTTAATTATAATGTCTTGGTGTAGGTCTGTTTCAGTTCATCTTGTTTGGGACTTGCTGTGCTTCCTGTACCTGGACATCTGTTTCCTTCTTTAAGTTTAGGAAGTTTTCAGCTATATATTCTTCAAATACTTTTTCTATCCTCTTTTCTCTTTCTTCTTCTGGGATCCCTATTACACATAGATTGGCATGCTTGATATTATCCCATAGGTCTCTTATATTGCTTTATTTTTTAATGTTTTTTTTAATTTGGCTTTCTGACTGCTGTTCTGATTGGCTGATTTCCATTATTCTATCTTCCAGATCCCAATAATACACATTATTCAATTTGCTATTTATCGCCTTTAGCTCAGTTTTCATCTCAGCAAATGAGTTTTCTAATTTTCCTTGATTCCTCTTTATAGTTTCTAGTTCCTTTTTATAGTAATCTGCATTTCTATTGATAGTCTTTCTTAATTCCTTCAGTATTTTCATTACATTCTTTTTGAACTTGGTGTCTATTAGACTGAAGAGGTCTGTTTCATTGTTTTTTCAGGGGACTTCTCTTGATCTTTTAACTGGGAGTGGTTCTTCTGCTTTTTCATTTTACTTATATTTCTCTTGCTCTGTGTGTTTAGAAGAAGCCGTTATCTACTGTGGCCTTGGAGGGCTATTTTTACGTGGAAGCATCCCTGTGTTGCCTGCGTGAGTTTAATATTTTTGGTGCAAGGGCTCTTTTTAGTATGTGTACCTGTTGCATCTTTCCTCAATGTGTGCTGGCTGTTATTCCCTTGATAGGGGCTGTGACTGGTGATGTGGTGACCAGAACCTGCACCGGCTATCAAGCAGGGTCTCCTCTTTGCTTTGTGGTTATCACCACCCTGTTCCAGGCAGCGTTTGCTCCCCAGTTGTTGGAGTAGAAGACCCCAGATCCATTTCTGAAGTGCAGTGTGAAGTAGGCGGAACTGGAGCACTCCCCCTGGAAGAGGAGCCATTAAGTATTCCTCTGCAGGAGCTGTCCACTGGGGAGTGCACTCTGTGGTGTTACCTGAAACCCATTGTGCAGGCTCACAAAGTACACTGTTGTTGGCACTGTCCTTTGCCCTGCCTCAACTGGGAATGCAGGCAATAGGGCCTTGTGAACTTCAGGGGCTGCATTCACAAAGCCACCAGCACAAATGCATAGGCTTAGATCCACTGAAATTAGTTAACCAGGACTGCAGTAGTAGCACACCTGGCCCCACCATGGAAGCTATGGAAGCAGCCCAGACCCTGGCCCCGCTTCCATGTGCCTGCACTTGGTAAGACCACAGCTGCTAACAGCTGCCCCAGCCACAGGAGCACCTGCTGTCCACTCTGATGTCCTGAAGGCACTGAGTTTACAATGCTGGCAGTGGTGGCGTGAATCTGCCAATCACACAGACATAGGAAGAGGGCTCATGTTTCAGCCCTGACTCCTAAGTCACACAGTTCCTGGGGATCAGCTTGGGTTTCAACCCCACCCCCACATGTGGGCAAATCACTGGCACTTGCACACTCCCAGAACTCCTAGAAGCTGTACCACACCCACGGGGAGCACTTTGAGAAATAGGTTGCTATGGCAGGGTCCACCCCTCCCTTCACATGTTGCTTTACTTTTATGGTGGGTTCAGGCTTCTTTAGCCTACACCCCCGGTTGCGGCTCATACCACACTCCAGCCCCTTCAGGCTGTCTCCAATGCAGCCAACCCCAGTCCTCTCCCCAGGTCTGTCCTCTGAAGCCCAAGTTTCAGCCCCCAGCCTCCACATGCACCAGTGGATATGACCCTCTGGCTGGGGAGTGCAGAGAGGTGACACCAACCATCTGTTCAGGTCTCTCTCTGTTCTGCCTACTGCAGACCATCAGCTGTGTTCTCCTCCAAGCCTCTGAAGCCTCTCGCTTTCTGTCCTGAATGATCTCACTGGAAAAGGGGCTTCCCAGGGTGAGGGAACCTTTCCTCTTTCACAGCTCCCTCCCAGGGGTACAGGTCTCACCCCATTTTTTTTTCTTTTGTCCTACACAGTTACATGGAGATCTTTCTTGCAATTCTGGCTGGCTGAGATCTTCTCCCAGCATTCAGTAGGTATTCTGTGAAAACTGTTCCAAATGTAGATGTATTTTTGATGTATTTACGGGAGGAAGTGAGCTCCAAGACCTACTATTTCACCATCTTGATTGGAACACCCCATATTTTGTATTATGATCTGAATGTCTGTGTCCCTGAAAAATTCATATGTTAGGATCCTTATGTACAATGTGATGGTGTTAGAAAGAGGGGCTTTTAGGAGGTGCTTAGGTCATGAGGATGGAGCCCTCATGAGTGTTATAAAAGAGATTCCACAGAGCGCCCTAGACCTTCCGTCAGGTGAGGATACGAGAAGTCTACAATCCAGAAGAGGGCCCCCACCTGGTCTTGCTCACAGTCTGATCCCAGACATTCAGCATCCAGAACATGGAGCAATACGTTTCTGCTGTTCTTTACCCAGTTTGTGGTATTTTGTTATAGCAGGACAGGCAGACTAAGATATTTTGATATCTGAAGTTTTAGTTTTATTCATAATTCATTGATATGTGTTATCAATATACTGTAAATGGCACACTTTCTTTATACAGATATTTATTTTCATTTAGTAACAAGCTTAATTCTTGTTATTGCTATTAAATTCTGATTTTATGCTCTTAAATTCAGTAAGTTTATTTTATAAATTCATTAAATGTAAGTGCAATAATAATTACATTCATGGCAAGGCACATAGATTTTTAAATGTATCACAAGATATTCTCCACGACTTTAATTAATTTTAGACATTTCATTATGGCCAGAGACTTTCTTGAATAGGATAATCTGCATTCTAGTTTTTACAAAAAAATGTAGATTGAAATGCTGGTATCTGCTGATACCTAATTGACTGAATGATATTATTTACATTTAAAAGGTTATTTGATTTAAAATACAACATTTTTATTGCTAAATATTAAAGCCTGATTAAATGAATCAAAATTGATGATTATAAAGTAGTCTAAAATTGTATTCAGAAGTAAGATTTTCAGAATATAATACAAATAATAAGAAATGGAAATAAATATAATGTTACACATTTACCCTTGAGGTATTCAGAATATATGTGTACCCGAAGTTGTGATTTTGCTGCTAATCCATTGATGTAAGTTATCATTATTTATATTGTAAATCAATAATAGATTCTATTTGTCACACACGTACTTAACAAGATAACACTATACAAGATACAAATGTACTTAGGTAACAAGGTACTTAAGAATATTTTTAAAGTTTATTTTGTATTTTTTTAATTCAAATATGCTTAAACTTTGGATACATATGGATTTCATGATTTATCTGTTAACTGGTAATTTACATAGCTTGCAAAAAGTATAGCAGTATTAACCCCTCCTGCAGCATTTTTCGTAGAAATAGAATAAACACTCCTAAAATATGTTGGAGCCACAAAAGATCCCAAATAGCCAAAGCAATCTTGAGAATGAAGAACAGAGCTGGAGGCATGACATTCCCCGATTTTAAACTATATTTTAATGCTATGGTAAAAAACAAAAACAAAACAGCAACAATAACAAAATAATAGTATTCTGTTGGCATAAAAACAGATGCAGAGTTCAATGGAACAGAATGGCAGCCCAGAAATAAACCCATGCATAGCGTATACGGTACATAATTTATGACGAAGGAAGCAAAAATATACACTGGGGAAAGTATATGATGCTTGGAAATGATGCTTGGAAAACTGGACACCCACATGCAAAAGAATGGAACAGCACCACTATCTTACACCATTCACAAAAACCAACTCAAAATGCTTTAAAGACTTGAATGTGAGATCAAAACCCATAAAACTTCTAGGAGAAAACATAGTGGATAAGCTCCTTGACATCACTCTTAGCGATATATTTTTGGATTGCATTCCAAAGCAATGGCAACAAAAGCAAAAATAAATAAGATCACATCAAACTAAAAACTTCTGCAAAACCAAAAAACCTTCAAGAAAATAAAAAGGCAACCTCCTGAAAGGGATAAGGTACTTACAAATCATACATCCAATAAGTGGTTAACATAAAAAATATATAAAGAACTCATACAACTCAATATCAAAAAACAAACAACCTGATTGAAAAATGAGCAGAGGACCTGAAAAGGCATTTTTCCAAAGAAGGTACACAGATTGCCAACAGGCACATGAAAAGATGCTTGACATCACTAATCAGCAGAGCAATGCAAGTCAAAACCTCAATGAGTATCACCTGACACCTCCCAGAATGGCTATTATCAAAAAGATAAAAAATGATGTGTTGGCCAAGCTGTGTAGAAAAGGGAACCCTCCTACACTGTTGGTGGGAATGTAAATTGCTGCAGCCACTATGGCAAGCAGTATGGAGTTTTCTCACAAAAATTAAGAATAGAACTATCATATGACCCAGCAATTCCACTTCTGGATATTTATCTGGAGAAAATGAAAACACTAATTCAAAAGGATTGATGAACCCCTATGTTCATTGCAGCATTATTTACAATAGCCAAGATATGGAAACAGCATTAAGTGTCCATTGATGGAGGAATTGATAAATTGTGAGATATAGATATAGATATACACATATACATAGTGTAAATGTATACACTACTCAGTCATAAAAAAGAAGGATGAAATATTGCCATTTTCAGTAACATTGATGGGACTTGAGGGTATTATGCTAAGTGAAATAAGTCAGATAGAGGAAAACAAATACTGTATGATTTCACTTTTATGTAGAATCTAAAAACAAAACAAAGAAACAGATCAAAACAAAACTCATAGATAGAGAGAACAGATTGGTATTTGCCAGAGGAGGTCAGTCTGCTTTACTAGATCTCCTGATTGGTATTTGCCAGAGGAGGTCAGTCTGCTTTACTAGATCTCCTGATTCAAATGTCCATCTCATCCAGAATCACTCTCATGGACACACCCAGGGTAATGTTTGACCAAATGTCTGGGCACCCATGGCCAATTGACATGTAAAATTAACTATCACACAAAGTATACTATTGATACCAGAAAAGCTTTATCAAAAGCCCAGGCTCTTTTGTTCAACTCTTTCAAAAGAATTTGGAACACAAAACACAAAGGAAAAATAAACACACTGAAGCTGAGGAGCAAAGAGAACAAAGAAGCAGTGTATTTAGGTCAGAAGGGAAAGTTACACAGTCAGAGGAGAAGTGTGTGGGCATCCTTGCGAGTGAGGGGTGCGTCGCAGCGTTCTTTGATCCCCTTTTACTTTTAGCCCTTTGAATGGGTGGGGGTCTTTTTGATTAGGGGTGGAATATTCACTGAGGGGAGGGTTGAGGTGTGGTCTAGATTGCACCAGGTTGCATCAGCTCCCAGTCCTACACATTTTTCTCCTGAAGTCACTGTACACGCACTCTAAGAGTTGTTTTCCCTTAAATTTCTCCTTACTAGTCGACCACCACTCATGGAAGGTTGTACTGTTGCAGGAAGGGGGAACCCTTCCAGGACCAAGAGCTGGCTCTTGTCTAATACTTGGAAATGAATTGTCCCAGGAGACACACGTACTGACAAAGCAGAAGACTGTTGGAAAGGGGAACCCAGGCAGAGAGCAGTAGAATAAGGGAACACAGGAGAGATGCTGTGCCACATGGCTTGCAGTCTCAGGTTTTATGGTAAATGGGGTGAGTTTCCAGGTTGTCTCTAGCCAATCATCTTTTTTTTTTTTAGATGTTGGGGATAGGAGTTAATTAATTAATTAATTTATTTTTGCTGTGTTGGGTCTTCGTTTCTGTGCGAGGGCTTTCTCTAGTTGTGACAAGCGGGGGCCACTCTTCATCGCAGTGCGCGCACCTCTCACTATCGCGGCCTCTCTTGTTGCGGAGCACAGGCTCCAGACGTGCAGGCTCAGTAGTTGTGGCTCACAAGCCTAGTTGCCCCGCAGCATGTGGGATCCTCCCAGACCGGGGCTCGAACCCGTGTCCCCTGCATTAGCAGGCATATTCTCAACCACTGCACCACCAGGGAAGCCCTGGCCAATCATCTTGCTTGGCCCATATTTGATCTGACTCAGGGTCCCTCCTGGTGGTGCACATCTCTCAGACAAGATGGATTCCAGCGCGAGGGATTCCGGGAGCTTGTAGGACAATATTATGGGCTGGCGTCTCCTCCCTCCTTTCGGCCCCTTCCAAATTCCCCCCGTTAGTTTTATAAGACATATTAGGGACTGGCGTCTCCTCCTTCTTTGGGCCCCTCCTGAATTCTCCCAGTTAGTTTTCAGCAGAAACACCATGCTCCTTATCTGGACCTCCTATTGTGAGACAACTCAGACAAGTGGTCATCATCATGCCTGGTCAAGGTGGGCGGTTTTGGTCAATGGTTCCCTAATAGTACAGGGTCATCAGCAACCTATGCATTTTTATTGCGCACGTTCCACTGTTTTCTCGGTCAGAGTTTCTTGCTCAGATGCCACAAAGTTTATGTTTTAGATGCCATTCCTCCATGTGTCATGGCCTCCTTTAGTGCAAAACAAGGAGGTGGCTTGGCCTTCTGCCTAATGCCTATATATGAGGAAGCTGTCCTTGGGCCCCGCCCTGTCTTTCCTGCCTCACTATTATAACGTTTATAATTGAATAGTAGAACAATATGGATTTGTCCTTTTAGTTCATCTTACCCTGAAAGTTCAATAAATGCATTTGTCTGTGATTCTTTCTTCCTTTACTTTGCTGGTGTCAGTCAATGTGTGAGTTCTCACCGGCCTCTGTCAGACAAAGAGAATAACTACAAAGCCTCAAAGCCTTAAGTAAACAATGTAATAACTCCTAAAGTGACCTTGTGATCTGGAGAAACTTGCTCTTTACTTGTTCCCCTGCTTTCTTCAGTATCATAATTTCCAGGCTCTAGCCCAGTTGGTCTTGTCACTAATTTTCCTCCTTGCCAGTCTTTCCCTAACAGCCTCCCCATCCTTAGAGAGCCTTTTCTTCCTGTAAAACAAACCACATCCCTCACTAGTCTCTGAATAATGCGCACTGACACCAGGCATCCTTTACATGAGGCCTTAGTCACATAGCTCACACTGGCAGGGTGTGGTGAAAAGAACATGAACTTTAGAAGTAGATAGGTCTAGGAGCCCTTCCCTGCTTTATAATTACTGGTTGTGTGATCTTTTGAAAGGGACTTAACTCTTTCAAACTTTACTTTTCTCATTTGCAAGGTGGAGACAAAAATCCTGCCTCATAACTTTGTAATGAGGAAACATAGTATCAGGCATAGAGAAAAATCATTGTCTCCTTTTTCTTTTGTCCAGTATTTACTGACCATCTATCATATATGAGGCACTACAGCTGTCACCAGGGTTACTGGGTTAAAAGACATGTCTTTACCATCAAAGAACTCACAGGCTAGGGAGGAGATATCATAAAAATAAATAACTACCAACAATGTGGAAATGTCTATAAAATAAGTAAGCCTATTGCATTATGTTTATTCAGGAGATATGTGCCAGTACTGGTCTGAAAGGATCAGAGATGGTTTTTTGAAGTGATAAAAATAAAGATTTGGAATGAGCAGAATTTTCCAATAGAAAGCAGAGCAGGAAGTTTTAGCATGTGCAACCTATGAAATCCAAAGAGAGATGGTGACAACACATAGGATCTTAGAAGGACTGAACTTTATTTTATTCAGAATGGGGCTTGAGGAATCCAAAGAAAGCTTGTAGAATTAAGAGGGGGCCTGAGTATTCAAGGTCTAGGCACAGTAAATACATTAGTGTGTTTGAACTCTTATAGATGTTTGTGTTATCACCATTGTAAAGATGAAACAGAAACAAAAATAAGCATTCCTTAAATCATAAAGCATTTAGGTTGCTGAGCCAAGGTTTATACCTTGGGAATCTAGCCCCATATCCAGTGCTTTAAACCAGCCTGCATTGTTCCTGTCCTCCAAGCTAATGCATTAAAGCATCCACTTGGGGCTCTTCCAGTTCTTTCCCTTTATTCATATAAATGTCAGTCAGATATGAAATCCTTGGACCATGCTACTAATCCAAGTTACTGTATCATTGTTTTGCATGAGACAAATTAGCTATAAAAAATTCTAGGAGATGCAACACCAATTAATTAGAATTTAAGAGAATAGTTCTCTAAGGTGGACAGATTTTGTATTGCCATACAAAAATCTATACTTTATCTCTGTGCCAGCTCTAAACTGAGGCGTTTAGGTCCTGGTTAAAATCTTATGTGCAATGTTTCAAGCCTGATCACAGGCAGTTACAAAGGCTTTACCCGGCAGGTTTCAAGCCTTTCCATAACAGACTTGGTGCACAGCTGATGCAATGCAGTCTCTGAACAGAGTTACAGTAAAGGATCCAGGCCCGCCTGGCTGGTCACACTCTCCACATACTTGTTTTCCTAGCCCTGGTGCCTTTGTTTCTAGATCTCTTTATCTGTGGTCTTTGCAAAAGGTCCTCCTCAGATGCCTCTGCTGAGAACTCATTACTGCACCATACTTGGGTCTACTTGCCCACACGCAGTAAAGCCAATCTACTGATATTGGGTTGTGGTGAAGGAAAGGACAGCGTTTATTGTAGGTACCAGGCAAGGAGAACAGGGAGCTTTTTCTCATGAGACCAGAACTCTGATGGTTTTCAGAGAAGGGGTTTTAAAGGCAGTATGAGGGAGGGGGCTGCAGGGTACGTGATCAGCTCGTGCACAATTCCCGTATTGGTTGGCATCAAGGTGAAGTTTCAACCTTCATCAACCCTCTGGTTTCAACCAGTCTAGGGTCTATGTTATAGCACTCAGCAGTTTTCATCTGGTGGCAGGTCTACTTCCTGTAAAAACAACTTAGCAATGTGTGTCAGGCCCTTGTCTATATCTTTCAGGGAACTGTGAGTTCAGTGATTCTGCTGTGTGGAAGATTTAGAGTCTAAATTATTATCAGTTTCCCAGCCCAACAGCTATTCTTTGTTTCTACATCTTCATATTTCCTAATTATTAACTCTTGAACCAGCTTTTAGAGACCCAATGGAGGACAGGGAGACTAAAGCAAAAGCCTTTTACTGCAAAGAACAGGGACTTAGGGACTTGTATACAGTTTCAACCTCCTTACTGGAGCGTAGGAGGAACCCTTGGAGAAGATTTTCCCCACCTGACTCAGTCCTTTCCCACCCCAGTCCTTTCCCCCTGTAGCCCTCACACCACTTCAGGTTTCATAAAATTTCCAGAGCCTTTTGTTTGGTTTCCTCAACACTGAGATGCCCCCCACGTCTGCACTGATCCACCTGACCCTAGACCAGTGAGCTGTTCCAGGCTGAGCTGGTCTCATTTTAGACTCTTGCTTATACCATTATAGTTTGAAATTAACTCATTCATTTTTGACTTGTTGCTTTAATCAATTACTCCAACACCTGACAACTGAGCTTTATTTCTCCCAAATCAACTGAGTTCCTGACATAAACAGAAAATATATACTTGTCAGTGTAACAGAAATCTTTAATGCATGTAAGTAAGCACAATTAAAGGAAGAAAAGTACAATTTATACTGAAGGCACTGGAATGAATGAATACCCAGATTCATTTACTGAATGGCACTGTTATATTCTCAGTATTGGTAAAGGTAACAATTCTTTCTAAATGAACCTGTAATTTCAATGCAATCTCAATCAATATGCTAACTCTATCCAAAGTTCAGTTGAATAGGGAGGGCTCAAACAATGTTAAAGCAATTTCATGAAAAATATAATACTTTCCAAAATTCTAATTCTTAAAATTATCACTGATCCCCAGTTATGGATTATGATGATTTATTTTGTATATTTGTTACTAAATACCTTGTAAGTCCTAAATTCCAATGACAATGCATGGTTAATATTTTTATGTAGGGATAAAAAGAGGTAAGAATACTTCCCTAGAGGGTCATGTATTTCATATCTCTTTAATTCACTTTGATAAGACCTATAAATTAAAATGTTATATTATGATTAATAAAATATGTAAAAATAATGACTGCTTTACAGAATTGATTGATTAAAGTAATTTAAAAAAAACAAGTGGCACAAATTTATGAGATGTTTAGTCAGAGTGTTGAAGAGAAAAAATTAGGGGAAGATGGAAGGCAAAGGGACACAGAGATGGATTAAGCAGAGAAAAGGCTTTATATTCTAGGATAATACAGAAACTACTGACCCTATAAGCAAAAATAGTAAAGAGACAGGGAGTTTAGACAATGGCCTTGTCTTTGGATAACTGTTTGAGTATTTAGTTTGAAATCACCAGGGATGCTTAGCTGAGTGAGTTAAAATGTAGTTACCATATTAGAGATAAAAGACTTAGTCTGCATACATTTAACATCACTTACTAATGATTCGGGGTGGTGTTATACTAAAACAGTTTCAAATAATCAATGGACCAGGAATGATAATTAGGAACTGCTGGAGATAGAAATTTTGTAATTGTATACATTTTGTATGCAAATTAGATTTTAATTATAGAATTCCTCAAATATTTAGTTGTCCTTGTTAATGCTAATTGGTTTGGTAAATAGTTTTAACAAGGGAATTATGTATTGTAAAACTGTGTTTTCTAAATTAAAAGCCAGCTTTGGGTTAAAAGCACTCATTCTGAAATTAGACGACTTGGGTTGAATGCCTGACTCTGCTGTTTGTCAACATTTGTGAACTTCGAGCAAATTAATGAATTTGTGTGTGCCTATACGTGATCATCCTTATCACAGGATTAATATTAGTATCTATCTCATCAAGTAGTCATGAGGTCTAAATAGTCAACTGTGTTCAAAGTTTCCTTGATATCTGGTCCATATATTTAAATAGTTTGGCAAAATTTTAATCATGAGGATAATTTAAAGGTGTATTGGTAATTGCTACAGAATTCATATACCTGTCATTTCCTTACTATACATTTTTCTCCTGAGTTGTTATTTTGATTTTAAATCCAAACCTCTTACTTTTAGGATAGATTTATATTGCATATATTGGTAATGATATAAATCATAAATTTACCCTATTTCAATGTTTTCATAAAGTAAATATAAATAGTAATTTCTATTGCTAATATTTAAGGCTAAGATATTTGAACACATTTATGAGTGGTTTGATTATTTACTACATTCATATTAAAAATCATAGAATTTGATCAAAGCATGTGAATGTTTAGCACCCTACTAGGTGTAATTACCTATAATATTTATTTATTTTTATTTTTTATTTTTTGTCTTTGCCAATGGTTTTTATTGGAGTAAAATTGCTTTACAATGTTGTGTTAGTTTCTGCTGTACAATGAAGTGAATCAGCTATATGTATACCTATATCCGCTCCCTATTGGACCTCCCTCTCCCCCTTCCCCTCCCCATCTAGGTCATCACAGAGCACCAAGCTGAGCTCGCTTAGCTATACCGCATGTTCCCACTAGCTATTTTACACATGGTAGTGTATTTATGTCAAGCCTAATCTCCTAATTCGTCCCACCCTCCCCTTCCCCCCTGTGTCCACATGTCTATTCTCTACGTCTATGTGTCTATTCCTGCCCTGCAAATAGGTTCATCTGTACCATTTTTCTAGATTCCACATATATGTGTTAATATACGATATTTGTTTTTCTGTTTCTGGCTTACTTCACTCTGTATGACAGACTCTAGGTCCATCTACATCTCTAAAAATGACCCAATTTTGTTCCTTTTTATGGCTGAGTAATATTCCATTGTATATGTGTACCACATCTTCTTTATCCATTCATCCATCGTTGGACATTTAAGTTGTTTCTATGTCCTGGCTATTGTAAATAGTGCTGCAATGAACATTGAGGTACATATGTCCTTTAGAATTATGGTTTTCTCAGAGTATATGCCCAGTAGTAGTATTGCTTGGTCATATTGTATTTCTATTTTCAGTTTTCTAAGGAACCTCCATACATACTGTTCTCCGTAGTGGCTGTATAAAGTTACATTCCCACCAACAGTGCAAAAGTGTTCCCTTTTCTCCACACCCTCTCCAGCGTTTATTCTTTGTAGATTTTTTGATGATGGCCATTCTGACCCACCTCCTAAATAATGAAAATAAAACCAAAAATAAACAAATGGGACCTAATTAAACTTAAAAGCTTTTGCATAGCAAAGGAAACTATAAACGAGACAAAAAGACAACTCTCAGAATGGGAGAAAATATTTGGAAATGAAGCAACGGACAAAGGATTGATCTCCAAAATATACAAATAGCTCGTGTAGCTCAATATCAAAAAAACAAACAACCCAATTTAAAAATAGGCAGAAGACCTAAAATACATTTCATCAAAAAAGACATACAGATGGCCAAGAGACATGTGAAAAGATGCTCAACATCACTAATTATTAGAGGAATACAAATCAAAACTACCTATAATATTTAAATGACTATAATTTAGACCATGTGCCTCCTATGTCTGAATCTCTGCCTAAGAAATTAATGAGTTGAATTAAATATTGTACAAATGTTACTATAAATGAGATTTATGCCTTCAATCTCAGTTGGTTTGTAGCTACAAATGTGTAGTTAGTTGGCATGTATTATCCTGACATTCAAGCACACCACACCTTTCCAACTAGATATATTTACTACCACTTTATCTCAAGCACCCAAGTTACTTATTTGATCTTCTCTGTACACTATGTGTGCTAGGTACACTTCTATGATGGCCAACAATGACTGCCACCTCCTAGAACTGACAAACTATGTCATTGTATCCCCTTAAATTGAGGGTGGAACTGATAGAAAAACGTAGAAGTTATATGTCACTTCATGATTAGGTTACAAAGTTTGTGACATCTGTCTTGCAAGCAGACTCTATTAACTTCTCAGCTTACAGCTCTGATGAAGCAAATTGTCACATCAGAGAGACCATGATACGAGAAACCCAGGGTGACCTCTGGCCAACAATCACAAGAAGGTGAATGCTGCCAACAACCACTAGGTGCACTTAGAAGGGGATCTTTCCCCATTAGAGCCTTTGGATGAGTCTGCAGATCCTGGGCTGACACTTAGATACCATCCTTGGGAGAGAGGGGGAAGCTGAGGACCTAGCTAAGCCATGGCCAACTTCCTGAATCACAGAAACTATGAACTGATAAATGTATGCTGTTTTAGGTCATTAATTCTTGAGCAATTTGTAACACAGCAATAGACAATAATACACTATGCCACATAGGAATAACAACAACAACAATAATAATAATAATATCTGTAAGAATAAGAATAAGGATAAAAATATCCCCCAGTGTCGTAAATCAAAGTATTTCCTTACTGTGCAATGGTACTTTGTAGTTTCATCAGTACAAATTCAATTCCAATCATAAAGCATCAAAATTGATTATGAAATATCTAGGAAAGTAAATACAAATATATTTTCTAAACATTGTAAGTTGTGTATACATTAAATATGAAGGACAGATCATAATTATATTTTTGGAAATTTTTTTCACAGAATAGTTGGAATTAGGCTTCTTAAAACAATGAGTCAAAAGAAGTTTTTGCTCAAGACATGGTAATTTTCCTGTTATTTTCCTTTGAATATGCATAAAGAATTATTAGGTTCCAAGACTCTCCCAGTCACACTTCTCAATGTAATTATATAATCAAAATCACATGTGAATACTGCTATAATACTGCATAATAACGAAGCCTTGACTTAGTCACACTAATTGAGAAGCAGGATAGCAGCATCACTTTGAAGTTTTCTGACTGCTTCTTGTTAGTGTATCTCTTTGCCTCCTCTACAGAGGTAACAGCGATTGTAAATGTTACGGTTATCATCTTACTTTAAAAAGAGTTTGTCACATGAAGGTTAAACAATACACTACTAAATAACAAAGAGATCAGTGAAGAAATCAAAGAGGAAATCAAAAAATACCTAGAAACAAATGACAATGAAAATACGACAACCCAAAACCTATGGGATGAAGCAAAAGCAGTTCTAAGACGGAAGTTTATAGCAATACAATCGTACCTCAGGAAACAAGAAACATCTCAAATAAACAACCTAACCTTACACCTAAATCGATTAGAAAAACAAAAAAACCCCAAAGTTAGCAGAAGGAAAGAAATCATAAAGATCAGATCAGAAATAAATGAAAAAGAAATGAAGAAAACAATACCTAAGAGCAATGAAACTAAAAGATGGTTCTCTGAGTAGATAAAAAAAATTGATAAACCTTTAGCCAGACTCATCAAGAAAAACTGGGAGAAGACTCAAATCAATAGAATTAGAAATGAAAAAGGAGAAGTAACAACTGACACTGCAGAAATACAAAAGATCATGAGAGATTACTACAAGCAACTCTATGCCAATAAAATGGACAACCTGGAAGAAATGGACAAATTCTTAGAAAAGCACACCCTTCTGAGACTGAACCAGGAAGAAATAGAAAATATAAACAGAACAATCACAAGCACTGAAATTGAAACTGTGATTAAAAATCTTCCAACAAACAAAAGCCCAGGACAAGATGGCATCACAGGCGAATTCTATCAAACATTTAGAGAAGAGCTAACACCTATCCTTCTCAAACTCTTCCAAAATGTAGCAGAGGGAGGAACATTCCCAAACTCATTCTACGAGGCCACCATCACCCTGATACCAAAACTAGACAAAGATGTCACAAAGAAAGAAAACTACAGGCCAATATCACTGATGAATATGGATTCAAAAATCCTCAACAAAATACTAGCAAACAGAATCCAACAGCACATTAAAAGGATCATACACCATGATCAAGTGGGGTTTATCCCAGGAATGCAAGGATTCTTCAATATACTCAATCGATGTGATACACCATATTAACAAATTGAAGGAGAAAAACCATATGATCATCTCAATAGATGAAGAGAAAGCTTTCGACAAAATTCAACACCAATTTATGATAAAAACTCTCCAGAAAGTAGGCATAGAGGGAACTTACCTTTACATAATAAAGGCCATCTATGACAAACCCACAGCCAAAATCATTCTCAATGGTAAAAACTGAAACCATTTCCACTAATATCAGGAACAAGAAAAGGTTGCCCACTCTCACCACTGTTATTCAAAATAGTTTTGGAAGTTTTAGCCACAGCAATTAGAGAAGAAAAAGACATAAAAGGAATCCAAATTGGAGAAAAAGTAACACTGTCACTGTTTGCAGATGACATGATACTATACATAGAGAATCCCAAAGATGCTACTAGGAAACTACTAGAGCTAATCGATGAATTTGGTAAAGTAGCAGGATGTAAAATTAATTTACAGAAATCTCTTGCATTCCTATACACCGACAACAAAAATTCTGAAAGAGAAATTAAGGAAACACTCCCATTTACCATTGCAACAAAAAGAATAAACCTACCTAAGGAGACAAAAGACCTGTATGCAGAAAACTATAAGACACTGATGAAAGAAAATAAAGTTGATACAAACAGATGGATAGATATACCATGTTCTTGGATTGGAAGAATCAACATTGTGAAAATGACTATACTAACCAAACCAATCTACAAATTCAGCCATCCCTATCAAACTACCAACAACATTTTTCACAAAATTAGTATACAAAATTTCACAATTTTTATGGAAACACAAAAGACCCTGAATAACCAAAGCAATGTTCAGAAAGAAAAACAGAGCTGGAGATATCAGGCTCCATGACTTCAGACTGTATTACAAAGCTACAGTAAACAAGACAGTATGGTACTGGCACAAAAACATAAATACAGATCAATGGAACAGGATAGAAAGCCCAGAGATAAACCCACACACATATGGCCACCTAATTTTCATAAAGGAGGCAAGAATATACAATGGAGAAAACACAACCCCTTCAATAAGTGGTGATGGGAAAATTGGACAGCTAAATGTAAAAGAATGAAGTTAGAACACTCCCTAACACCATACAAGAAAATAAACTCAAAATGGATTAAAGACGTAAATGTAAGGCCAGACACTATAAAACTCTTAGAGGAAAACATAGGCAGAACACTCTATGACATACATCACAGCAAGATCCTTTTTGACCCACCTCCTAGAGAAATTGAAATAAAAATAAACAAGTGGGACGTAATGAAACTTCGAAGCTTTTGCACAGCAAAGCAAACCATAAACAAGACGAAAAGACATTCCTCAGAATGGGAGAAAATATTTGGAAATGAAGCAACTGACAACGGATTACTCTCCAAAATATACAGGTAGCTCATGCAGCTCAATATCTAAAAAACAACCCAATCCAAAAATGGGCAGTAGACCTAAATAGATATTTCTCCAATGAAGATATACAGATTGCCAAAAAACATATGAAAGAATGCTCAACATCACTAATCTTCAGAGAAATGCAAATCAAAACTACAATGAAGTATTACCTCACACCAGTCAGAATGGCCATCATCAAAAACTCTACAAACAGTAAATTCTGGAGAGGGTGTGGAGAAATGGGAACCCTCTTGCACTGTTGGTGGGAATGTAAATTGATACAGCCACTATGGAGAACAGTATGGAGGTTCCTTAAAAACTAAAAATAGCACTACCATACAACCCAGAAATCCCACTACTGGGCATATACCCTGAGAAAACCATAATTCAAAAGGGTCATGTACCACAATGTTCATTGCAGTTCTCTTTAAAATAGCCATACATGGAAACGACCTAAGTGTCCATCAATAGATGAATGGATATAGAAAATGTGGCACACATATACAATGGAATATTACTTAGCCATATAAAGAAACAAAATTGAGTTATTTTTAGTGAGGTGGATGGACCTAGAGACTGTCATACAGAGTGAAGTAAGTCAGAAAGAGAAAAACAAATACCATATGCTAACACATACATATGGAATCTAAAAAAAAAAAAAAAAAAAGGTTCTGAAGAACCTAGGGGCAGGACAGGAATAAAGGCGCAGACATAGAGAATGCACTTGAGGACATGGAGAGGGAGAAGTGTAAGCTGGGACGAAGTGAGAAAGTGGCATGGACATATATACACTACCAAATGTAAAACAGATAGCTAGTGGGAATCAGCCACATAGCACAGGGAGCTCAGCTCGGTGCTTTGTTTCCACCTAGAGGTGTGGGATACGGAGGGTGGGAGGGAGACACGAGAGAGGATATATGGGGATATATGTTTATGTATAGCTTATTCACTTTGTTATACAGCAGAAACTAACACACCATTGTAAAGCAATTATTCTCCAATAAAGATGCTAAAAAAAAGAGTTTGTAACATAGGTCTGTATTCTTCACATGTATTTTCTTTGATGAATATGCTTAAAATAACAAAATGCTAGTTTATATGATTGGCCTACATAAAATGACTACATGGAAAATTGAAATATACTCTTCTGACATCACTGGTTAAAATAAACATCTATATAATATTTCTCATAATGTCAGCATAGACGTAATTTATTATTTTATGTCTGGAAAGAGATAAAGGACAACTGTAGCTGTTTGCTCTGCTTTATTATAATGAATTTCCCATGAAAATCTCCCAACCCTATAGCTACAGTATAACCATGAGGGGAAACACTTAGAGAATCATTTACAAATATTTATTAAACATTTTAATATGTGATATACCTTTAAAAGTATCAAGGTTTGCATTCTTTTGGATACATCGTATTCTACTTGGTGACTATTGTACTGGAAAATTTAGTGCAGAATTAGTGTAACTTGGAGAAATAGTTGTTTACAACTTGTAACAGGTCACATAAGAATAAAATTAAGCAGGGTCTTCCCAGGCAGTACAGTGTTTATGACTTCGCCTTCCAACGCAGGGGATGCTTGTTCAATCCCTGGTCGGGGATAAGATTCCACATGCCTCGTGGCAAAAAAACCAAAGCATAAAACAGAAGCAATATTGTAATAAATTCAATAAAGACTTAAAAAAAAAGAATACAGTTAAGCAGAGTTGGTTTGAATGACTGGTGGAGCTGGAACTAATAGAACATCACAAAAGTTACATGCCGTTTCCATGATTGAATAGAATTGTTTTAGTATCATTTGGGTTTTGCAGTTTTTAATATATTACAATTATATATTAATAGCAATCAAATTTTTTTCATGTTTATTGGAGTATAATTTCTTTACAATGGTGTGTTACTTTCTGCTTTGTAACAAAGTGAATCAGTTATACATATACATATGTTCCCGTATCTCTTCTATATTCCGACTCCATCCCTCCCACCCTCCCTATCTCACCCCTCTAGGTGGTATAGTCTGAAATCCGGGAGCCTGATTCCTCCAGCTCCGTTTTTCGTTCTCAAGATGGTTTTGGCTATTTGGGTCTTTGGTGTTTCCATACAAATTGCGAAATTTTTTGTTTTAGTACTGTGAAAATTGCCAATGGTAGTTTGATAGGGATTGCATTGAATCTGTAGATTGCTTTGGGTAGTAAAGTCATTTTCACAATGTTGATTCTTCCAATCCAAAACCATGCTATATCTCTGCATCTATTTGTATCACCTTTAATTGCTTTCATCAGTGTCTTATAATTTTCTGCATACAGGTCTTTTTTCTCCTTAGGTAGGTTTATTCTTAGATATTTTATTCCTTTTGTTGCACTGGTAAATGGGAGTGTTTCCTTGATTTCACTTTCAGATTTTTCATCATTAGTGTATAGGAATGCCAGAGATTTCTGTGCATTAATTTTGTATCCTGCTACTTTACCAAATTCATTTATGAGCTCTAGTCATTTTCTGGTAGCATCTTTAGGATTCTCTATGTATAGTATCATGTCATCTGAGAACATGGACAACTTTACTTCTTCTTTTCCGATTTGGATTCCTTTTATTTCCTTTTCTTCTCTGATTGCTGTGGCTAAAACTTCCAAAACTATGTTGAATAAGAGTGGTGAGAGTGGGCAACCTTGTCTTGTTCCTGATCTTAGTGGAAATGCTTTCAGTTTTTCAGCATTGAGGACGATTTTGGCTGTGGGTTTGTCATATATGGCCTTTATAATGTTGAGGAAAGTTCCCTGTATGCCTACTTTCTTCAGGGTTTTTATCATAAATGGTGTTGAATTTTGTCAGAAGCTTTCTCTGCATCTATTGGGGTGATCATATGGTATTTCTCCTTCAACTTGTTAATATGGTGTATCACGTTGATTGATTTGCGTATATTGAAGAATCCTTGCATGCCTGGAATAAACCCCACTTGATCATGGCGTGTGATCCTTTTAATGTGCTGATGGATTCTGTTTGCTAGTATTTTGTTGAGGATTTTTGCATCTATGTTCATCAGTGATATTGGCCGGTAGTTTTCTTTCTTTGTGACATCCTTGTCTGGTTTCCGTGTCAAGGTGATGGTGGCCTCGTAGAATGAGTTTGGGAGCGTTCCTCCCTCTGCTATATGTTGGAGGAGTTTGAGAAGGATAGGTGTTAGCTTTTTTCTAAATTGTTTGATAGAATTTGCCTGTGAAGCCATCTGGTCCTGGGCTTTTGTTTGTTGGAAGATTTTTAATCACAGTTTCAATTTCAGTGCTTGTGGTTGGTGTGTTCATATTTTCCATTTCCTTCTGATTCAGTCTTGGCAAGTTGTGCATTTCTAAGAATTTGTCCATTTCTTCAAGGTTGTCCATTTTATTGTCAAAGAGTTGCTTGTAGTAATCTCTCATGATCTTTTGTATTTCTGCAGTGTCAGTTGTTACTTCTTTTTTATTTCTAATTCTATTGATTTGAGTCTTCTCTCTTTTTTTCTTGATGACTCTGGCTAAAGGTTTATCAATTTTGTTTATCTCCTCAAAGAACCAGCTTTTAGTTTTATTTATCTTTGCTATTATTTCCTTCATTTCTTTTTCATTTATTTCTGATCTGATTTTTATGATTTCTTTCCTTCTACTAACTTTGGGGATTTTTTGTTCTTCTTCTCTAATTGCTTTAAGTGCAAGTTTAGGTTGTTTATTCGAGATGTTTTCTGTTCCTTGAGGTAGGATTTTATTGCTATAAACTTCCCTCTTAGAACTGCTTTTGCTGCATCCCATAGGTTTTGGGTCATCATGTCTCCATTGTCATTTGTTTCTAGGTATTTTTTTTATTTCCTCTTTGATTTATTCAGTGATCACTTCGTTATTGAGTAGTAATGTGTGATATTTGTTGTTTTTCCCTTGCTGCTTTTAATATGTTTCCTTTGTATTTAATTTTTGAGAGTTTGATTAATATGTGTCTTGGCATATTTCTCCTAGGATTTATCCTTTATGGGACTCTATGTGCTTCCTGGACTTGCTTAACTATTTCCCTTCCCATATTAGGGAAGTTTTCAACAATAAGCTCTTCAAATATTTTCTCAGTCCCTTTCTTTTTCTCTTCTTCTTCTGGAACCCCTATAATTCGAATGTTGGTGTGTTTAATGTTTTCCCAGAGGTCTCTGACACTGTCCTCAGTTCTTTTGATTCTTTTTTCTTTATTCTGCTCTGCAGTAGTTATTTCCACTATTTTATCTTCCCGGTCACTTATCCGTTCTTCTGCTTCAGTTATTCTGCTATTGATCCCATCTGGAGTATTTTTAATTTCATTTATTTTGTTGGTCATTGTTGCTTGTTTCATCTTTAGTTCTTCTAGGTCTTTGTTAAATTTTCTTGCATTTTGTCTATTTTATTTCCAAGATTTTGGATCATCTTTACTATCATTATTCTGAATTCTTTATCACGTAGACTGCCTATTTCCTCTTCATTTGTTAGGTGTGGTGGGTTTTTATCTTGCTCCTTAATCTGCTGTGTGTTTTTCTTTCTTCTCATTTTGCTTATCTTACTGTGTTTGGGGTCTCCTTTTTGCAGGCTGCAGGTTCGTAGTTCCCATTGTTTTTGGTGTCTCTCCCCTGTGGCTAAAGTTGGTTCAGTGGGTTGTGTAGGCTTCCTGGTGGAGGGGACTAGTGGCTGTCTTCTGGCTGGATCTTGTCTTTTTGGTGGGCGGGTCCACGTCTGGTGGTGTGTTTTGGGGTGTCTGTGGACTTATTATATTTTAGGCAGCCTCTCTGTAATGTGTGGGGTTGTGTTCCTGTCTTGCTAGTTGTTTGGCATAGGGTGTCCAGCACTGTAGCTTGCTGGTCGTTGAGTGAAGCTGGGTGCTGGTGTTGAGATGGAGATCTCTGGGATATTTTTGCCATTTGATATTATGTGCAGCTGGGAGGTCTCTTGTGGACCAGTGTCCTGAAGTTGTCTCTCCCACCTCAGAGGCAGAGCACTGACTCCTGGCTGCAGCACCAAGAGCCTTTTATCCACATGGCTCAGAATAAAAGGGAGAAAAAGTAGAAAGAAAGAAAAAGAAAGAAGGGAGAGAGGAAGGGAGGAAGGGAGGAAGGAGGGAAAGAAGGAAAGAAAGAAAGAAAGAAGATAAAATAAAATAAGATAAAATAAAGTTATCAAAATAAAAAATAATTATTAAGTAAAAAAAATTTTTTAAAAGAAAACAAAAAGACGGATAGAACCCTAGGACAAATGGTGTAGGCAAAGCTATACAGACAAAATCTTACACAGAAGCATACACATACACACTCACTAAAAGAGGAAAAGGGGAAAAAATTATAAACCTTGCTCTCAAAGTCCACCTCCTCAATTTGGGATGATTCGTTATCTATTCATGTATTCCACAGATGCAGGGTACATCAAGTTGATTGTAGAGCTTTAATCCGCTGCTTCTGAGGCTGCTGGGAGTTTTCCCTTTCTCTTCTTTGTTCTCATAGCTCCCGGGGCTCAGCTTCGGATTTGGCCCCGCCTCTGCATGTAGGTTGCCGGAGGGTTTCTGTTCTCCGCTCAGACAGGACAGGGTTACAGGAGTAGCTGCTTCAGGGACTCTGGCTCACTCAGGCTGGGGGAAGGGAGGGGTAGGTAGTGCGGGCGGAGCCTGCGGCGGCAGAGGCCGGCGTGTCATTGCACCAGCCTGTGGCGCGCCATATGTTCTCCCGGGGGAGTTGTCCCTGGATCCCGGGACCCTGGCAGTGGCGGGCTGCACAGGCTCCCCAGAAGGGAGGTGTGGATAGTGACCTGTGCTCGCACACAGGGTTCTTGGTGGCGGCAGCAGCAGCAGCCTTAGTGTCTCATGCCCATCTCTGGGGTCCGCGCTTTTAGCCGCGGCTCGCACCCGTCTCTGGAGCTCCTTTAAGCAGCGATCTTAATCCCCTCTCCTCACGCACCAGCAAACAAAAAGGGAAGAAAAAGTGTCTTGCCTCTTCGGCAGGTCCAGAGTTTTCCCTGGACTCCCTCCCGGCTAGCCGTGGTGCACTAACCCCCTGCAGGCTGTGTTCACGCTGCCAACCCCAGTCTTCTCCCTGCGCTCCGACCAAAGCCCGAGCCTCAGCTCCCAGCCCTGCCCGCCCCAGCTGGTGAGCAGACAAGCCTCTCGGGCTGGTGAGTGCCGGTCGGCACCGATCCTCTGTGCGGGAATTTCTCCGCTTTGCCCCCCCCCACCCCTGTTGCTGTGCTCTCCTCCACGGCCGCGAAGCTATCCCCTCCGCCACCCGCAGTCTCTGCCCGCGAAGGGGCTTCCTAGTGTGTTGAAACCTTTCCTCCTTCACAGCTCCTTCCCACTGGTGCAGGTCCCATCCCTATCCTTTTGTCTCTATTTATTCTTTTTTCTTTTGCCCTACCCAGGTACGTTGGGACTTTCCTGCCTTTTGGGAGGTCTGAGGTCTTCTGCCAGCGTTCAGTAGGTGTTCTGTAGGAGTTGTTCCACGTGTAGATGTATTTCTGGTGTATCTGTGGGGAGGAAGGTGATCTCCGTGTCTTACTCTTCAGCCATCTTCCCTTCTACCCTGCAATCATCTTTTTACTGAGAGCAGATTGACAACTTCAGGGAAACAAGCCACATGCAGAAGCTTCAACAGACACCGTGTTTACTTAGCGATAAGAAAGATACAAAGCAGGAAACCAAATAGCATGCATAACAACAGGCTTGCAGATATCTTGTGGCTTCCAGGCAGATTTCTGATGGCCTGAAGACAAGCATGGTCATGAAAGAGAGGTCTGAGTGCCTGTGGACAACCTCTGCTGATGGAAAACATTGGTATTGCGTTCTTTCAGCTTTAACATCTTAAATCACATAGCCCCGAGGCACACTGGATTGAGCCCATGCTCTGGGTCAGCTGCCTCTCACCCATGCTGGATACCCATTACTGGATCTTCACAATAGGATACAGGTGCTTAATCCGGTAGGGAGACCTTAGCCAAATTCACTCTACTTGGACCTGGAAACTCCTAAAAATTCCTTTGTTTATTACCTTAAGAGAGATTTGCCAAAGGTCATGTCCTAAGACGGTGTTGAAGTTAAAGGAATGGCCAAGGAACCAACAGTACAATCTTTTTTTCTGCATATATTATAAAGTTATTCTGTTACAAAACATTTTTAAAGACTAAAAGTTGGTTGTTTTCTTTATAAAGTGATTCAGGAATATAATGACTGACTCTACTGGTTTCTAGCTCCAGGCTCCCACCCCTATTTCTTACTGTGTATCTTTGGGCCATATTTTTTATTTTATTATTTTTTTAACTTTTTGGCCACACCACACGGCATGCAGGATCTTAGTTCCCTGACCAGGGACCGAATCCATGTCTCCTCTGGTGGAATCATGGAGTCTTACGCACTGGACTGCCAGGGAGTTACCCTATTTTATTTTCTTTAAGGCAGTAGGAAGGGCACATGATAAAAACCAAGTTGTAAAAGAGTTGTTAAAGATTGTTCAAGTACCTTAAAGTAGTCATGTTGCGTGGAGGTTCAGGAAATGAGGACAGTGTAGGGTAGATAAAGTTAGAGAAGTAGGTAGTAGTAAAACATTCTTACATGCATGTAAGAATACTGGAATATTTTTGTGCTATAAAAAGCCATTAAAGGAGTTTAAATAGTATAATCAGAAAACCGAAGCAGTGAAGTTGTGGCTGGTCTGCAGTAAATCTCTAAGGAAAATGATGAAGTGAAAGAAACTAAAAGAATGAAGATATTATCCAGGGAAGGAATTCATTGGATATCTCAATCTGCTTATTTACAACATACGTATAATCAACTTCATTGTAATTATGATCATAAAATAATATACTTCTTAACATGACACTTAAAATATAAAGAAAACATTTAACCTTAATAGAATTGTAAGAAATAGCAAGGCATATAGTAAAAATGATCTGGTGAATGTTAAGAGAAGGTGGGAAGGAAAGTGTGATAATTTTAGTGTATTTCACAATGCATTGTTAATGGAAAATACTTAGAATTGCTAGTTAAGAAATAGAATATTGTCAGGATAACCAAGTAATCTACTGAAATTATATTTTGTTCCTGTTTTATTGTATCTTAAAGTACATTAAACTATATGCTGCTAGTGTGTCAAAATGCAATTAAGTTTTTATAAATTTAATTTGGTTAAATTTGAGGAATTAAAGAAGGGAGGGAAGGAGGAATAGAGGGAAGCTAGGAAAGAGATAGAAAGGGGGGGTGGGAAGAAAGATAATTGTACAGCAATATGATCAGCATAACAGTGGCTTGATCATGATGCTAAGTTAGATAGAGAAAACAATCACATAATTTTGTATGCATGATGACAGCAAACATTTTCTAGAGTTAAATCATCAAAAATTAGAACACTTACTAAGATATTGAATGGAATTTGAGGGAAAAAAAGTGCAAGAATTATAAGGCATAATAAAGGCATAAATAAAATCACTGCATTTTCAAGGACTTAATATTAAGTCAACGTAATAGTAAGAGGTAGAAGATAAACTAGGACCTGCAAACTGGTGCTGGGTAGCAAAGAGCTTATCTGTCATGCAAAGCAATGTGGTATTTGTAAATATTTGTTATTTTTGTTTCTCCAACATTTAAACCTCCTTCTCAGCTTGGAGGAATTCCATGACAGCTAAGATTTAATGAGAGGTAGGGATCCATCTTCACCTATAAAAACAGAAAGAACTTAGAAACTCCTTTCCCCCAGCTCCCTGACAACTATTAATTACTAGAGAGCATAACAGGGAACAGATTTCTGGGAAAATGTAGGTAATCTTGGATAGATTATGTGGTTAGCTAGGCTGCCAGCTTCCCATTAATATTCCCCAATGAGGATAATAAACCTTGCTCCATGGCAGCAAGAGAAAATGTAATTATCCTTAGTGATCATCTGGAATAAAGAACTCACTGGGATCTAGAATTTTAAGGACTGAATATTCAGTGCTTTTCAACAGTATGAACAATTGAGAAAATCAAGGACTATGAAGTGGAGTGCAGCCTCAAAAATCAGAAAACTTTAAAAAGAGAATAAAATTCAAGTATCAGTGCAAACCAGTAGTGGAGATGAAGAAACTTAGTATGATAAACAGATCTCTTATCTCACAAAGTTGCAAAGTTGAGATGGCTGACAACCAAACTCAAACATTGATCTGCTGATCCTGCTAAGTTGCAGATTACAATGTCAGTTACATTTATAGTCCTGCCAGGTATCCTATGTGAAAACTAGGACATCTTTAGGATAAGATTGGGATCTTCAGAATTGGAATGATTTAGGTAGTGTGAGTACTCATGAACAGCTTCCACTAAATCTCCCTTACAATTTGCATCTCCTCCTCCTCTTTCTGATGGGGCAGAAGATGTTGCTTGTCAGTGGCAGTTTTCTGAAAAGGGGGGCAAATTGTCTTCATTTCTTATGACCCTCACTTCTCTGTTTAAAAGCCTTTTAATAGAGTTGGGTTACCTCATGGAGGCAAAGAAGAAGGGAAGACATGCCATCAAAAGTCAAACTATAAAGGAAGGTCAAGATAAAGCATGTTAGAACTTTCTAATTTATGTAGGCAAAAATCTAAAGAATAGGTGTAGAAAATAATTCTACATATGCTTAATCCACAAGAGGGGAGCCGTTATATATAGAACCGGAACAGATAAGTTCCTCAAACTCTGATCAGGTCCCCCCCTAACTCATACTGATCCTTCACTCTGCCAACACTTAGGGTCTTAGAAGGAACGTTTTTGTTCATTGGGCATAGTAGGATAAATTTCAAGCCTCCTTTACAAATGGCTCCACAGCACTTACTGGCAGAGATTCTAATAGCACTCTGCCCTTAGGTCATTGCACAGTGTACCCATGACTGGTTTCGGAAAGGGAAAATATTTTCAGTGAGAAAACTTGGTTATGTATCTCCTTATCTATGGTTTTTGGAAGAAGATATGGTTGAAGGTAAGAATAAGCAAGTGTACTTAGGGAAGGGGCACGTATCTGTGTCATTTAAACTCACCAAAATAACCCAATGAATATCAGCCTTGATGGCTACTCTGAGCTCAAAACACAGCTATACTATGTCCAAGTTTCAAATTTTCAAGAAGAAGCAATAAAACTTGATTTGCAATATGATACTCAGTTACTAGAAGCAGATTGACAAAACTTGGCCTCATTTCACTATGACTATAACAAGGTTGATGATTCATTTTACTGAATTACAGTCATTTAGCCTTTTGATATGCTTTCTCCTCCTGTTGTGTTTTTAAGCACTTATTGAATAGTTTATAAATTATCATGTTATACTACAGAATATAGTACTGAATAGGGAATTCACTTTACAATAAATAAATAAGTTAATGGACTACTGGCCATGTAATTTCTGATCATATAAAATAGCCCATCTTTCAGAAACACCTTGATTTTTCTAATGATAGAATGGCCTATGGAAATTACAATTAAATAATTGCACTGGAAAAACTATCCTGAGCATTTGAGACACTAGTGTAAAGAGGTGGCATGTTCTCTGAATTGACGGACGGCACGTGACTTAAGGTAGTTCACGTTGAATTGTCCTTTAACAGTCTCTAAAAAAGGAGACAAGTTCAACTCAGTGGATAAGTGGAATCACAATCATGAAAGGTAACCTGAAGAGAATGCTGAAGATCGTAATAGCAACTGGGTCAAAGAAAAAGGCTATTACTATTGAACATTGCTGAGGACTCAACCTAATTTTAAGACCATTTTACTAGTGCGTAATTTTGTTGCAAACAGCATTCCAGTCATAGAAAGTAAATGTATTTATTGCTGATAAAGTCACTTAAAAATGTTATTCTATCTTTTATTTAAATTCTAATTGGTGTTTTTTAGTATTTATCAAGTAAGCCAAGAAGCACAGGATAAGCAAATAGCTCAGGGGTTTTTGTCCAAAGTTATTGAGTCCCTATTGTGGAATCTAGGTGTACGTTAAGTCAGTAAACTGAAGGGGGGATGTGTGTCATTGTACATGATAAGGATGGCTGAACACAATAAAACTTTGTGTCTGAACTAGGCATCAAATTGTATTTCAAAAGCATTTTCATGAGCAAAATTTCCAGTGAAATTTTATAAGCACTTTAATGTGTCCCAATACCAGAGAAGGCAGGAAAGATTTATGCTGGCAAATTAAGGAAAGGTAATTAAAGTTTCATATAAAAATAGCACACACCACTAACAAAAGAGGACTCATAAAATAAATAAGCAGTAACATTATAATTTTGGTTTTTTGGTTTTTTTGTGGTACGCGGGCCTCTCACTGTTGGGGCCTCTCCCGTTGCGGAGCTCAGGCTCTGGACGTGCAGGCTCAGCGGCCATGGCTCACGGACCTAGCAGCTCCGTGGCATGTGGGATCCTCCCGGACCGGAGCACGAACCCGTGTCCCCTGCATTGGCAGGTGGACTCTCAACCACTGCGCCACCAGGGAAGCCCACATTATGATTTTTGATGCTCTTCACATGTGATTTGCTCACAAAGTTATTTGATAGTGCTGTTCAATTTACAATAACTTATTCTGCAGACCTTACACGTGGGAAACTCCCACACATTAAAAAGTTGCCTGTTTACATTTAGGTATTTAATCCATTTTGAATCCATTTTTTGTGTACGGTGTTAGAGAATGTTCTAATGTCATTCTTTTACATGTAGCTGCCCAGTTTTCCCAGCACCACTTATTGAAGAGACTGTCTTTTCTCCATTGTATACTCTTGCCTCCTTTGTCATAGGTTAATTGACGATAGGTGTGTGGGTTTATTTCAGGTCTTTCTATCCTGTTCCATTGATCTCTATTTTTGTTTTTGTGACAGTATCATACTCTTTTGATGACTGGAGCTTTGTAGTATAGTCTGAAGTCAGGGAGCCTAGTTCCTCCAGCTTCATTTTTCTTTCTTAGAATTGCTTTGGCTATTTGGGGTCTTCTGTGCTTCCATACAAATTTTAAATTTTTTGTTCTAGTTCTGTGAAAAACAGCATTGGGAATTTGATAGGGATTGAATTGAATCTGCAGATTGCCTTGGGTAGTATAGTCATTTTGACAATATAGATTCTTCCAATTCAAGAACATTGTATATAGACCTAAACATAAGACCAGGTACTGTAAAACCATTAGAGGAAAACACAGGCAGAGCACTCTCTGACATAAATCACAACAATATCTATTTGGATCCACCTCCTATATGGATTGCTGGATCATATGGTAGTTCTATTTTTAGTTCTTTTAAGGAACCTCCATACTGTTCTCCATAGTTACACAAATTTACATTCCCACCAACAGTGTAGGAAGGTTCCCTTCTCTCCACACCCTCTACAGCATTTATTGTTTGTAGAGTTTTTGATGATGGCCATTATGACTGGTGTGAGGTGATACTTCATTGTAGTTTTGATTTGTGTTTCTCTAATAATTAGTGATGTTGAGCATCTTTTCATGTGCTTTCTGGCCGTCTGTCTGTCTTCTTTGGAGAAATGTCTGTTTAGGTCTCCTGCCATTTTTTGATATGGTTGTTTTTCTTTTCTGGTATTGAGCTGCATGAGCTGTTTTGGAGATTAATCCCTTGTCAGTGGCATTGTTTGCAAATATTTTCTCCCATTCTGTGGTTGTCTTTTCATTTTGTTTATGGTTTCCTTTGCTGTGCAAAAGTTTTAAGTTTAATTAGGTCCCATTTGTTTATTTTTGTTTTTATTTTCAATAATCAAGGAGGTCAATCCAAAAAGATATTGCTGCAATTTATGTTAAAGAGTCTTCTGCCTATGTTTTCCTCTAAGAGTATTATAGTATCCAGTCTTACATTTAGGTCGTTAATCTTTTTTTAATTTATTTTTGTGTATGGTGTTAGACAATGTTTTAATTTCATTCTTTTACATGTAGCAGGCCAGTTTTCCCGGCACCATTTATTAAACAGACTGTCTTTTCTCCATTGTATATTCTTGCCTCCTTTGTCATAAATTAATTGACTATAGGTGTGTGGGTTTATTTCTGGGCTTTCTATCCTGTTCCATTGGTCTGTATTTCTATTTTTGTGCCAGTACCATACTGTTTTGATGACTATAGCTTTGTAGTATGTTCTGAAGTGTGTGAGCCTGATTTCTCCAGCTCCGTTTTTCTTTCTTAGAATTGCTTTGGCTATTTGGGTTCTTTGGTGTTTCCATACAAATTGTAAAATTTTTGGTTCTAGTTCTGTGAAAAATGCCATGTTAATTTTATAGGGATTACATTGAATCTGATGAATTTCCTTGGTAGTAGATTGCCTTGGGTGGTATAGTCATTTTGACAGTATTGATTCTTCCAATCTAAGAACATGGTATATCTTTCCATCTGTTTGTGTCATCTTTGATTTCTTTCATCAGTGTCTTATAGTTTCCAGAGTACAAGTGTTTTGTCTCCTTAGGTAAGGTAATTCCTAGATATTTTATTCTTTTTGATGTGATGGTAAGTGGGATTGTTTCCTTAATTTCTCTTTCTGATAGTTTGTTGTTAGTGTATAGAAATGCAACAAATTTCTGTGTATTAATTTTGTATTTTACAGCATTACCAAATTCATTGATAAGCTTTGGTAGTTTTCTGGCAGCATTTTAAGGATTTTCTATATATAGTATCATGTCATTTACAAACAGTGACAGTTTTACCTCTCCTTGGCCAATTTAGATTCCTGTTTTTTGTCTTTCTTCTCTGATTGCTGTGGCCAAGACTTCCAAAATTATGTTGAGTAGAAGTGGTGAATGTGGACATCCTTGTCTTTTTCCTTATCTTAGAGGAAATGCTTTCAGCTTTTCACCATTGAGTATGATGTTATCTGTGAGTTTGTGCCTTTATTATGTTGAAGCAGATTCCCTCTATGCCCACTTTCTGGAAAGTTTTAATCATAAATGGATGTTGAATTTTGTCAAAACTTTTTTTGCATCTATTAAGTTGATCACATGTTTTTATTCTTCAATTTGTTAATGTGGTGTATCACACTGATTGATTTTGGATATTGAAAAAAATCCTTGCATCCCTGGGATAAATCCCACTTGATCATGGTGTGTGATCCTTTTAATGTATGTAATATTTTTCTTCACTTTGTCTCCTACAACTTAAAAAAATCATAAATTACTTCAAATCAAACTCCAAAATAATTTTTCTCTTCATACCTCACGGTCTTTACTGATACATTTTTATCCAAATCCCCATCATCTGTAACATGGAATAATGCAAATTCTCTAATTTTATTTTTTTCTCTGCTTGTACTCATTCCTCCTCACTACAGTCATTGACAAGCACTAAATCAAATCACATCACTTATCTGGGATAGCCCACCACTTCTCATTTCGCTTGGAGGAAAAACACCTATACAGCTTGTTGACCTCACCCACCCAAATCTCCAGCCTCACTCCAAATCAGTCTTTCCCTTATACATAATGTTTCTTTCACATTGAACTTCTAGAACCTGCTCTTTTCTCCTGAAGTTAACTGTATTTGCTGTCCCCTCTCTTTGGAATATTCATCCTCATTTATTTTAATGGCTAGATTCTCTTCACCTCACAAGTGTTGGTACAAAGCTCACATTATTATGGAGAGGGACTCAATCTTTATATGTCCCTCACAAAGTTACTGTTTTTTATCTTCCCTGATTATTTTATTCCTAACATCATATTCTGAAATATTATTTGTTTTCAGTACATCTCCTTCAAGTTAAACTCTAAAGTCCTTTCCTAGAGAAGCATGGCTTTCTTGAGCTCTTCTATATCCTTTTTTCATGACATTGCCTGCAGGCAGATAGATAAATAGATATATAGAAAGCTAGATAATCCATAAGATATTAAACCCATATTTCCTCCTGTATTTTTCTCCACTATCCTCCAAGCATCTCAAAGTATAAATTTTAAAGTTGCATTCACTAAATAGATACTCAAATTTTACAGTCACAGACACTAATAAGTATTAATTTGGAAAACAGAATAAGCATGATTCCATTATCAAAATAATTTAATTTTGCTTATTGTGTGTTCTTAAGTGTTTTAAAAATGTAGCTATGTTCTGAATATTTATTGTCAAATTTTAACAGTCATTTTCCACTTTAAATTAAAAGATACCTCTAAATACATTATATCCAGCACTGAATATAGTTTTTCAAATGTAGTTTGATAAATACAGCTTAAACAGATACTAGGGCTCCCCTCTTTCTGGTCTTATACTTGTATTAATAGAGCTTAAGTTTATATCAGATATTTTTCTAGAGCTCACTCAAACAGATGACAAACACTGAGGTAAACTGGAATCTCTTTATATATTTGTTCAAACTATCATTGCTTAATTCAACTCTTTGACAATTTATATATATACTCTATTTATATTGTAAAGAAATAAAGAGCAAATATAATTTAAGTACTTTGTTGTGTCACTATATCTGTTCCAAAAAAAGTAAACTTTTATTTGCAGCTTTATTACACCATCATTTGTTTATCTGTAAGTTAAGTAAAAATGATATATGATTCTAAATTTAAATATTTGATAATGTGATGAGCATAATTGGACCATATTTAAAATATGTCACACTCAAAGAGAAGCGCTTCCAAATTATCTTTAGATAACTCCACCCATGAAAACATATTATGTGAGGAGAGGCAGCAAAGATGGTTTCATAGGAGGCTCCTGAACTTTTCTCCTCTCATGGACACATGGAAATGTACAGCTCTACATGGATCAATTCTCTCTGAAAGAAATCCAGAAAGGAGTTGAACAACTCCTACATATCAAGTGAATGAGAAAATACCCATATTGAAATTAGTAAGAAAGGCTGAAACATACTCTTGCCAAAAACCCCACCCCCAGCAGCACCATAAAATCTCGTAGGAACTCTCAACTCCCAGCTTCTTCCTGAGGAGCAGAAGGGTTGGATCTCACATGTAGAGGCCCAACTTTGAACACGTCCCCAAAACCCCAAACTCTAAAAGCCAATGGGGCTTGTATCTATGATACCCACACAAACAAAGAAGGAATTTTTAATTCCTGGGGGAATTTTTAATTAATGGGGGAATGAGCATTCACAGTGGCTAGTCTCCTAGGGCTCAGTGCAGAGGGAAATGACAAAAAAAAAATCCTGTCTCAATCTTTTCCTGAATGGGATCTATTTGCACACTTGAGAAGCTGCTGCCTGAGGGTCAGACTTCTAATTTAGCATGCCTGTAGGGGCTGACTGCAAGCATCCCCCAAGGCTGGGGAAGACAGAGGACCCTTCCCCTCCCCTCCTCCTCCTGCCTGACACAAGTCACCAGTATGTCCCTGGAGAGAGTTATACACACATCTGCCCCACAGCTTTTCAGCTGCCACCTGTGGGAGGGGTGCCCAGATTGCCTGACTCTGATAGCAAACTGGGCTTCCATTCAAAAGTCCCACAGAACTGTAGCAAACAAAGAGGAAGTTCTTAACTGGCTATTCCCACCGTGGTTCAATAGCAGACTAGATTAAGTAGAAGAAAGGATTGGCAAATTTGAATACAAGGCAGTGGTATTCTAGTCAGAGGGGCAAATAGAAATAAAATAAAAAATGAAGTTAGCTTAAGAGGAGTATCATACAGTTCAATTTATGTATTGTAGGAGTCCCAGAAAGAGAAGAGAGTGAGAAAGGGGCAGAAAGTTTATTCAAAGAAATAATGGCTGAAAACATCCCTAACCTGAAGAAGAAAAGGACATACAGATCCAAACAGTGCACAAGACACTAAATAAGAAAAATCTAAAAAGACCCACACTTAGACACATTGTAATTAAATTTTAAAATGTTAAAAGATAAGGAGAGAATCTTAAAAGCAGCAATGGAAAAACAACTTCTCTGTACAAGGAACCCCCATAAGAATATAAGCAGATTTTTTTCAGCAGAAACACTACAGGCCAGAAGGAAGTAGGATGATATATTCAAAGTGCTGAAAGAAAAAAAAAAAAACCTGCCAACTAAGGATACTGTACCCAGAAAAGTTGATCTTTCTTTTAGAAAAGTTGGTAACACATTATACCATAAATAAAATTTAATAAATTTATAACCATATTTACCTAATATTTTACAGTAAAAAATTAATGCTAATGAAATATCTAACAAAGTTTTTAAATTAAAATCAATATATAAATATTTTAAAATAATTTCTGTTTTAAATGCAGCTACATTTCTATGGGAATATGGCATCTATAGAAATTATTTTCAATTCACATAATATATTTAAATAATTTTTTCTTGGGCAAGAAATGTTTACTAGAAATAGAGTTAGGAAACAATAAAACTATGATAATGAAATACAGACAAAATCAAATGGAAGCATAAATAATTATAAATAGTTAAAAATTAATGATTTAGTAAGTAGTCCAACATTGAGCACAACTCTTTCAGCATAGATTAAAAAAGAAAGGGAATAGTAAGATGTCTATATTGAATATGTTAGGAAAAAGAAAGTAACCTAGGAAATTATAAGGGATTACATGTGATTGTTTAAAAAGTAATGATTTATTTATAAAATATAAATAACCTAAATGTTGTCTTCAAAAGAAGAAAACCAATAATAACCATAAAAAAATAGATTACATCCCAAATAATCTACTGAAAGTAGGCCGTTTTGCAAGTAGTATATTCAAATCTACTGAAAGTAGGCCGTTTTCAAGTAGTATATTCTATGTTATATAAATTGTTCCAGCTTAAAAATAAAGAAAAGCTCCCCATTTGTAACAAAATTTTATGATTTCTAATCAAAAACATAAAATAGGATTCCATTATTTATTAAAAACATACATGAGTTATTGGTTTTAAATTCTAGCAAACTAAAGTAAATGGTTTAGTAAAAGAAAAAAAATCCATGCATATTTGTGATTTTAGAGAAGTACATGTTTTATTTTTAAAAACTCATTAACTTAATAAGTCATATTACAAAAATAAAAACAGATTTATTATTATATAAATGTGGGATTAAATATACAATAGCAGAAACAAAGCCTTTGTATTTTACTATTGAGAACTATGAAGACAATAATATTATGTAAAAAGTTACCAATTAAAATGTATATAATTGATTCCTACTCTACTTCCCACACACACACACAAAAAGTAGACAATTACCTAAGTGTTTGAGAGAGATACATAATGTATAGCTAGGTATACATTTACCAAATACTGTAAAGAATTTATATAAAATTTTTCAAAAGATTAATGAGGGACATATATTAATACTTGAATATACAGAGCAGCATAAAAGTTTCTAATTTTGAAGACATATATTAAGAGAAGTTAATTTTTCCAGTAATCTGATATTTTAAACATCACAATTAGAGATCTAAAGAAAGTTTTTAATTTTGGCACCCACTGACATATGTCAAATGTTTAATAATATTACAGTAATAATAATATTATGGCACTGATGAGGTTGAAAATAAATAGAAAATTAAAATTTCAGAAATAAATATAAGAATACATTCAAATTGTGTATAAACTGAAGGTTAAAAATTTGAATTAGGTAAAACAAAATGCAAAGTTCAATCAGAAAAGTACCAGACTTCAGAGCCATTTAGGAAAAAATGAATTAAAAATCTACTTATAATTTAAAGCTAACAACATGGGAAAAAAGGCTGATGGATAAACATAGTAATCATACATGAGGACTTAAATATCATATTTTTAATCTATAAATTTTTCTTACTATATTTTCAAGGAAAACTTGAAAAGAGTCTAATAGAAAAGTAGGGAAAGAGGGTGAAGTATCCATATAAAAAATAAACACCAAATAACATATAAAAATATATCAACTATAATCAAAAACTACAAAATGAAATAGCAAACTTAAAATTTTTTTGATTTATTTGTATTTAATAGATAAAATAATCTCTAGAATCTTTCTGAGTATACTAATTCATAATTTAAACTATAGTTGATATACAATATTATATTTGTTTCAGGTATACAACATAGTGATTCCACATTTGTATACATTACAAATTCATCACCACCATAAGTCTAGTAACTGTCTGTCACCATAGTTATTGCAGTGTTGCTGATTATATTCCCCATGCTGTACATTACATCCACAGGACTTATGTATTTTACAACTAGAAGTTTGGACCTCTAGACCCCCTTTGTCTATTTCATGCCACCCCAAGCCCCTCCCCACTGGTGACTACTAGTTTGTTCTCTGTATGTATGAGTCTGTTTCTGTTTTGTTTGTTTTTGGTTTTGTTTTATAGATTCCACACATAAATAAAACCACACAGTAAATCTTCTCTCAGTATCTTCAGGGGGTTGGTTCCAAAACTTGTCACAGATACAAAACCTGAGGATGCTTAAGTCCTATAGTCGGTAATGAATTAACATAGGAAATCAATAAAAAGAAAACAATCAGGAGGCTATTTAAAAGTAGAGCAAAGTGATAATGAAAATTATAATAAAGGAAATGGTCATAGAGAACTAAACTGTTTAGATCTGAAAGTAATTGTGATATTAATTCAGAACGTACTGTAGTCTAAAACTTAAAGCATTAGCAACTTATAATGAAAACTCAAAATATAATGAAAACCCAAAATAACTCAATATATTATAAATGTAGATAGTTGCTTGTAAAAGTCTATGACAAATGCTTCAATAGATTGTTTAAATAGCATAATTTTTTTTCACTTTCATGTTCTTCATTTATCCTAACTATAAAAGTCCTTTTTGATTAAAAATATTTTGATTGAATGTTGGTGTATTTGGGAGAGACTTATACAAGTAAATAAAAGGCATATATAATAATGTTATTTGCATTATATTTCTGCACATTCATAACCCCAAATTAATGGCTAACAAAATGTTACCAATCAGGTGTTCTAACTTGATGAATGCATGCAGATATTTTTAAATTGACATGATGAATGCATGTATGTAAACAAAGCCAATTCAGCTGCTTAAAAAACAGATGTTCTTTTAAATTAAACATTCACAGATACTACTGAAATATTATGCATGTATTTCATGAAGTCTTCTTCCCACAGCAAACAGGAAAGCCATGTTAAACTTGACCTGTGTATAAATTATTAGATATTCCAACTTGGTGTATTGCAGTTGGTTAGATTTCACAGATCTGTACTGAAAGGAAGTACAATGAGATTGAGTTCTGAGTGAAACTGAGAGATTAAATTTATGATATTTCTATAATCTAAAAATAATTGAAAATAACATTTAATCTACATGTAAGGAGCACCTCAAAAAATGGTTCCAGTTACTCCTTAATTTTCTTTCTGTTTGATGTAAGATTTTGGAAAGAGGAAGGAAACATTAAAATGGTATTTTATAAATTTCTGGTTTTCACTTCCATGTGTAAAGAAGTCACTACTCCATCCTAACAACAAGTAAAAAACTGAACAGACTAAAAAATCAAACACCATGTATCCATGAGA
Organism: Neophocaena asiaeorientalis asiaeorientalis; assembly: GCF_003031525.2. NCBI lineage: Eukaryota > Metazoa > Chordata > Mammalia > Artiodactyla > Phocoenidae > Neophocaena > Neophocaena asiaeorientalis. The sequence goes on from NW_020172492.1 coordinate 1,602,470, forward strand.
AAGAAGAGAACAACAGGGCAAACTATTGCCCCCAAGACTGGAGAGACAGATTGGAAAATTCAGGGAGATGAGCCTCAGGAGGGCAAATCACCTGTGGAACTAGAGTAATGGTAGGAAAACCAAAATTGTAATTGACATTTGCTGGGGCTTGGTGCTGATGCCTGTGAGGGTTAGAAACACCAGGGGGTGCTGTCATAAGAGAGCGCCAACAATATTGTGAGATTTGCCTCAAGGAGCTTGCCCAGAAATGTGTGGGATGCCATGTTTAGAGGGAAATTTATAGTATTAAATGATACATTAGAATAGAAGACGTATCTAAAATCAGTAATCTAAATTTCCACCTTATGAAACTAGAAAAAGAAGAGAAAATTAAATCCAAAGTAAGTAGGAAAAAAGAAATAATAAGTATTACAACAGAAACCAATAAAATTGGGAAAAAGGAAATCAATGGAAAAAAGCAAAGAAAAACTGTTTAAAAAATTAATAAAACCAATAAGCCTCTAGCCAGCCTTATTAAGAAAAAAAAGAAAGAGGACACAATACCATTTATATTATCATTCCCCAAAATGAAATAAATAGGTATAAATCTAACAAAATATTTACAAAATCTATATGCAAAAAACTACTAATCTTTGATGAATGAAATAAATGGAGATATTTTCTGTGTTCATGGATGAGACTCAATATTGTCAAGATGACAGTTCTTCCAAACTTAATCAATAGATTCACTGCAATTCCAATAAAAATCCCAGCAAGTTATTTATGGGTATTGACAAACTGAGTTTAAAGTTTATATGGAGAGGCAAAAGACCCAGAATATCTACTACAATATGGAAAAGAACAAAGTTGGAGGACTGATGCTACATGATTTCAAGACTTACTATAAAGCTGCAGTTAACCATGTGGTATTAATGAAGGAATAGACAAATAGATCAATGTAACAAAATAGACAATCCAGAAACAGGCCCTCATAAATCTAGTCAACTGATCTTTCCTAAAGGAGCAAAGGCAGTACAGTCTCCTCAACAAATGGTGCTGGAATAATGGGGAAGGTGAAGCCATGTGTAAAAAAAAAAAGTGTAAATCTAGGTACAGACCTTACCCCCTTCACAAAAATTAACTCAAAATGCATGACAGACCTAAGTATAAAATGCAAAACTATAAAACTCCTAGAAAATAACATAGAAAAATCTAGATGAACTTGGGTGTGGTGACCAGCTTTTTATGTATAACACCAAAGACATAATCCATAAAAGAAGTAATGGATAAGCTGGACTTCATTAAATATAGAAAGTGCTCTGAGAAAGACAATATCTAGAGAATTAGAACACAAGCCATAGAATGGGAGAAAACCTTTTGCAAAAGACACATGGGATAAAGAACTGTTTTCCAAAATATGAAAAGAATTCTTAAAACTCATCAATAAGAAAACAAAGCCTGACTAAAAAATAGGTCACATACATTAACAGACTCCTCACAAAAGAAGACATACAGATGGCAAAAAGCATATGGAAATATGTTCCACATAATGTCACCAGGTACTGCAAATTCAATGCAAAATTAAACAACATTGAATTACCACTATACTCGTATTAGAGTGTCCAAAATTCAGAACACTGACTACACCAAATGTTGACAAGGATGTGGATCAACAGGAACTCTCCTTTATTGCTGTTGGGAATGCAGAATGGTACAGCCACATTGGAAGTCCCTTTTGGGATTTCTTACCAAATTAAACATACAATACAGTATTTGTGCTCCCCAGTATTTACTTAAAAGAGTTGAAAACTATGTTCATACTGAAAATCTGCACACAGATGTTCATAGTATCTTTATTTATAATTGCCAATTCTTGAAAGCAACCAAGATGTCCTTTTTGTTAGTGAATGGATAAACTGTGGCACATCCAGAGAATGAAATATAATTTAGTGCTAAAAAGAAATGAACTATCAAACCTTAAAAATACATGAAGGGACCTTAAGTACACATTATTAAGAGATAGAAGCAAACCTGTAAAGGCTACATGTTATATAATTCCAACTTCATGACATCTGGAAAAGGGAAAACTATGAAGAAAATAAGATCAGTGCTTGCTAGGATCAGGTTGGGGAGATTCTGGTGCATGATATAGATAATGGGGGAGGCTATACATGTGTGACACTGGTGGGTCTAATGGGAAGTCTCTGTACCTTCCTCTCACTTTTGTTATAAATCTAAAACTGCTCCAAAAAATAAGGTCTTTATATACAGTCTCTCTATATATAAATTATATAGGTAATACCCAGGCATTGTTATGACCTATTTGGCCTAAGTCAAAATGATGCCTGGGATATTATTCCAGAAATAATCATCAACAATTCTTTTTGTGGGACTTCCCTGGTGGTCCAGTGGTTAAGACTCCGTGCTTCCACTGCAGGGGGCACAGGTTCGATCCCTGATCCAAGAATTAAGATTCTGCATGCTGCGCGGCAAGGCCAAAAAAAAATATTATTTTTGTATTCCATATTTTAGAAGTTTCTCACATTGAAACTAAGCAAAATACGTAAATCATGCACATGCTCAGGAAAATTAGCAAACACACTCCTATTTTATGTGGGTAATTGACTGTATTCTGTATTCATGATATCGTGCTTTAACTCCAATCACTTTTAGCAAGTGTCACAAACGTACAGGCTCTTAAGGGTTTTTCCTGATGCAGGAGAAAGCAACAAAGTCTTTGATTTGCATGTGTATTCGTATGCTATAAAGAACTATATTGTACTTGTTACTTAGCCAGGTAAAGAAAAAATATAACATATTACTTCATAGCTCACATATTTTGATTTTGTGTCAATTTAGTCATTTTTCTATTAGTGGTACCAACAGACAAGATAGGTTTGGCCAATGAGCCAAAATATTAAGTTGGATAAAATGTAATTAATTCAAATACCTTTCTTAATCAAGAATTATTCTGATTTTTTTATTATTCATTCTTTGAGCAAGGTACATTTTATTTTACCAAGGATACCAAGCCCCATTGTCTATGACTGAAAATGAGCTTAATCAATTTGCTATGGATAACTACACCTGGGATCAATCACCCAGAGCACTCCTCAAGGAGCCTTAGAAAAAACACAGCTAACATTAACTGTCATATGCCATAAAAAATTAGTCTTTGAATGGAGCATGACATCATAGGCTAGCTTATTCCTGAAACCCAGGTATTCATTGAATTTGGAAAATGTATATATATTCATGGACTGATTTAAATTGATTGAATTGGAATTAGCTAGTTGCTTTGACTAATGCAAAGGGAGAAAAGTTAACTGTTTCCTCTAGTTTTCTTTTTAAGTGGGTATTATTATTCTATGTAAATAGATATTTTAAAGTTAAAAAATTAACATAATTATGCTAATTGATCAAAACCACATACTATTGAAATATACAGATAATTTTAGTGTTTGAAGGGATAGAAATATCTGGGTTTCAACAATATTACCATTTATTGAGCACAATGCTAGAAACGTTACAATTATTATCTTATTATCTCACTTGACCATCAAACAATCCTGTAATAAAGATAGACATCCTAAAGTATTTACTGAAGTCAAATGTTTTTGTTTCTAACCTCAGAATATAATGGGAATCTTCCCATATTCAATTAGATTGGTGTAATATTCTACTATTTGCTTTACAATATCTTTTCTTCTCCTGTATCTTTTTCTCACACAGCAGCCAGAGTCATCTTACAAGTTCAAATATGCATCTGAGGAATATTTAAATCTTTTATTATTTCAAATGTCAACATTAAAATTACTAGTTTGAGTTCAACCCAATCAGAATTATTGTTCATATCACATAAAAATGTGTTTTTCTTCTTAAAATTTCACCACGGGATATGGAGTCCTTGCTTATTTGATTGTCAGTTAAGCCTATTCTTACTATATTAGACAAGAATTAAATATTGCAAAAAAAATCTAGCAGAAAATAGTTATAGATTAAAATGAAAAGTGTGGGTTTTTTAAATCAGTATGTTTGGTTAATATAAATAGCCTGTCCAACTACATTTTTGTAAGCTTTTCAAAACAACTGTTTTAAACAGTGAATAAAAAGAAAAGCCTCTAGAGATCAGATAAAATAGTGACTATGATTCCTTTTATCCTTTATACAATAACATTAATCATTAACTATCCAACCCCAAACACTAACCTCTCTATGCAGGGGAGAAGAAAAATCAGAACAAGAACAATCAAACTGAAAATGTGTTTCACAATTTCTCACTTGATTATACATTAATCTTTCTTTTGGGAATCTGTTCCTTAAATTTTAATTAATCTTATGCTAAAATTCATGGCATATTTGCCTCATTAGTCTTTCTGCGTTTTTTGTGTGTGTGTCTTTAATTTGTAATTTTCCCTTTTAACTGCATCCCAGTTCCATTCTCCACTGACACAAATTTCATCTATCTTTTAATACATATATATACTTTCAAAATATGAGTATTATTACTATGTATATGCATCAGGCACCAGCTTTTAAAAGCATGCAAATATATACTGTCTTATGGGAATACAAGTGTAAGCTCTGCTGGCCTCCAGAGCCAGGCAATCTGGGAAGCAGTCACAAAAATCGGGGCTCCAGATGAGTGTATAAGCTCCTTTCTGGGAGATACAGTGAGCTGTAGGAAGGCGAGGAAAGGGCTCCAAGATGGTATCCGTGGTCTGTGTTCCTTAAGAGGAATTCTGTAGGCCCTGGATGCATGCCAAACCTGAAGTCCACCTCTCAGGCTCCACGACATGCAAATTTTAATTTAAATTTTAATCACATTTCAACTAATCCATTTCTTTAAATATGAACATTACATGTGTTTTGTAATTGTTGCCTAATACAAATTACATTGAAATAAATATTCTTGACTACATCCCCTTACAAATCTGTATCTATTTATCTCAAGTATGTACTCAGAATTAAGGATTCTGGGCATGAGCTATATATGCATTCGATTTCATGGAAAAGCATGCAGTTTTCTCACTTTTTCAAAACAGACAAAAATGTTGTCTTCGTTACATTCTCTACCTTTATCAATTTATTAAGCATCTGCAGTGGCATGTCATCGTTGTGCCCCCGATACAGTGAATACTGCAAGTTGCAATGTTAGAGGATCACAGTGGCTATTCACGCCTTAGGTCAAGCACTGAGAGCTATTGGGGCGGGGGGCAACATATAGATCTTTATTGAAAAAGGAGTTAGAAGGACATCTTTTAAAGGAAGGCATATTTGTTTTCAATGCAACTGGTCTAATTTTAACAACATTCTATAGAAGATTATAAGAATTGCCAAGATTAATATAATCAAACTATATATGTAATATATGTTATATATAAACAATATATTTATATATAAACTATGCACATCATATATAACGTATGTGCATAGTTTATACCTACATATATAGGTATATTTTGTTTTGTTATTTGTTTAATTAGGGTAACATAGAATTTGCTTCTAGTGACAAAGAATACACTTCTGTAGTTAAATTATATATATATAGTAACATCTATATAACATATTACTCTGATCTATATATTATTAAGATCTATAAACATATTATGAGCTAATTGTGTGTTATTATGTTGATTTATATTTGAAAACCATCCTTAGATGTGTGGATGGTTTTTCAAGTAATTATTTTTCAAGTAATTGAAAGCTGTAAAATATTTTTAATGGGCCCATGGAATCATAAAACTATTCAATTGGATACGTTTGAGAATGGTAGTGTTTCCGTAAATCTGGAGAATACTTTTAATAGGTAAACATATAATACCTCCACAAGATTCTAAGAAACATGTATAAAAGAATCAAATTTTGTTTATCCTCTTTTGCTGAGCACTGTCTGCTGCTAAGAGTAAATCTTAATAATTTGTCCAAAAGGAAAATTCAAAGGAAACTATTAGGACTAGGGCTATGTCCTAGATTGGGAACTTGGTTGGGAACAGGAGTGACTTTGGGGGAAAAAGTAACATTTAGGGAAAATGATCAGGTGGCCATCACTTGCAAATGTATTGAGAACAAGAAGCAGTGAGACTTTTCAAGCTGCTTATTTAATGTAAATAAATTTTTATTTACATTAAACAAATGTAATACATTTACATTACGTTTATTTACATTATTACATTTACATGTAACATTTACATGTAAACGTAAACATTTACATGTAAACATTAACATTTACATGTGAACGTGTAAACATTAACATTTACATGTAAATTATTACATTTACATTACATTTATTTACATTATTACATTTACATGTAACATTTACATGTAAACGTAAACATTTACATGTAAACATTAACATTTACATGTGAACGTGTAAACATTAACATTTACATGTAAATTATTACATTTATTTACATTAAATAAATGTAATGTATTTACATTACATTTATCAGGAGGGTTTTTATCATTTAATGTAAAGTGTTATGGTCTTATCTTTCCAAAGCAGGTGTGTCAGGGGCTAGTTCTAGCTTGTTTTACAAATTACATTAATACTATTTAATTTAGTATTTTCAATTATGTAACAAAATGTCACCTGGTATGTTACTAAGGCTTGTTCAAGTAGAGAGCTTGACAATTTCATATCTCTTCTGATATTTAAATAAATATTTGTCTATCTACCTGTCTATCTATCTATTAACCTATATATTGAAGAAAACCAGAATATTTAATCTCAATATATACCTCTCTGACATAAAAGTCATTCTGATCTGAAGGCAATTAAGAAACAGAAAACCCAGAATAAGCGTCCTCATTTCAGCCAAAAGGCAGGATACGAAATATCTTTTGTTTTAATTAACATTTTAAAACAAATCTTTATTAGAATATAATTGCTTTACAATGCTGTGTCAGTTTCTGCTTTATAACAAAGTGAATCAGTTATACATATGTCCCAATAACTCTTACCAGTTGCATCTCCCTCCCTCCCACCCTCCCTATCCCACCCCTCTAGGTGGTCAAAAAGCATGGAGCTGATCTCTCTGTGCTATGCGGCTGCTTCCCACTAACTATCAATTTTACATTTGGTAGTGTATATATGTCAATGCTACTCTCTCACTTCGTCTCAGCTTCCCCTTCCCGCAGTGTCCGCAAGTACGTTCCCTAAATTCATCGTGTTTATGGTTTCCTTTGCTGTGCAAAAGCTTTTAAGTTTCATTAGATCCCATATGTTTACCTTGTTTTTATTTTCCCTTTCCCTAGGAGATGCGTCAGAAAGGATCTTGTTGTGATTTATGTCATAGAGTGTTCTGCCTATGTTTTCCTCTAAGAGTTTGATGGTGTCTGGCCTTACATTTAGGTCTTTAATCCATTTTGAGTTTATTTGTATTTATGGTGTTTATGGTGTTAGGCAGTCTTCTAATTTCATTCTTTTACATGTAGCTATCCAGTTTTACCAGCATCACTTATTGAACCAGCTGTCTTTTTTCCACTGTATACTATTGCCTCCTTTATCAAAAATAAGGTAACCATATGTGCATGGGTTTATCTTTGGGCTTTCTATCCTGTTCCATTGATCTATATTTCTGTTTTTGTGCCTGTACCATACTGTTTTGATGACTGTAGCTTTGTAGTATAGTCCAAAGTCAGAGAGCTTGATTCCTCCAGCTCCGTTTTTCTTTCTCAAACTTGCTTTAGCTTTTCGGGGTATTTTGTGTTTCCATACATATTGTGAAATTTGTTGTTCTAGTTCTGTGAAAAATGACAGTGGTAGTTTGATAGGGATTGCATTGAATCTGTATATTGCTTTGGCTCGTGTAGTCATTTTCACAATGTCGATTCTTCAAATCCAAGAACATGGTATATCTCTCCATCTAATTGTATCATCTTTAATTTCTTTCATCAGTGTCTTATAATTTCCTGCATACAGGTCTTTTGTCTCCTTAGGTAGGTTTATTCCTAGGTATTTTATCTTTTGTTACAATAGTAAATGGGAGTGTTTTCTTAATTTCACTTTCTGATTTTTCATCATAAATGTATAAGAATGCTAGAGATTTCTGTGCATTAATTTTGTACCCTACTACTTTACCAAATTCATTGATTAGCTCTAGTAGTTTTCTGCTAGCATCTTTAGGATTCTCTATGTATAGTATCATGTCATCTGCAAACAGTGACAGCTTTAATTCTTCTTTTCCGATTTGGATTCCCTTTATTTCTTTTTCTTCTCTGATCGCTGTGGCTAAAACTTCCAAAACTATGTTGAATAATAGTGGTGAAAGTGGGCAAACTTGTCTTGTTTCTGATCTTACTGGAAATGGTTTCAGGTTTTCATCATTGAGGATGATCTTGGCCATGGGTTTGTCATATATGGCCTTTATTATGTTGAGGAAAGTCCCCTCTATGCCTACTTTCTAACTCTTGGTTATTCATAAGTGTATTGTTTAACCTCCATGCACTTGTATTTTTTACAGATTTTTTACTGGAATTGATATCTAGTCTTATAGTGTTGTGGTTGGAAAAGATAATTGATACGATTTCAGTACAATATTCCATGAGCACTTGAGAAGAAAGTGTATTCTGTTGTTTTTGGATTGAATGTCCTATAAATGTCAATTAAGTCCATCTTGTTTAATGTATCATTTAAAGCTTGTGTTTCCTTATTTATTTTCTTTTCTATTTAATCTGTATGTGTCCCTAGGTCTGAAGTGGGGCTCTTGTAGACAGCATATATATGGGTCTAGTTTGTGTATCTATTCAGCCAATATATGTCGTTTGTTTGGAGCATTTAATCCATTTACATTTAAGGTAATTATCAATATGTATGTCCCTATTACCATTTTCTTAGTTGTTTTGGGTTTGTTCTTGTAGCTCTTTTCCTTCTCTTGTGTTTCCTGCCTGGAGAAGCTCCTTTAGATTCATTTGTTAGGTCTGGTGGCTTTTTGCCTTGATCCTTCATCTGCTCAATGTTTCTCTGTCTTCTCATTTTGCTTAACTTACTGTGTTTGAGGTTTCCTTTCTGCAGGCTGCAGGTTCGTAGTTTCCGTTGGTTTTGGTGTCTGTCCCCAGTCCCTAAGGTTAGTTCAGTGGGCTGTGTAGGCTTCCTGGTGTAGGGCACTAGTGGCTGTGTTCTGGTGGATGAGGCTGGATCTTGTCTTTCTGGTGGGGAAGTCCATGTCTGGTGGTGTGTTTTGCAGTGTCTCTGGCCTTATTATGATTTTAGGCAGCCTCTCTGCTAATGGATAGGGTTGTGTTCCTGTCTTGCTAGTTTTTTGGCATAGGATGTCCTGCCCTGTAGCTTGCTGGTTGTTGAGTGGAGCTGGGTCTTGGCGTTGAGATGGAGATCTCTGCGAGATTTTCGCCATTTGATATTACGTGGAATTGGGAGGTCTGTTGTGGACCAGTGTCCTGAAGTTGTCTCTCCCACCTCAGTGACACAGCCTTGATGCCTGGATGGAGCACCAAGAGCCTGTCCTCCATATGGCTCAGAATAAAAGGGAGAAAAGAAAGGAAAGAGAAAGAAGAGATAAAATAAAATAAAGTAAAATAAAATAAAGTTATTAAGGTTAAAAATTAAGAAAAAAACATTTTTTTAAGTAATAAAAAAGTAAACACCAAAAATGGACAGAGAGAACCCTAGGACAAAGCTATACAGACAAATTATATATTTGTAAAAGCAAAGCTATACAGACAAATTCACACACAGAAGCATACACACTCACAAAAAGAGAAAAAGGGAAAAAATATATATATTTCATTGCTCGCAAAGTCCACCTCCTCAATTTGGCATGATTCGTTGTCTATTCATGTATTCCACAGATGCAGGGTACATCAACTTGTCTGTGGAGATTTAATCCTCTGCTCCTGAGGCTTCTGGGAGAGGTTTCCCTTTCTCTTCTTTGTTCCGCACAACTCCTGGGGTTCAGCTTTGGATTTGGCCCCGCCTCTGCGTGTAGGTTGCCTGAGGGCGTCTGTTCTTCACTCAGACAGGACGGGAGTTAAAGGAGCCACTGATTCGGGGGCTCTGGCTCACTCAGGCCGAGGGGAGGGAGGGGTATGGAGTTCGGGGCGAGCCTGCAGTGGCAGAGGCTGGCGTGACGTTGCACCAGCCTGTGGCGCGCCGTGCGTTCTCCTGGGGAAGCTGTCCCTGGATCACGGGACCCTGGCGGTGGCGGGCTGCACAGGCTCCTGGGAGGGGGGTGTGGATAGTGACCTGTGCTTGCACACAGGCTTCTTGTTGGCGGCATCCACAGCCTTAGCGTCTCATGCCCATCTCTGGGGTGTGAGCTTTTAGCCGCGGCTCACGCCCGTCTCTGGAGCTCCTTTAAACAGCGCTGTTAATCCCCTCTCCTCGTGCACCAGGAAACAAGGAGGGAAGAAAAAGTCTCTTGCCTCTTCGGCAGCTCCAGATTTTTTCCCGGACTCCCTCCCGGCTAGCCGTGGTGCACTAGCGCCCTTCAGGCTGTGTTCACGCTGCCAACCCTGGTCCTCTCCCTGGGATCTGACCTCCGAAGCCTGAGCCTCAGCTCCCAGCCCCCACCCGCCCCAGCAGGTGAGCAGACAAGCCTCTCGGGCTGGTGAGTGCTGGTCGGCACCGATCCTCTGTGCGGGAATCTCTCCACTTTGCCCTCCGCACCCCTGTTGCTGTGCTCTCCTCTGCGGCTCCGCAGCTTCCCCCCTCTGCCACCCGCAGTCTCCGCCCGCGAAGGGGCTTCCTAGTGTCTGGAAACCTTTCCTCCTTCACAGCTCCCTCCCACTGGTGCAGGTCCCGTCCCTATTCTTTTGGCTCTGTTTTTCCTTTTTTCTTTTGCCCTACCCAGATATGTGGGGACTTTCTTGCCTTTTGGGAAGTCTGAGGTCTTCTGCCAGTGTTCAGTAGGTGTTCTGTAGGAGTTGTTCCTCATGTAGATGTATTTCTGATGTATTTGTGGGGAGGAAGGTGATCTCTGCGTCTTACTCCTCCGCAGTCTTGAAGCTCCCTCCCTGTATCTCTTTTTACTAGAGACAAACTTGTCAGCCCAGAGATGTCACCAGAGGAACTTCAAACAAACTTTCTTCCATCAATTCCCGCCTGTATATTTACCTTCCCACCGTTTGCCAAGTTGGACACTGAAAACTGCTTTCCTCGTCCTGTCAGTTCTCTACAACTGTAGTATTTTTCATTGAAGTCCCTGTATAAGCCAAAATCCTAAGGCACTGCTTTGAATCACACTTTGTTTCAGGTTTCTCTCTACACATTAACAAGCCATGTGTTTTCTCTTGTTAATCTGTCTTTCTGTTAGAGTCCCCACTGACAACCTAAGATGGGTAGAGGTAAATTTTTGCATCCCCTACACTAACATCTGTCTATCACTGTGCCTCTGAGAAGCTGAATACTCATGTAGATGTTTTACAATAAAATCACCCAGACGTAATTACTACAGAACAAAATTCAGTCTATGTAAAAATTAGCCACTCTCGGGTACATTTAGATGCTCACAAATCCTCTCAATTGTCCATTAAAATCCATGTTTTATTTCATATGATGAGGAAGAATATTATTTGGATTATTTTTGATTTTCCAAATAATTTCATCTATAACTTTAGAGATGTAGTATATCTATGATATGATTTAGCAAATGTAACACACATAGTTTAAAACACATAATTATATACAATTTAAAAATACTTAACATACATATTTAATGTTAATAAATTTGAATATTTATAGGATAGTTTATCAGTATGACATTCTTATGAGAAAGATTAAAGGATTTATCATATTTATACTGTGCTTTATATAAGTCCAGGTATGTTAGATAACAGAATGATAAAAAAAAATAATTCAGCTGTGAGGACACTTTCTTCTTCAAATTGTAAAGTAAATTGCTAAATACCTGTTGACCAATCAATGGTATCCCCATTATTTTTAAAGATGACTGATTTCTGTAATTTCAGTGTAGGAGTAAGGCCCAAAAAACATCTTTTTGAATTGAACTTTATTCATAGTTCTGTGATTCATTCATTATTTCATTTGGAATTTATCATATAAAATATCACTTTACTTTTTTACAAATCTAATTTCATTATTAAATTGTGAGATTTTAAATGAGTATATGGTGTCTTAGTTTTCTATATACACTTAGGTCTCAAATAAAAATGCCCACAATTTTGATTACGTATAAATGTAAAGCACTGTTTATTGTTCATTTTCCTAAGTTACTTACTTTGACCTTTACGAAGTCTCTGAAATTTGTTTGGTTATAAAAACTGAAAATTATAGAAATTAAATAATTTATCCCAATGAAAACATCTAGGTGGTGGTGAAGCCATAATTCAGGCACAGGTCTGTCTGTGAATCTGGTTTCCTTTCTATTATACCTCAGCCCTACCTGCAATCTGCTAGGCATTTCTGCATTTAGCCTATAAACTTTAGAGCTGTAGAGTAGGTCTGTAAATATATTACAATCTTTTCCAGGCTTTACAAGTGGGAAATTTTATGAATGATAAATTCTACCAGTATAAAACTGTATTTCTGCTTTGTTCTTTTTGTTTCTTTTTTTAAGTTGTCAGATCTGACAAGCTGGAGTGACCATAGCTCATTACTATTGCTTCTTATATGTAGAATGGTGCATACTCTCTTCTAAATGTCTGACATGAAGCACCAAAGGATCAATTGGGTTGTTACTCATCTTTCCTAGGATGAAAGATGTTGTTTGTTGTTGTTTTGTTTTTTTCTTTTTGTTATTTTTCCTAATATCTTGCCTGCTTCATTCATTCAAGTTAACTTCCTGGCCCCTGCAAGCATTTACATCCATAATCAATATTATACCATAATATTCTACCTGTTTATTGTAAGAAAGAATAAGGAAAGTGAGAAGGAAATGTGTAAGTAAGAATGAGAAAAGAAAAGGAGAAGACAGGTAGAAAGGAAGAAAAAAAGAGAAAGGACGGAAGGGATAAAGAAAGGAAGGAAGTGTTGCCCTTTTAGTCTCACTAAAAGAAAAAAAAAAAATCCCCCAAATCTCTATCTCTGTTTAGGCCCCAAATTTCTTATCATAATTGACTTGACTTGATATCTCTTCAGTAGAATTTGCTTTGTTCCTTATTAATACTTGTTAATAATTTGTGTTGATTAACTTTTACTGTTACAATTGCAAGTCTTTTCATATGTGCACCATGTGTTATCCTGAACATCAATGGAATGATAGAACATAAAATAACAAGCATGTAATTGTATTAGATATTAGAAATTTGAGCATAAAACTAGAGAAAAGAAAAATCTTGATAAAATAAACATACTTTATGCCATTAGCCTTTAGCTTATGCATCACTTTATAGTCTCTGCTTAATTTTTTCAGTTTTTGACATAACTGTGAAAAATTCAGGAAAATGAGAAGGAAACAGAAATGATCATTTAATAGTGAAAGACCAGGAAATAGTGTGAAAAAAAAGAAAGGCATAATGGCTGTGTAATAAGCAGGATAAAGACAAAGTTAATTAGGGTCAAAGAATTTAAGTATCAGTGACCTGAGCCACTGGAAAATTCAGAGGTATTTACAGTCAGAAGCAGTATTGTAGACTTTTGATAGGTTCTTATAGAACATAGAGTTAAGGAAGAAAAATGGGAAGCAGTTTGAGACACTTATATACTATAGTCTCATAATACAAGTAAGTAAAATAATTGGTAATGCCTTTTACATGATGTAAACAAAAGTAAATAAAAGTAAAATATAATAAGCAGTGAAAGCTTATTTGAAAATGAGATCTTTCCAAAAGGCTTTGGCAGGACTTAAAGGAAGCAAACCAATTTAAAGCAAATTACTTAAGGAGTATTATCAAAGGGAAAATAACCATCTCATATTTATGCATGCAGCATAATGAACTGAAAAACAATAAGGCAAATACATTAAATTAGCATAATTTTATTTCACTATTCAAATTTATAGTTTGGAAATTGATTTTGTTTCAATTACTGCATTCTTTCAGGATTTTACATATTTTATTTTAAACCTATGCTTGTGTTTGAATTTGATACTTTTCATTCTTTTCTATGGATATTTACCATGTTATATAGTTATATATTATATAGATTTTGCTCTTATTGAGAAAGTACTCATAGTTACATTTGGCCAAAGTAGATAATTAATAGATTGAATATTTATTTTTTATTACTTTAGAATAAAATTTGCCCTGGATTTTCTTATAACACACCAAAAATACTGTTTGACTAATATTTTTAGCTTCTTATAAAATCATTGATCTACATAATCTAAATGACAGTAATAATAGTAGGCATTTATCATCAAGCATTCTTTGACCCAAATTCTACTTAAAAGAAAGACATAATTTTTAATTTTTGAAATTAAAGTTTTCCTCCATTTTCAAATTAAGCCATATACCCTCTGAAATGAAGAACAAAAATTAAAATTTTTGTTCTCTAGTTTGGATTTTCAGAGAAAATTAGGCATACTGATTCTGAATGAAAAATTCTCCCACAGTGATAGTCATACAAGCAATTTATTATATATTTTGAACTAGGTTCTTAGTAAACCATAGTAATTCAAGCAAAATGAGGCGCTGATATCTGGGTAACTCCTTTTTTTCTCATGGTCCACGAGTGATCACACCAACAATGAAGTGAGCAATGTTTTGGACTGTTAAACTACAAAGTTCAGTACATATTTCTTCACATCCTCCTAGCATGATGCCTTAGAAATAATAAATATTACTTAAATGAGGTAATTGAAAATATACTATTAAAGATACTATTCTACATACAAAAGTCTTAAAATTAAATAATGTAAACTGTCATCAACTTTATATAGTATAGATGACTGTCATATTGACCTGCAGAACCACAATGTAGCAAAGATGATATAAAAACTCTGCTTATTAATGATTTCACTTGATCTATTTTGCTATATACATTCTGAGTTAATGTGCTATGTATATGACAAAGTTTAAAGTACTTTAACAACTAAAGTTAATTCTTAGGCTTCTTTTTCAAGTTTCTACTTGTGGCTTCTTAATTAGATGCATAGGTTGCAGCTAAGAGGAGGTATGGTTAGGTATTTTGTTATAATTAGCTCTATTAAATGAAGTTCACTAGAAAAAAAAATTAGCTTCTATAATTTTTAGGTACCAGCATTAGTTGGTATTGATGACTCTAGGCCAAACACATGAAGTGTCTTTAACAGAGTAATGAAAGAATCTCCTCTGTAATTGCTAATAATTGTTAATATTTATTAAATCCTTAATATGTGTCAGGCCCTATGCTATTCAGCTTACAGATTTTATTCATTTAATCATTACAAATCCCTAAGTTAGGTTCTATGGTTATTTTCTTTCTTTCTTTTTTTTTTTTTGCGGTACGCGGGCCTCTTACTGTTGTGGCCTCTCCCGTTGCGGAGCACAGGCTCCGGACGCGCAGGCTCAGCAGCCATGTCTCACGGGCCCAGCCGCTCCGCGGCACGTGGGATCTTCCCGGACCAGGGCACGAACCCGTGTCCCCTGCATCGGCAGGCGGACTCTCAACCACTGCACCACCAGGGAAGCCCCTATGGTTATTTTCATTTTACAGACAAGGAAGCTGAGACACAGAGAGGTTGACTTATTTTCTAAAGTTTCACACTTTTAAGTGGATAACTCTTGATTTGAAATCAAGCACTCTGATGCTAAAACCCTCCTCCTTAGCCGCAGTACCAGTCTGCATCACACCCAAAGAAAAGGAGGATAAAGAAGAAAATAACTACTCAGAAATAAATCAATCAATGAAATTATGAGGATTGCATTAACTTTTTTTTTCCACTTGAACATAATTTAATCTACTTTGAAAGTTTTGCTAAATATGAAATTATGTGGAAGCAGTGGTTCTGCTTTTTTTCTCTAATGCTCCATTTTCAGTGTAGGAAGAAGAAAGTACAATATACTCTAAGAGCTACATACGTAAGTGGTGGAAAATTCACACACACAAGAAGGATGGATATATATGTTTGCTACAAACACTGCTCACAAAATGACCTTGAAAGTTCATGCATTTCATTTCTAGTTTTCAATGAAATAATAGTGAAGAGAATGATCAATTTTTATCTCTAAGAGAGGCATTTACTTCTTCCTTTATAATAACTTCCCCATATTTAAGTATTAAACTCTGCAATTTTATGGTTAATAATAAAATCTTAATATTGTTTTGCAGGATCATACTGTTTCTCAATAATACATCAAACTAGTAGCTATAAGCACTGGCTATCAGATCTCATTCAGCCTTATTGCTTTAAATTCTATTGATAATTGTATGACTCCAAATTTATAACCCTAATCCAGATATTTAACCAGAAGTCCACACGCATTGCATATGAATATCCCTTTTCCAAATGTATGTTATGCCCACTCGATGCAGTTCCAGAAAACTCTTTTGCTCCTGCTGGTGCATGTTGGCTAGATTCTGAAGGTATTTTGAAATATAGTTTATTTATTCCTTAATAGGGCTGAGCATATCCACAGTCCGGTTACATTATGACTTAACCCTGGTCACTGGGTTAGTGACTAAGAGGGAAGGTGTGAGCAGACACTGGGTGAAAGCTTACTTTGTTCTATGAAAGGGAAGCCTTTACATTGTCTTCAAGCAATGTGGCCCTTAGTAGCAAATTGTGGTCCACCTCTCCAGGCCCAGAGGGTTCCAAGCAATCTAAGAATTCAAAGTTTTCAGGTGCATAAACCCGGAAGTCCTCATTCCATGTTTGAGGGTCCTAATCTTTCCCAACCAATGCCCTGACCCAGCCATAGCAGACAGACCTCAAATGAGAGTTCAGCTTCTTGGGAATTGGCTACTCTTATTAGGGGCCCTTTTACTCAGATTTCTCTTCCCTCCAGCTAAAGTAGACCAGATCCTCTTTAAATGCTAGTAAGGGGCCTTTTGGCTTCCAAATTTAGCTATTAGTTACTGATTGATCATGCTCAGTTTCACTTTCTCTTTTTTCAAATGCGTTATTTACACTCAGCAATAACCAAGTAATCCCACTAGGATAAGGGTTACTCAATCTCCCCCGTATTTTTCAAAAATCTAATACATTGTACCAGTAGCACACTGCCCTCCACTGGAATTCCATCTCACCTTACCACAGCTAAAAACATTACAATTGCAAGTCTTCCCTGTACCAGGTCCTATCTACAATATGTTCTCTCTGTCAGTGATGATGGAGTGTTTATGGCCAACGAGTTAGTAGATGATCCAACTCCAACATCCCATCTTAGCATCTGCTTTCGCATCCTGCTGCAGGATGAGTTGGGAACAGGTTTGGACAGAGAGAGAAGCTGGAGTAAGTTACCGTTCCAAACAAGGCTTATGCTGACACCACAGGGAGCTCTGGAGCTAAGAAACCCATTTAGAATGACCCTGCTTTCCATAAGGAGGCTGATATTCACACTCCCAGATCCAACAGTGGTAGGTGTGGGCTTCCCAGGAAGAAAAAGTGACATTTGATCAAATGGCTCTTTTCAGAGGGGGCATTTTCCAAAGAGAACTGATGCTAGCAATACTTGCAGGTCAGCAGGAAATAAACTCTCAGTCTTGGTGCTAGATGTGGTGGTGCATCAAATAATCCACATCAGAGAGAGTTAAGGGGAGAGTATAACAGTTTACCTACAGTGCTGATGTAAGCAGAAGAGAAAATATTATATGTTCGTTGTGTTTTGTTGTTTTTTTTTGACCATGCCACGCAGCTTGCAGGGATCTTATTTCCCCCAACCAGGGATCAAACCCCCGCTCCTGGCAGTGGAAGCATGGAATCCTAACCACTCGACTGCCAGGGGATTGCCATATATGTTCAATTTTAATACCTTAGTTTCAGAGTTAACTATGCAGTGTCTTGAATGTATATGAACTAGAAGAAGTTAGATATGGTTCAAGATCTCAACAGAGAAACTTAGACTGAAGATACAGATTTTAGATTTATAAATGTAATAGTTGTCATTGTTTAGGTGAATTCAACAAGGAACAATCCACAGACTAATGATATTGTGGCAAATACTAATATTAAGCAGAAAGAAAGAAGAGCATGGGAACCCAATTGTGAGTTAGCAAGATAGTTAGAGACAAAAACCAGGATTCCCATTCTTAGGTTTATTCAAATGCCAGAACTTTGATATTTAAATAGGAGTTATAATTCATTTTGATACTTATTCAGTACAAATTTAATGATGTTTTGTTTTATTTGTTGAAGTTAGAATAAATGAATGATAGTAAGATATACATTGCAACTTGAAATAAAAGTTCTTAAGAGTAGTATTTCAGAAAAATCTTAATTATTTTATTTTTAATAAATTTATGTAACTCAAACTGACTCCTCCATCCCTTGATTTATGAGAAAAAATGTGCCTGTGTATTTTTAAAAGCTGTTACTTGTATTGCACATATCTTTTATAAACCTAAAAAAGGTTCCAAATGATCCAATGTACAGGTAATAAATGGAGGCAGTTGAATTAAATAAATGCACATAAACCCTTTAATAGATTTTGGTTACATTTTAGTTATAAGGATGCCTGTGAATGAGATTAATTTCTATTAATCTATTTGCTTATTGATATCACAGTAATATAAAATAACTAGGCAAATAGAGACTAATAAAACCATTAAACCAATAAACCTAAAAAGCAAATAAAAGTACAATTACTTCTGTCATAAACTCATATAACTCCCTAGATTATACTACTAAATTCTGGCTTAAATACACTAACCTTATATGCACAGTTTTTCATGGTGGCTGAAAAGGCAAGATAACATGAACAGACATTTTCATCTATTTAACATCTTAAATTGAAATCCAATGCACAGACTTACACAGCCTTAAAGTAGGGATGACAGTGTCTTTTGAGGTCAGGTACTATTTTTATTTCATTTAATTTTGTGCTTTGCAGTAGACATTTGCCAAATTCCCTGTATTCACACCTTCCTTTTCTGTTAAACTTTACTACTCAAGTTCATGTACAACTTTGTACTATATTATGTATTAGCCCCATCCCCAGCCATATGAAAAACTATTGCACCAAGGGTGGTAGGTTATTGTAAACACTCAAGTTATCGACCAATCCAATTCTTAATCTTATGATAATTTGAACTAAAAGACAGAACCTACAATTAGATACACTTGAACTAAAAGGTCTTTTAAAGTTAGGTTGAGAGTAGTGTACCCGGTAATGTTAGAGCAAAGCAAACACTTCAGAGTTTCAAGAAAATGTTCTTGTTTCCTGATATTCCAGTGCTCGGTTTAGTTCCTTTTTGTCCTTACTCTATTTTTTTTCCTTTTTTTTCACTTGGATTTTATTTAAACAAATATTTATTTACATAAGTATCCCCCTTTACTCAAAATAATTTTAGTGATTTCTGTTCTTTCCAATAGTCACGATGTATTTGGAGGCATAGCTGAAGTTCTTAAAAGCTAAACTAGGAAAAAGACTTCTCTCAAACATTTGCAATTCATCTTATATTGAGTTGAGAGTGGGATGCAAGAAGTTCACAGAAGACTTTACTAGAAAACCATTTATAGCAGATGCCTAAGAAACTGGGTGATGAGACTCATTACTGGAACGGGGAAAACAGATAACATCAATAAAAATTAAATAAAAACATCAGAGTGTTTAAAAAAAATCAGTGTGAATTAAACCAGTATAGTTTCAGGTGTACAGCAAAGTGATTCAGTTATACATATACATGTATCTATTCTTTTTCAAATTCTTTTCCCATTTAGATTGTTACAGAATAGTGAGCAGAGTTCCCTGTGCTATACTGTAGATCCTTGTTGGTTATCTATTTTGAATATAGTAGTGTATATATACACCTGAAACTAACACAACATCGTTAATCAGCTATACTCCAATATAAACTAAAAAAAATTTTTTTAAATAAAATAAACCTAAAGAAGGAAAAAAAATAAATTAAACTGGGACTTCGATGAATGATTATGAAACAGAGATGGGACTGTCGGTAAGGTTAAGGATGAATGTAAGCAAAGACTCCACTGAGAAAAAGTTCAAGAAATAGTGTATATTTAATCTGGCTTAGAATAGAAGGCATCACTGAAAACATTTTATAGAAGATAAAACATCACATACATATGACACTAGAGTGTGGTGGCATTTAGATGCTAGTCCAAGAAAGCTGAACTTCATGTACTAGAAAAGAGGGCCACCATGATATATTAGTTTCTCATTGCTGCTGTAATAAATTGCCACCAACATACTGGCTTAAAACAACAAAAATTATCATCTTAAAGTTCTGGAAGTCAGAAGTGCAAAGCCCGACTAATTGGACTAAAATCAGTGTCTGCAGTTCTGTTTTCATTCTGGAGGCTCCAGGGGAGAACAGTCGTCTTTATCTGCTTCAAGCAGCCACCTACATTCTTTGGCTACTGGCTTCTTCCTCAACATTCAAAGCCTTCAGTGTGGTGTCCGCTCTCCTCTCTGAGTTCTGCCTCACTGCTTACATAGTCCCTGATGCTCATCCTCCACCTTCCTTGTGCCCCTTGTGATTGATTACATTGGAATAATTCAGATAAAACAGGGTAATCCCCTTCTCAAGATCTTTAATTTAATCACACATATAAAGTCCCCTTTACCATATAAGGTAATACATTTAATGGGTTACAGAGATCTTTGGCGGGCGGACGTTATTCAGCCAATCACATATGAAATCATGTCCACCTCAGGGAAAGAGTATGGGATATATTTTAGACAGGCAAACATAAAAATTAAGCACATGCACTTTGACATAAAAGAGATCTAGATTTCAGCCCCAGTTCTGCCAATATCTAGTTATGTGATCCTAGATAAAACATTTTAAAATCATAGTTTTCTTTAAATTGTAATTGAAATGATTTTTATTCATTTTTAGACTATTATAAGGTATTTATATGATATACACAACACATAGACATAACACAGATATATATCAAGTTGGCCATAAAATTAATCATCACAGGGAATTTCTATCAAAATACCCAAGAGTTTTTGTAAACAGAGACAGATTATACTATTTTTTTAATAGAAATGCTAAGGAGCTAGAGTAGCTAAGAAAGTTTTGATAAAAATTAAGTATAAGGAATCACTTTACCTGTTTTCAAGACTTACTATATAGCTACAGTAATCAAGACTCTGATGATGTGAGCGGGATAGACACATAGATTAAAGGAACCAAATAGGAAATAGACCTTCAAAAATATTCCTGATGAAATATAGACTTTTCAACCTTTTCAAGAGGCGGCGGAGCAATTGAACATCTATAGGTAAAAAAATAAAAAATAAATGAACCTCAACATAAGCCTCTTATCTTGTACAACAGTTAACTCCTGGTAGATCACAGAGTTAAGTGTAAAATGTCAAACTATGAAACTTTTTTAGACACACACAAAAAAAGAACAAATTTAGGGTTCAACAAAGAGCTCTTAGACTTGATACCGAAAGCCTGATCCATAAAAGAAAAATCTGATAAATTATACTTCATCAAAATAACGTTTCCTCTGTGAAAGATCCTGTTAAGGGAATGAATAAAGAAGATACAGATTGGGAGAAAATATTGGCACACAGCATATACAACAAAGGCCTAACATTTAGGAGATAAGAACTCTCAAAATTGAAAGTAAAATTTAACAAACTATACAATTCAACTACAACATGGACAAAGAAAAGAAGCAACATTTCACAGAAGGTATACAGATGACAAATAAGTACATTAAAAGATATTCAATATCATTAGCCATTAGAGAAATGCAAATTAAAATCACAATCAGATACCAAAACACATGTATCAGAACGGCTAAAAAAAACTGATACCACTAACTGGTGGTGAGTATCACTTAAAATATTGCTGGTGGGAATGTAAAATGGCACAAACACTTTGGAAACCACTTTGGCAGTTTCTGAAAAGACTGACCCTGCAGCTAACACATGACCTAGTGATTGAAATCCTGGGTCTTTATTGCATAGAAACAAAGACTTAAGTTCACAAAAAAATTACAAAAATATTTACAGCAGCTTCATCTGAAATAGCCCAAAACTGGAAACAATCCAAATAGTCTCAACAGGTAAATGACGAAAGCAATTCGGGCACATAACCTAACACTGAATATTACTCAGCAATAAAAAGGAACACATCGTTCATACACACCACAATCTGCATGAATCTCCAGATAATTAGGCTAAGTGAAAAAAATCCAACCCCAAAAGGCTACATCCTCCATGATTCCATTTATATAAATTCCTGAAACAACCTAATTACGGAAATAGAGGACAGATTAGTGGCTGTCAGGGATTAAGTGAGGTGGGTGGGATTAAGCATTGGGTGGAAAGGAAGTGGGTGTGATTATAAAAGGGCAGCGTGAGGGGCCCTAGTGGTGATGGAAATGTTCTCCCTCTTTACTGTATTAGTGTAAACTTCCTGGTTGTGATATTGTGTTACAGATTTGCAAGAAGTTACTATTAGGGGAAACTGTAAAGGTGCACAGAATTAGTTCCTGAATTACTTTTTTCCATTAACTGTAAATTTACTATTATGGGAAACTACAAATTTCAATTTAAAAAATCTGTAAGAATAAAAAAATCACCTAAAATTAAATTAATCAGGATATTTCTCAATAATCCCCTTGGGAGAAGTCTGGATGTGTTGGAGAATGGGGATGTTTTTCCCCTAAAAAATAGACAAATGCTTAAATATATTGATTATTATATTAAACTCATTAATTTAATTGTCAAAGATATATCTTATTAAAATAAACAGATGTTTCTAAATGAATTTTTAATTTTATCTACGATTTGTACTTCTTTGAAATATAATTAGTAAAATTGACATTTTATGTAGCATAATACTTAGGGAAAGGCATGCATTATTTTATACATTTAATAGAAATTTGAGAAAATCATTAAATTATCAATTTTCTTTTTTCTTTTTAATTGCAGTATAATTGACATATTACAGTAGTTTCAGATGCACAACATAATGGTTTAGTATTTGTTTATATTGAAATGATCACCACAATAAGTGCAGTTAACATGCATTTCACATCAGTTTTCTAAATATATATTTAATGTACTTGATTAGTAAAACTTTCAAAATTGAGTTGCTAATTCACAATGGATTTTCCTATGCCTGCATTCTGTTGTGGCTTTTGAAAACTAAACATTTGGTTTCTGTGATAAAAATTTTTGCAGATTCGTTCACTTTAACATGCTAGATTCCTCTTTCTTTAAAAGAAATGTTGGGCGTCCCTGGTGGCGCAGTGGTTGAGAGAGTCCGCCTGCCAATGCAGGGCGCACGGATTCGTGTCCCGGTCCGGGAGACTCCCACATGCCCATGGCCGCTGAGCCTGCGCGTCCGGAGCCTGTGCTCCGCAACGGGAGCGGCCACAGCAGTGAGAGGACCGCGTACCGCAAAAAAAAAAAAAAAAAAGATGTGTCATAGTCATCAGAATGGTTTATATTCAGTGCAGCTTTCAGGAAAATAAACTACTTCTCTAGATCATTTTTATATCATTAAGTGCTTATTCAGTGTAACCAACCAAAATATTTAACAGGTGTACAAACATCAGCATAAACATAACATTAAGAATAATGTTTCAGGACTTTGTTTATAGAAGAACTTTGTAAAAATAGATGTGATAATTCTCTTCAGAGTTATAGTAAGTCCAGAAGAAACTATGGAGAGGAAATGGAATATCTGAATTAGTTTTTGTTTAATTTAAGCACAGCGTTTTATGTTTAGTTTCTGACCTGAAATATTTTTACTCTTGCTTCTTTCCACTATTTACTTGTCATCACCTGTAATTATTTTGATAAATTAGCATTTAACAACTCACTACACATTTCTTAGTTTTCTCTGTATTGGTTAATAATGCATTTTGTGTATTATTACTATAAGTTTTATATTTAATTAGTGTTACTATGTTATTACACAATCTTATTAAAGCAAAGTTACAGGATGCCAAAATTTGAGAAATAAAGGTGCTATTTCTTATTATAAAGAAAAATTATTAATGAACTGTTTCTATTAGCACAGTTATTTAACTAACATAAATGTAGAGTATCATTATTGGTCTAAGCCTAGACTCCAATTTTTGTGCTAGGAATACTACTATGAAAAATTTCAGCTAATATCTACACAGTTCACTGAGGTCTTCCCTGACCACACTATTTAAGGTTGCAACCTACCCTCAAGAGTTTTGTTTTGTTTTGTTTTTTCTCTTTCAAGCTATTTTCTCAGTATATATTGTCATTCCCTCACATAGTATATATTTACTTTTTTTTCAAATTAGTATTTTATTTATATTTTACTCAGCAAAGCCATGTACTCAGGATTTTAATTTTTTTAATAGATGAAGAACACATCAAAAAGTGATCATGAAAAAAAGGTATTTCACTCTTTAGGAAATTTAATTTATTAAAGACTAACATTTGTTCAAAAAGGCTTGCAAGCATACAGCACTGTTTGATAATACAGGTCATACAGAAAGTTGCGTGGCAGAATGATGTACTGGACTTAAGTTCTCAATATGGGGCAGAGAAGGGTGAGAATAAGGAGCACTAGTGGGAAGGAAAGCCATTCTTCCTTCCTCTCCTTGTTTCTGCTTTCCCTCCTGTAATGGGGGTAGGAGAGGATGAATCAGGCAACTCCAGTGCTACATGTCCTACTGTCTCCAGCTCAGCTAGTAAGAAGGAAGAGTCTCACTGGACTCAGTTTTCCACTCAGCTTACCAGAGAACCCTGTGATGGGAAATATTGAGATTTTTCTCATCTTCTCAGTTTACTGGTGAATCCTGTTTTTATTCTTTATGTGTTAGACCCCAGGAGTTGAGTAGAAGTCCAGGCAATAACCACGTAGCGACAGTCATTCCAATACAGCACGAGAGAGCAATCCCCATAAGGGAAACAATAGGATTGCAGCAACTCTTGAAGTAGGTGATGCTGAATTTATAGTCTTGCTAAACTGCCTGGCTTGTGTTTTTTCTCTAGGAAAGCTTTACAGGACATGTGCAGGAATGGAGCAGGCAGGTAGGTTCCCTGAAGACTGGGCAGGAAAACATGACGGAGGGAAGGATTTGAATAATTTGGAACTAATTATAGTAACGTTCAAAAAGTCTACTAGATAAGAAGCTAAGTAAAGACAAGAAAAGGCTTACAAGAGGAGAGAAAGTGATGTGAACAAATTAGAAGTTTCAAGGAGGTCATTTATTCATTCCTCAAAAATTTATTAGTGGCTGCTGTGATGTGACAAAACTGCTATGTTATGATGAAGAGGAATTAGCCATGGTCTTTGCCCTCAAAGAGCTTATGGTCTAGTAGAAGAAAGGCATTAATCAAATAATCATACATACAATGTATAATTATTTAATACAGTAAATGCTAGGAAGAAAACTTCAATGGTTTGAAAAGTTATAATGGGAGAATGCAGGGAGAGGATGGCAAACACATTCTAGGCAGGGGCAACAGCAAGTACAAAGGATTTGGAAAGGAACACTTGATAAAATTGAAGAAAGAGAGGAAAAGAATCGTGAGATAAACCTTGAGATGCTGAAAAGGAAACTATTACTCAGATCCTGGTTGGTCACTTTCAAGATTCTGGTCTCTAAATCAGGAGATTTAAGAAACTAAGAGGGCTTTCAGTAGCATTTTACTTGAGTGTTTATGGGACAAAGAGTATATAAAGAGATAATTCTAGCTATTGTGAGGCAAGTGTTTGGATGGAACTAGAATACACTGAGGGAGACAAATAAGGAAGATCATTGGACTATAGAATTTTGAGATACTTCGTCAGGAATAAAGGAGAAAAGATAGTCATTAGGTCAAAGCAATGCTACTGAGAATGTAGGTGGGTAAATGCCCGGCTTTAGCCCAATCAGGTGACATCATAACAGAACTTCATTTTTTGCTTTTTAAGTTGCTATATCTAAAGGTACACTGAGATACCTTCTGGGAACACCCAGAAGTTTAGAACCAACAAAGGATAGTAACAAAATGAGAATAATAGAACCCCACTCTTTGGGGTTAGAACACTTTTATACAAATTAGTTTAGGCATAATTTATAAACAACATAATACGTACTCACCATGGTTTTAGAAATGACTATCCAGTTTTTCTTCTAAGTAATTGCTCTGGATTTTTTTCCCTAAAACTTTCTGGTAAAAAAGTAAATAGATATATACATGAACCACAAAATATATATTTACTGTTTTACCTGATTTTTATTTTCCATCTTTTGTTGTCAGAGCATAGGCTCCATGTGGCAGGAAATTTTAAAATTTTTTTAGTTTAACTTTATTTTTAAACATGTATACCGAAGTATTTTGATAACCTACATAATGAGTTATCTTTGAACAATTTAAATTAAAAGCTTTTGCAATGAAACAAAATGTTCAAAGTAAAACAACCGGGCTGTAAACACTAAAGTAGATAAATGGAATTTAAAGACAAAATCCAAAATGTATCCCAACAAGTATATTCAATGGAGGGCATTTTTTTCTATCAAAATATAAATTGCAAAGTGTGACTCATAAAGATTTAGAAAACTTGAACAGGCTGTTTAAATGAAAATAAACTGGAAAGATTTACAAGGATGACCACCATAAATGAATCCAGACCCAGACAGTTTTACAGACTACTTCTATCCAAAATTTGAGGTAGTTATTCTCCTTTCTGATCCATTGCTGAGCATGTTAGTGTGTGAGTGGGGCATATGTATACATATGTGTGTGTACTTATATAGATATCACATAAGGAATAGCTTATTAAAATTAAGTGAAGCAATATAAATAAGTAAAATACTATAATATCATTAAATATGAGCAAGGAAGATTTTTAAGTATACTCTTAGAAATTTACCATAGTCATGTCAAATGATAAAAGCAATTTTCTAAAAATATTATTTAGGACATGGTTTTATTCATGTCAGCAAAACAAATATACCTCTACTATTTAAAAAGAAAAAACTCAAATTAATTAAATAACATTTAAAACATTTTTAAGTCACAAGAACTTTGGTGAAATCAAAGTTAGAATTGTGGGTCATTTAGCCCAGCAATAGAAAACACAGATTTTGCTGTGTTGGCAGAGTTTAATTTTGCTGCAGAATGAAATTGGTGTCTCTAAGCAAAATTCATTCACCCAAAGAGTGCTTTCTTTTATTCTACAGAATAAGAAAATGCATAATGAGTAACCAGTTACATAATAAAGCTTGAACAGCAGCAACATTTGGTTTGATTATAATAAATTAAAGTTATCTTCAGTTTTGTTTAAATAATATAACAATTGCCATTATTATTCCTAGGAGGTGTGCTAAGTGTGCAAATGTAGATTAAATTTTAAAATGTCCTTTATTCAGCAGTTAACATTGAAAGTTACTAGAACAGTTTTTCAACTATTTATAGTGAGTTTTTCTATAGCTGCCCTTAATTTTAGAATGTATTCCCATATTTAATACACTATAATCTAAAAGTGTATGCTATGAAGTGTGCTGGCTTGGAGTCCTGATACTCTTTTAATATATGTATTTTTCTCATCTGGAGGATGCCCTAATTTAAGATACATGTATACAGCAAAAGAGGGACTCACCTTCAAGTCCTGTTTTAGTTTTATCCATTCCTTGAATTATAACTCCACTTCTTAAATTATATAGAAGTTGTATAATGTATGTTTGGTTACAAACCACCTAGAATTTAGTCAATTTTTCCTATCCCTTCAGTTGCCCTTAGTTCATTTTCCAAGTCTATAACATTCTTGCTATCCAGAGACCCTATTTTTTCTCCTAGTTTGTATTATCTTTTCTCCCTTTGTCCATAATCCTTTTATCACATCCAACAACAACAACAACGGAAACAAAGCACATAATCATAATGAACCAACCATATCATCCTGTACCAATGCCAGAAAACATCAACTTCCAGAGCAAAGACACCTACCACCAACAAAAGCCTTTAACCCCCACTTTGCTTTTATTTCTTAACTCCTTTCTTACAACTTTATAATCAATGTACTCAAGTCATTGTCTACCTACTTTATCCTACAAAAGCAAATATCCCTGGACACCTTCCCCCTACACTTGATTTCCCATAGGCAAATTCCTCAGATACTGAAAGAGAAAATGTATCCAGAATGTAATCACACATTGCACAGGCAACAAAAAGTCATAGAGATCAAAATGCATTGGAAGTAAAACTTCCTATGCCATATTTTAGAGTAAATATATTGATGATTGAATTTGATCTTAAATTTGAAGTAAATGCTAATATTTCTATACTGTTGATATAATATGCAAGTGATTCAGTTCTAAATTCATTTTTATTTTATGTTTAAGTATTTTTCGTGAGAAAACATATTTCCTTAAATTGACTGATTGCATATAATTAGTTTACTTTCAAATTAAAAAAAATTTTGCTACTACATATTAATGAGAAATGATGATAATCAATAGAATAAAAATTTATGAAACATATCTTAATCAGTGATGATTTTAACATAATTTTCTCCTTGTTATTTAAATTCTAAAATGATAGTATTGAAAATAGACTACTGTATGTTTCAAATAAATCAAAATATTGAGAGAAATACTTTCTAAGTACGTATAAGGTGGTGGTTGCACAATATTGTGGATGAACTAAAAGCCATGAGATAATTATTTTTTTCCTTTTAGCAGCTTTATTGAGGTATGACTGACAAATATTGTAAATATTTAAGGTGTACAATGTGATGGTTTTATGTAAATATAAATTCTGAAATGATCACCAAAATCAAACTAATTAGCATTCACTACCTTTCTTTTTTTTTTTCTTTTTATTCTTCTATCACGCTCCCTTCTGGCAATTACTGTTTGTTCTCTGCATATATGAGTCTGTTTCTGTTTTGTTATGTTTGTTCATTTGCCTTTCTTTTAGATTTCACACATAAGTGAAATATGGTATTTGTCTTTCTCTGTCTGATATTTCCCTTAGCATATTAACCTCTTGGTCCATCCATGCTGTAATAAATGGAAAGTTTTCATTCTTTTTTATTGCTGAGTAATATTCATATCCATTCATCTATCCTTATTCTTTATCCATTTATCTATCCATAGACACAGTCTAGTTTGCTTCCATTTATTGGCTATTGTAGATAATGCTGCAATGAACATTGGTCAGGGGCATCTGTCTTTTCTAATTAGTGTTTTTGTTTCCTTTGGAAAAATACCCAGAAGTAGAATTGCTGGATTATATGGTAGTTCTATTTTTAATATTCTGGGGAACCTTCAACTGTGTTCCATAGAAGCTACATGGATTTAAATTCCCACCAACAGTGCATGAGGTTTCCCTTTTCTCCACATCCAGGCCAACAATTGTTACTTGTTGACTTTCAGATAATCACCATTCTGACAGGTATGATGTGGTATCTCACTGTGGTTTTGATTTGCATTTCACTGATGATTAGTGATGTTGAGCATCTTTTCACGTGCTTGTGGCCATCTGTATGTCTTCTTTGGAAGAACGTCTATTCAGATCCTCTGCAAATTTTTTAATCAGGGTTTTTCTTTCTTTTCTTTTCTTTTTGTTTTTTTTTGAGGTACGCAGGCCTCTCACTGTTGTGGCCTCTCCCATTGCGGAGCACAGGCTCCGGACGTGCAGGCTCAGCGGCCGCGGCTCACGGGCCCAGCCGCTCCGCGGCATGTGGGATCTTCCTGGACCGGGACATGAACCCTTGTCCCCTGCATTGGCAGGTGGAATCTCAGCCACTGCGCCACCAGAGAAGCCCCAGGTTGTTTCTTTTTTGATATTGAGTTGTATGAGTTCTTTGTATATTTTGGATATTAACCCCTTACTGGATGTATTGTTTGCAATATCTTCTCCTATTCAGTAGAATGCCTTTCCATTTTGTTGATAGATTCCTTCACTGTGCAAAAGCTTTTTAGTTTGATTAGTTCTATTTGCTTATTTTTGCTTTTGTTGCCCTTGCCTGAGGAACAGATACAAAAAAATATTAAGACAAATGTCAAAGAGTTCACTGTCTGTTTTCTTCTAAGAGTTTTATGATTTCAGGTTTTACACTTAAGTCTTTAATCAATTTTGAGTTTATTTTTGTGTGTGGTGTGTGGAAGTAGTCCAGATTGATTCCTTTGCATGTAGCTGTTCAGTTTTCCTAAGATCATTTATTAAAGAGGCTGTCTTTTCCCCATTCTTTCCTCCTTTTGCATAGATTAACTGACCATATAAATATCAGTGTATTTCTGGACTCTCTATTCTGTTCCATTGATCTTTGTGTCTATTTTGTGCCAGTAACACTATTTTGATGATTGTAGCTTTGTAGTATAATTTGAAATTAGGAAAAATGATACCTACAGCTTTGATTTTCTTTCTCAGTATTGTTTTGGCTACTCGAGGTCTTTTGTGTTTCCACATGAATTTTAGAATTATGATTTCTTCTTCTGTGAAAAATGCCATTGCAATTCTGATAGGGATTACATTGAATCTGTAGATTGCACTGGGTAGTATAGTCATTTTAACAATATTAATTCTTCCAATCATGAGAATGATGTATCTTTCCATTTGTTTGTTTCATCTTCATTTCCTTTCATCAGGGTCTTATAGTTTTCCTAGTACAGGTCTTTTACCTCCTTAGTTAGATTCCTAGGCATTTTATTCCTTTTGATGTAATTTTAAATGGGATTGTTTTCTTAATTTCTCTGATATTTCCAGAGTCTCTTAAACTGTCTTCATTTATTTTATTATTTTTCCCATTTTTCTGTTCAGCTTGGGTGATTTCCATTGCTCTGTCTTCCAGTTCAGATCCATTTCTCTGTATCATCTAATCTACTGTTGATTTCTTCTACTGTATGTTTTGTTTTAGCTATTGTATTCTTCAACTCTGTTTGGATATTCTTTACATTTTCTAACTCTTTGTTAATCTTATAACTGTGATCATTCATTCCTCTCCTGAATTTGTTGAGCATCTTTATGATCATTACCTTGAACTTTTTATTGGGCAGATAGCTTATCTTTACTTCACTTATTTCTTTTCTGGGGTTTTATCTTGTTCCTTTGTTTAAAACATATTCCTCTGCCATCTCATTCTAATTCTGTATTTTTATTTTTATGTATTAGGTAGGTTGGTTATGTTTCCAGTTCTAGGAGAAGTGGCCTTATGTAGGAGACGTCCTATGGAGCCCAGCAGCATGCTTGCCCCTGGTCACCAGATCTGTATGCTCTAGCATTGCCCTCTGTGTGGGCTGAATGTGCCCTTCCGTTGTGGTGAAGCCAATGGCTCTGAGTACATTTGTAGATGGGACTGGCCCCTGGCCCAGTTGGCTTCCAGACCCTGTCTCTTGTGGAGGCTGCCATTCTTCTGTTGGTCAGAGTCAGGTCCCAGCACGTTACAGTGCATGACCAAGGGCCAAGGGAGGTCCAGGCTTGTGCCAGTCCACTGGTGGGCAGCAATGGGTACTGAGGAGGCTGGTTCCAGGACCTGTGGGTTCAGAGGCTGGTATTTGCTCACTAGTGGCTGAGGCTGAGTCCCCACACAGCTGTGTGCTCAGCATGGGAGGGGTCTTGGGACTTGTGCTGACAGACTAGTGGGCAAGTAAGTGCCAGTACTAATAGACTAGAGGGAGGACTCTAAAATGGCATTTGCCTTAACCAGTGTCCTCATTGTAGAACAAGTTTCCAAAAATGGCTGCTGCCAGCATCTATGTCACCCAGGGTATTTCCCACTTGCTTCTTGCCTCTCCAGGAGGCTCTTCAAGATCAGCAAGTGTGTCTGACCCAGGCTTTTCTCAAATTACTGCCTCTGTGCTGGGTCTTGGAGCATGTGAGATTTTGTTTGTGCCCCTTAAGAGCAATCTGTTTCCTGTTACCCTTCTTTTCTCCAGTACACCAGCCTCACTGTCTTCAAAGCCAGATGTTCTTGGAGCTCATGATTCTGAGGCAGGACCTCCAGGCTGGAAAACTCAATGTGGGGCTTGGACCCCTGGCTCATTGGGAAGAACATCTGCCATTGTGATTATCCTTCCATTTGTGGATTACCTACTCAAGGGTGTGGATCTTAACTCTACCACATCTCTGCTTCTCCTACCTGTCTTGTTGCAGTTCTGTCCTTATTTCTTTAGTTGTGGAAAATCTTTACTGCTAGACTTCAGGTTGTTCTCATTGACAGTTGCTCTATAAATAGTTGTAATTTTGCAGTGCTTTTGGGAGGAGGTGAGCTCAGAGTCTCCCTGCTCTGCCATTTTGGCCACACCTCCCCCATGGAATTGTTCACTTTAAAATGGTGACTATTATATTATGTGGATTTTGCCTCAATAAGTTGTTTTAAATTTTTTGTTCAGCCTTGTATTTATCTTTTATAAATATCCCCATGGATTTAGATTAAAATACACTTTACTTAGTAAATTCACGATTTTAAAAATATGTTATATCATGCAATTTATATAATTATTTAATATTTAATAATCTATATTCTCACATTCTAAAATTTCCCTTTTTTTGATTAGTTAAATTAAAAGTCTCAGTAATTAAGCAAAATTTGAACATGAAAAAAAATTGAAGGTCATTTTATATTATTTTATCCATATGTATCTACCTAAGCAATTCAAGGCAGTGATTTAGAGAATGTTGATTCTGAGATTAATTAGAGCAATACAATGACTACAGTGTATATTAAATTATCAAGGTGTATTCATTCTTTTGGATTAATTATACAAACCTCATAGCAGCCCTACAAGGTAATTACTGTCATTCTGTTTGCGTATGAGTAAACTGTGCTTTAGATAATTCACCCTAATGTTTTGATTATAAAACCCGAACACTTTCTGTTTTCACTAAGAAACCTGTATAAACCCAAGAAAGGCATTATTGCATTATTCTAAAAATGAACAGGCTATAACTGTGTATGGTATCTGTATCTATAATTAATTGTGGGAGACTGCCAATATACTCAATGAATGCTTCTGGCTATATGGAAGTTGTAGGGAAAATGCATTAATGGGATGTAATTTGTGTTTTGAACGAGGACAGTATGGGGGGATATAATATAAATACAATTTTTATTTCTCTCCCATACTTTCTCTTTAATATTTACAGGTTGAACACATGAGTTTTCTTGTAACAAAGTGAAAACTCTGGCAAAGCCTAAGGCTTCTCTGGTAGCTTGTATTTAATAGTCCTGTGATCATTTCATTCATCAAGTCCGGCTTCATTTCAGCATCTTAAATTACACTTCAATATATTAATGAAAACTCCACTCTTCATTAAGAAGCATCAATTTCCTCTTTGTTCCTCCAGCTAGAATCTATAATTGGTGGGACTCATGGGGGACAGTGTATTTGGCTTCTTCTCTTCCTCATGATCACTTCTCCTTCTGCCCCCTCCCAGCTACCCACACTTTGACCAGAAAGGACTGGAATTACTTTTCTGTGCATCAGAAAATGTGCTTCTATTCTGTCAGATGCTTTTTTTTTTTAAACTCAACCATCAACACAAACAGTTATAAAGTAGGAATTAATAACCATAAAAAATTGCAAATCTTCAAAATTATGGATGTCTGTGTTCTAGTTCTCTTTTACAGACTAATTATTTGAGAAACCCACTATATTTTTCAAACTTTTTCATAACTTCTGATCAATTTAACATATCATTTATTATATATAAGCCTTCTGCAGTTTGTTTAGAACCTAGCATTCATCATAAAATTGACACTTCATAGACATTTTTAATCTACATGTTTTACTTTTAAAGAAGTTAAAACAAGAAAAAACATAGACTTATTTAATCACATATTTACTGTTGGTGTCCTTCATTCTTTAGTGTAGATCAGATATAATTTCCTGTCGGCCTGAAACTTTATTCACATTTTTTTAGACCAGGTCTACTGGAAAGGTACAATCTCAATTTTTCTTGATCATGAAGCATCTGTGTCATGCCTTCTTCAGTGAATATTTGTATCAAATATAGAAATCTTGTTAACAGCTATTTTCTCCTTTCAGCAATTTAAAGATGTGATTTCAATGTTTTCCAAACTTTATTGCTTCTGATGAGTAGTCAGATGTCATTTGTGTAGTATATCATTGGCATATACTGTGTTTTTTCTCTAGCTTCTTTTAATACTTCCTCTTTGCCACTGATTTTTAGTAATTTTACTATGATGAGCCTATATTTCATATTGCTTTTCTGTATTATGCTTAGGATTTGTTGCTTTTCAATATATATGTTGACAGTTTAACCACATTTGTAGCAATTCTTATCATTATTTCTTCAATTTTTTTCTGCCCTACTGCTTCTCTAGTCACATTTTTGGAACTCTAATCATACGTACATTAGTGGGGGGGCAAGTCCAATAATGCTCACTGTATTATGACCCAAACTGGAAACCTTATAAATCAACTATACTTCAATAAAAAAAAATAAATTAACAGGGGAAATTATACTGGGGAAAAGCCCTATTCTCCTTTGGACATTTCATTTAGGTTTAATAAGGTTGTACATTTTTAGAGATGGAAAAAAAATCAAAAGTGGAAACCATCATTTCTTCCTAAAATTGTCAATAATGCATATAATCAAGTATACTCCCTCCCATTTGTGTGTTTATACAAAACAAAATCATTCAAATGAGCAAATGTTTTTATTGAAAATTAAAGTCTCATCACTGCAACAAACCTACTTTGCCTGCCTCTACAATTTTAAATTTCTGTTTTCTCTCTCTTAACTACTAACCTCTTTCCCTTTCCTTTATCTCAGCTGCTCTCCTTTCCTTAAATTTCAGTTAAATCTTTTTTAGTTTGTTACTACCAAATCCACAAATTTAATTTGTTCATACATCACCTTTTTCACTTTAATAAAAAGAGAGACATATACCTCTCTTTTCAAATTCCAGTTCATTCATAATTATACTTCCTCTCATCGCTTGCAGTTATTTTTACTCTTTTCTGGATAATCTAGAGCAATATGCAATTGCACATACAAATATGCTTTAAAATCACCCAACCTAATCAAAGCCAAACCTCAAGAAATCAAAAAAGGAACAAATAGCCTCTCTCACTTCATTCTTTTGCCATTACCAGGCCTTTCTTATTGATTTTATAGTAAATATTTATAAGAGATTAGTCTATAACTGCCTTCACTTTCCATATATCCTTTTCACTTCATTTCAATATCATTTGTAATAACTTTTACATCAGTGAACTTACATGATTGATCAAGGAAAAAATTTGGACGAAGAGAAAAGACGTAAATAAAAGCAAGGATTACAAAAGGGAATCTTTTTTCATTAAATGTTAAATGTATAATTTCAAAGTTACAACATGATGCATTGAGCATCACTGCTTAAAAGATTTAAAAATTTGATGAACTATATATTTTATTTTATAGTATGTATTTCTATATATTTTAATAAATGTAGTCTTCAATTGGAAATCACTTCTTAAGTTATGAGTCCAGGACTGATTCAAATATTCAGAATCCAAAAAAAACCCAGATTATGCCATTCCCAACAAGCTTACATCACAAGTTAGGATTTTCTAGTAAGGTGAAAAAAACAGAAAGAAAAAGAAAAAAGTAAGCCAATGAGGACTGCAATCTAACCTATAACTTCAAATATGCACTGTAGATAAACTGGTGATTGAAAATTAGAGCAATCAATATTTTTACTTTCAATTTTTATTTATTTATTTGTAAGGGTATCTTCAATTAGTGATCACATTGTGTGCAGAATCTTCATATCTTGCATGTTTGATACTATATGCAAGCTTGTTATACCTCACCACCTACTCACATAGGGTCCTGTTCTCATAGCTGATGATAATATACAGTAGCTAAAACTTATGACAGGATATCCTGAAGGATATCATTATAAAGATACTTTTATAGAATTCTTGAGCCAATTAGCATATGGTGGGACTAGGGTAAGTCCTAGTAAAACCTTTAACCAGTTGAATTCATCAGTCTCAAATTCAAGAAGTCATCACTGATTCTTCTCTTTCTTCTGCACCCCACATCCAGACCATTGGGAGGTGTTTTTTCATAAATCCAAAGCATCTCCACATCTCACCACTCCTTAATATGTCCAAAATGATTCTAGGCATTTTCATCTTTTATTCTGGATTATTTCTAGAGGTTTATTTCTTTGTTTCTCCTTTATCATCATTACCCCCTCCCCTAACACCAGACACAATTACAATTTACCCAGCGGCAGTTCATCCTAATTACGGCAAAGTATTAATAGTTTCTCATTACCTGAAAGACCATTCATGATATGGCTGCAGCTTTTATCCAAACTACTTTTCATCCCCTGCTCCTTCTCATCCAGTATTACTGTTTGTTGCCCTTCAAAGACGCCCAGCCTTTTCCCTCCTTAGTCCTGCTGCCTCTGAATGAAGTGTCCTCCTCTACAAAATATTTAAGAGATGGCTTCCTTATCATTCACGGCTCAGCCCACTGTTTAATAAATGTTTTCTTTAAAAATGGATCTTATTGGCTGTGTTACTGAATTGGGGGATCCCGCTGCTCACCGCTTACAAAATCAATGCAAATGTTGGTAGCAAAAGAAAGGTGCCTTTAATCAGAATGCCGACAATCTGGGGAGATGGTGGACTCAGCGTCCCCCCAAAAACCACCTCCAAAGATTCTGCTTGGTTATGAAAGTTTTTAAAGGGAAACGGAGAAGTAATCTCAGTTAATCATTGAGATAGGGGGTCAGGGTCGTCACCATCCCCCACCGGGTGCAGGCTTGTCGACTCCTCGGGATATTCCTCTAGATCATCTGGTCATCTGTTAATTACTGGTTCTTCATTTCTACTTCTTTGATCCACGGAAAGAACCGACAAGTTAGGCAAGGTATTGTGTGATTAAAAGATTTGAAAGGTGTGCCTGGGCCAGAGGTGGGTAGAGCATGGGGGTGCCTGGTTTAAAAGGCAACTGGTTTAGTTACAATATAGCTTTGCCAAAGTGACAAGAAAAGGGGCTTCCTGCTGAGGGAGGTGTCCGGCAAGGAGCTGCTTACAGCTGTGCAGATTCAACTTACACATTTTAGTATCCTTACCTTTACACTGTTCTGACAGAACTGGAGATATTATTACAATCCAGAATGGGAGTCTTAGTACAAATACTTGTAATTACCTTTCAGAGATGTGAAATTTGAGTGAAAACACATATAAAATCACAATACAATAATAAACAACAATAATGATCTCTTTATCCTTAAACCTTTTTTCAGATGTGCTACAGAAGATGAAATATTGCTGCAGTAGTTAGAATTCAGAGATGTATCTTCACTTTCATATATAAGATTTGAAATGTGGCCATATTAAATGTGACTAAATGTTCAGACTTATGATCATATCAAACAACCCACTTGCTCTTGCACTAGTCCTGAACTAAGGGTGAAGAAAGTGCAATACAGATACATTCTTAATTAAATAAATGGGTACATTTGTGATCTGCATAAGTAGCATGACTACTGAAACCAAGTTCAAATGTTATATGTTTAAACTTCTGGAGGTGTTCATAAAGTGACAAGGAATTAATGGACAGTGTTTTAGCATCATTCAATAAGATTCTGGTCGTGAATTACTATACAAAGAGCAGGAAACCTACATAAAACAGCCGAAGTAGGTCAGCCTGAGATCCATTAAAATAATCTAGTGTCATTAAAGGTGTGTCTCGCTAAGCATTATAGGAGTTATACTGGGTAGCACACAGTATTTCTCTCTGTGAAATCACTATGGAAACGGCCACAATAGATTATAAACTCCATGACCCTCTATAATAACACTTTTATTTTGTGTGTAGAGTTTTTTCCTTCTTGCAAATCATTCAGTGCAGCATTATCAGGAAGTACTCACATGTTCCTATAAATCTACTAAAGAAAATAATTAAAGTAAGTTCAATTTTAGAAAAATAAAGCCTCTGAACTCTGTGACTGATTAAATTCTGGCCAATTTTCTTTCCATTTAGAGTTTTAAGGTCATGGGTTATTTTTCTTTGAAACATTGTCCTTTCTCAGAACAACCAATACAATTTTTTCCTTGGCCAAAAGGGTCACAATTGCACAATGATTGAGAGTAAAGGAGAGCACAGAACAAGGCAGCACAAGCCCACTAATAAACAGTGGACTCAGGTCATGACTATGTCGTTAATTAGCAACACATATAAGCAAAGTTTTTTGTATCTTATTTCTCATTAAAAAAAATTTAAAAACTACTCGAATGGGGTTTAAGTAGAGAATGATTGACTGAACTTCTCTAATTTGAAATTCAGACAAATTCAAATGCAATACTTTTATTCTATGAATGCTTTATATTCTAAATCATATGTATAATATAATATTTCTTAAAATGTCAGTTGGTTTTGAAGCTATTATTGCTCTATATAACATTTTGAGCTTTATCCTACTGTATGTGTTTTAAATGGTATTTTTCACAGAGATGCAACATTTCTGTAACTTAATATTTTTATGGTTTCTATTACATCATCTTAAACTCTAACATGAGTTACTATTTTAAGATTGCAGACTGTTAACTTTTCAAACTTAAATCTTTAAATTAGTAATTTAATGTCAGTAACCTGTGATGGTTTAAAAATCTTTATGAGCCATGATGGATATTGAAATATTCATACCTGGTAGATTTTAAAAGTGATTCTCTCAATCATGGTCAATCATTACCACACTTTAAACAGCCTCATTTTTTCCAGTAAATAAAATATTTGTCTTTTTCCCCCTATGTTTATTTTCAATGGTCAATAAATGTTTGAATTGAACATAAATATATCAATCCGTTGACATGTCCATTGCTAGTAAAACCTGAGGTCTGTATTTTAGGAAATGTATACAAATTAATATCAAATTTTACAGTATTTCAAGATAAAGTAGTAAGTTTTGGAATATTGGTTTAATTTTCAGTTAACTCTCATAACTATATTAGTATTCCAACTGCAATAAAATCTACATTACCTTAGCCTACATAGATTATTCTTAGTAAAAGTAGGCCACATACTACATCTCAGATAATCTCCCTTAAGCAGACAGCAATTGTTTTTATGAAATTTAAAACTTTCTTCTAAGGAAAACCACCAATTGGGACAATAGTGAATTTTTCAACATATCACTTTTAAAGAGAATTCTATATTAAGAAAAAAACATGAATTACCATGTTTGTCAAAATATGCATTAAGTATAAACTCAATAAAATTTGAAACAATATTCAAAAGCGTACCTTATCTAACATTTTATCACTAGGAAGCAGCAAGTTTGTTGGTGGTGATTTTAAATTCAATTTAGCACGTCATTCAAATATAGCTAATGTATTAAATGGGTTATAATTGTCTGAATTAGAGTGAATTAACCTATTATCCTATGTATTTTTGAATTGAGCATTGAGAACTACTGTGCTATAGTAAATCATCTGAGGTTATCTTGGTAAATAGAAGAGAAAAGGGTTTAATTACAGATCATTGTTTTTATTCTGATGTTTATTAAGCAGGTATTTTTTAAATTGTTGATACCAGGCTAAAATATAACTGAATAATATATGTATTTACATCCTCCTTTGAAAATCTATGAGTTTTAACAAGAAAAAGGAACTTATATGTAATATACATAAACATTTATGTAGAGTTGCAGACGTTATAGGGACAGTTTTCAAATTAATCCTGTCCCTAGCTAACAGGTAGCTAACAGTTGATATCCTGGCATCATCTCTCTTAACTTTTCAGCAAAATCTCTGGTTGCTGCCTCTGCTGAACCTTGCTCCTCTGTCTATTCATGGTTTATTCTTACTGTCTCATTGTGTGGTAAATGGCAAACGATCAATAAATGTTTGCTGACTGAATTAATAACTTATATCCAGATCCTGTTGCAAGTAATAGAACTCCTATCAAGTTCCTCCTAAACACTGCAACTAACAAAAAGCAATAAATAGTTATCATCTAACATCATCAACCCTTTAAGGAAAGCTTTATTCACAAGTACTCACATAATTTACATATATTCAATGAAGGTAAATTAGAATTTTAGTGAAAGGGATTTTAGTGATCCCCAGCATGTGCTTTCTATGTATGCCTTCATGCTTGGCCCTTGCCCTGGAGCAGATGACCCTGGACTCTGCCCAGAGCTGATTAAATCCAGCTCAAGTCAGGCCAATTGGATTCCCTGAAATGAGGTTTTGGAAATGGGGTATAGAAACTCAGTTGTTAAACTGTGAGGAACTAGAAGAGTAGGTAGACCAAGGAGCTAAGACTGCCATCTAGGGAGAGAAATACGACTAGTCCTCTGAAAGCTGAGTGAGGAGTGAGTGGAGTTGGGCAGTCTTCAGAGAGAATGAAGTGAAACAGTGTGGAGAAGCAGAGCATCCAGGCTGTGTGGCCCCAGGCAGAAGAAGAGAGACAGACATAAGGATTTTCCCACGAGGCCCCAATGCACTTTTGCTCTAAAATTTTGAGAGATTCTCATACATTTTTAGGATAATCTCCTCTTTTTAGTGTTAATGAATTCTTTTCCCTTTTAAACAAAGCAAGCCAAATTAAAAACATACACGTTAAAAAATGCAATGTGAACAGATTTTTCAATAAATTGTGCTGGTTAAATTGTTTAATTCGAGATAAGATCTGAATACTGTGGAAATAGAACTGTACTGAATTCTACTGCATCAGGCTCTTTAAATGCGGGGCTGAAAACCATGCACTTTTAAAATCTCGGCACATTTGGAATTATTTAGAGCATAGCCACCTTCAGTTTGGCAAGAAAATAAGGTAAAGTCTTCCTGGGGGAACTTACTCTAGGAATGTGCTGCATCTAGTGTCAAAGATACTGATATCCGTGAACAAAATGTCATAAACACTAGCCTTGTCCTAATTCTTCACCTGTCCTCAGCAAACAGCCTAAATTCCTGCAAAATTGGGCATTCATCTACCCTTCTCCAGTTCCTGCCGCTTAATTCTGAAGACAGAAATAAAATTAAAATGTATGTTAAAAAATTCTATTTAAATTCATAAGTACTTTAAATAATACTGTAGAAAGTTAGAATCATGGCTTTATGTACAATATGAAATTCTACTTGATTTAAGCAAACTGTATCGTTTTGTTTTATTTAGAGTTTTCACTGCCTTAGGGGTTCGTAAGGCCGCCCTTCAGGGAGTGCCATCCCCGTCTTTGGTCCAAATCAGCAGCAGATCACTAATTTGATAACCATAACTCAGCTAACTATGCAGGTGCTCCCAGATCACGCATGAGCACATTGTTGAATTCAGGAATATATTGCTTTCATCATGACCATTAGCCTGAGGAAATTGCTTTAAGTCTATGTTTCCTGATTTGATTACCTCACATTTTACACTGCTGCGCACAAGTGTCTGGAGGACAATTGCATGCATTTGTCATCTCTGTTTTAAAAGTATTAGGTGTCTTGGAAACATTCGAACCCTCTCACTGAAAAGTGCCATGCAAATGATGGCTCGGGGCAATGATGTGCTGATATAGAATTATTTTGCCAAAATTCATGCTGAAAAACATCACCTGGCTTTGAGAAACTCAGATTTGCTCCCCTCTTTTCATTTTCACAGCCCCTGCTTTAGTGTGAGACTTCAATTGAAAGGTGCAATTGTACATTACTATTCTAAGCAGTTTGGAAATTCCAAATAGGGAAAAAAGCAAGTTCACAGGCCCAAGGTCAAACTTTCGGTTAGGATAGAACATGGATTTTTAAGTAAGCAGTTGCTAGCTAGGTCCCTGAAGGGAATGTTACAGATGTGGTCTTTAAAAAGACTAATGGGTGTCACTGAGGAATTTTAAGCAGGAAAGTACAGGAACATACATGGATTTTTAGGGAGATTCCTTTGAATATCCTGGAAATCAGATGATAAAATTATGTTAGTATTAGAATATTAAATATTATAAAATCAGATATTGTATTGTAATACTAATTCAAACAAATTTACTTTCAATTATGCTTTCCTTTGTAATTTTAATCATATCTTCTGTTTAGGATATTTTTCTGAGTCCATGATTTCCTTGCTTTTGATTTTTCTTTCTTCCAATTACTTCAAAGGAATATATCTGTTCATTAGAACAAAGGACAAATCAACAACTACAGCATTTACCAGGCAGGGACCTAGAAGTAGGGGTGGACATGGGTTTTGAGATGAGGCAATTCAAAGTCAAATCACCAAATTCCCAGACTCTGGAGTCCCCAAGCAACAGCGCAAAATTGTATGGAAAGAGTTTTAGCCATGCCAACTTTTTTGGAGGTACCTGGAATATATATATTCATTTCACCAAAGACCAAACAGATCTTGACTTTGCAATATCCACGGGAAAATGAGTCAGTATCACAAGTCACAGGCCTTTTCCCTTTCAATTTAATAACATCAAATAACAACAGCGTTCAACAAATCTCTGTTATTAATACATGGTATGAATAAAATAAGGCCTTCTCTCCTGAAATGTGTTTGTGCAGGAAAAACACACAAACATATATGTAGACAGGTTAGAAGGTAATACATTTTCCTTTATAGAAACTCTTTGCATAGAGAAAAAGGCAGGTAAAGGGATAGATTGTGATAGGGTGGTTTTAGATGCTGTTGCTAGTGAAAGCTCTGATAAGGGATGATCTGTGCAATAGCAAGCAGAAACGAGGCAATGAGTTAAAGCTCATTTGGGGGAACAGTGAACTAGGAGAAGAAAAGTTAAAATGAAGGGGGAATCAATCAAGAAAGTCTTTGTACAAATTATTTCCACTGAAGTTTTAAAAAATACTACTTTCCCAGTTCTAGAAAAGATCCCAAGTTTAGCCCATCATCTGAGCCTTAATGGCAGTGGAAATGGCATGGGAAAGATTTCTTTTCCTTTAATAAGGGAAGTGCACCAATTATTGTTACTATTTTCTGAATAGAGTAAGTCATAAAAGAGAGGTTGAAAAGGGAAATTTGAGTGTAGTCTAATGTTTGTATTTTAAAGACATTTTTACTGGGGTGTTTTTTTTAATGTATCATTTGTCCTTGAATATAGACAAGGAAAATGTGCTTCATTTACACGAGTAATTGCCAGTCTTTTCCTTTCTTTTGTTTTATCTGATATTCTGTATGTATTAGCTTACACGAGTTGCCACAACAAAGTACTACAGACTGAGTACCTTAAACAATAGGAATCTATTTTGTCACAGTTCTGGAAGCTAGAAGTTCAAGATCAAGGTATACGCAGAGCTGGTTTCCGCTGAGAATTTCTCTCTTTGGCTTGTAGATGGTCATCTTTTCCCAGCATCTCACAGGGTCCTCCCTCTGTGAATATCTGTGTCACAATCTCTTCTATGGACACCAGTCATGTTGGATTAGGGCCCAGCCTAGGGAACTGATTTAATCTTAATTACCTCTTTAAAGACCAAACTCCAATACAGTCATATCCTAAGGTACTAGGGGTTATGACTTCAACATATAAATTTTGTGGGGTTACACAATTCAGCCCAAAACACCATAGTATCTTTCTCATATATTTCCATATCCAAATTTAGATTTTTCTAGCTCTAGAAAATGGTTTCAAATTATAGAAGAATATCAATGTCAATGTTTCTAATATTTGTGAGTGCAATTCTTCCCTGCCCATCAAAATCTCACCTATTAACAGGAGTTGGAAGTATCTTAACAGGAATGTAAAATATCTTTATAATGGTTTTGTGCAATCCATATCATTTAGCCTGTGATGGTTGCCTTTTGTGAGTGTATATGTGCATACATATATTTATGCATATACACATATATGTATCCACACATTTATGTATGTTTGTAAACTATAGCAGATAATAAAAGGGCTAGAGA
Source organism: Neophocaena asiaeorientalis asiaeorientalis (assembly GCF_003031525.2). Lineage (NCBI taxonomy): Eukaryota > Metazoa > Chordata > Mammalia > Artiodactyla > Phocoenidae > Neophocaena > Neophocaena asiaeorientalis. Next base: position 1,646,219 of record NW_020172492.1, read on the forward strand.
AAAATGATTGAATTTCATGAAAAGATGTTAAGCATTGTGTCCCCAGTATTGGTGTGCTCTCTGAAGTCACTTTCTCCCCCAGTAGTGCAGATGGTGTATATGAAACAGACTTCTGTATCACTGAGATAATTAATTGTCTTCCACAATTCTAAGACAACAGACATGATTTCCTTTTAACTGTCATCTGTTTATACATTGATTTCCTCCACCTAGAAAAGCTATTCTCTACTTGAAGCTCTAAAGGAAATCATAAGGGAAATCATTATGGGAGGCAACAGAAATGAGAATATGATTGTTCAAGACGGGTCAATGTTAGTCACCTATCTTCCCGACTATTTCTTTTAGTCACAGATCCTTGTGCAAAACTGTCTCCTACTCTCTTTCTTTGCACATCACTTCACCAACTCCTATAATTGAACTTTGCTTACCCTGTATTTTGTAAAGGTCAAATTACATACTTTAAAATTGTGCTATCACCAAAAAAACAACAACAACAACAAAATATATATATATATAAAGTCTTTGAATGGTTTTAACCTCCCAAACTCAGTTTTGTCAAAACATTTACAGAATTGTTTTAGAAATCACTATGTAAATACCTTTAAACTAAAGCAGGAAAAAAATAATTAATGTAGGAAAATTGAGGAAAGCCAGGAAAAAGACAGCTGCTAACAGGGATAAGACATGGAGACAAATCTGTAGGATGAAGAAAAAACATGGGTCATTTTATCTGCAGGCTTGCCCCAGGCACGATCTGACAAGATAGGGAAAAAGTTATGGCAATTGGCAAGAGAAAGTCCCCAGTTCTCCTTTCTCTTTCTACTTCATATTTTCTTAGACATTAAACCATGGCGATACCTGAACCGTAGAGCGACTGCATTTCAGAAACGAAGAATGCCTTTGAAGTCTCTTTTGATCAAGGGATAAATACAGGGTCAGCAAGTTCATGCTGTACATTTTCAAAGGAAAGAAATCCAAATATTTTATGCTATTAAAAATCTAGCACTCATTAACCTTTAACTTTTGATGTGAAGCCATATGTAATTTGATTCAGTTGCAACAGAGTGTAAGATTGGAATTTTTGTATTCCTTTATTATTTAAAAAATTGTTCTATGTTGGAGAGAGATGGGAGAGACTGAGGCAAGGGTATGTGTACCAAATGCAGAGTCCTGTGCCTACACCCTCCCCCATTTGACTTCTCTGTGCAGTGACCAGAGGTTATAGGACTAACAACCTATTAATTTATAACACTAGTCCTCAAATTTTCTTCCATACCAAATGGTTTTCCCATGCTCATTATTATTTCAAGAGCTAATGATCCTGTAAAAAAAAATTATCTATGGCTTTAAAAGGACTCTCTAAATGAAATATTCACAAACAACTGTAGAATATTGTAATGTCAGAACAAGCTCAGCAACTGAGGACCTATGAATACATGCCCCGCTGGCTTTTTGATGTTCTGTCATATACAGTCCGTACTTCATATCTGCAGGTTCCACAACCATGGATTCAGCCAACCGCAGATGGAAAATATTCTATACAAAAATCCAGAATGTTTCAAAAAGCGGAACTTGAATTTGTGCTGGCAACTATATACCTGGCATTTACATTGTATTTACAACTATTTACACAGCATTTATATTGTATAAGGTATTGCAAGTAATCTATGGATGATTTAAAGTCTGGGGGTGTGCATAGGTTATATGCAAATACTACACCATTTTCCATAAGGGACTTGAACATCTACTATACCGAGTTGTTCTTTTTAAGCTTCATAGCAGTTATTCCCAAGGCTAGTCTTTCCCCTTGGTGAGATAAGAATCAGGCTGTGTGATTCATCCTTTTGTTTGGGTAGTTGCAGGCCTTAAATCAGAAAAGTGGATGTGATGACCTCAGGAAATGCCTTCAGGTCTTACTGTCCTAGGAAATCAAGTATGTTGCAAGCAGCTGATTCTATAGCAAACCATTAGCATTGTAAACATACATATTTTCTATAGACATTGTTTTCATGAGGAAATGCTGGATTATTAGCTAATCTAATTTTCTCTTGGCATAATTTTTTTTAATTTTGCTAGCATGCATGTTTTACATTTACATCCTACAGGGTGCAATTACTAATATATTGTTTTCAAAATTAAAATAGTCATATACTCTTTTTTATACAACTGCTTACTGCCCTCCAATTTCCCCAGAGTACATTAAACAGCTGCACACTTACCTGGTGCTGATCATACTGTTTACACACAGCAGATGCTGACATAGTTGTAAACTGGCACGTAAGAATTAAAATGCATCACCACATGTTAGCAATGTGCTGAGGCTCTGCTGCTAAAATAAAATCTAATATTTTAACACACCATATGCTACATTTAAGTAAAATAAGTGTATACTTAAAGAGAGCAGATCATTTATTTTCTTATTTTTTCCTTACGACAGGAATTAAAAAATTATTTAAAAAAATTTTCATTATATAGTTGGTTTACAATGTTGTGTTAGTTTCTGCTGTACAGCAGAGTGTATTAGTTGTACACATATATATGTCCACTCTTTTTTAGGTTCTTTTCTCACATAGGTCATTACAGAGTATTGAGTAGAGTTCCCTGTGCTATACAGGGAACTGTATATAGTTGTCTATTTTATACATAGTAGTGTGTATATGTCAGTCTCAGTCTCCCAATTTATCCCCCCCTTTCCCCCTGGTAACCATAAGTTTGTTTTCTACATCTGTGACTCTTATTTCTTAAACAATTATTTTTAATAATTTCCAGAGTTCTCTGTTTATCATGATTATTCATCTCTATAGTAGCATTCTCCTGCCAAGATTAAAAAAAATAGGGAATAATTTTGTCTTTTAACATGAAAACAATAGGAAAGTAGACAGTGTGGCAGATGTCTCTCTCTCACTTTTACTGAACAAGCTCAAATGTTAAAGGGATTTCTCACCTGTACTCTCCAAAATATGTGACAACCTGTTAATAACATTTTAATTTCTATAATGTGCCCTCTCAAAATATACGAAAAAAACGTTATCCAAACAAGAAATGCATAGTAAAAAGAATTCTAAAATTAATGACAAAAACCACTTAAAAAATAAAAATCCTCTGTGTAGAATGAAGGCTGACTTGAACCCTGATAGCTGCAGCAGGTGGGTGCATGCAACCAGCTGCAATAGTGATTAGAGATCCCTAGGAGGAAACCTGTTTAAGCTTTTTACTTGCCATCCCACTTTTGTTACCCTTCCCTGTAAGAAAAGACAGTAAAAATAGCCCAGACTGCTGGGTGAGTTTTTGTGAAAACCCGTGCAGACAGACAGGCGCTCTCAGGAGTTCACTGTTCCACGTAGAATTCCTCCAAATACCATGTCTTCAGCATCATCACTTAGACTGTCTCTTCCAACTGTTTTCTGCCCCTAAGATATTAGGATGGAGCTCTGCCCAAAGGAGTTCTCTTCCCTCTTGGGTCTTGATTCCTCTAATACTGTTTGCACTCACAGGTTTATGTCTTATAATAGATTTTTCTTTTTCTAATTTTTCTGCTTTTTCCAGTTATTCTTGGCAGAAATGTTATCCTGGGTAGAGATATTTCATCATACTAGAAGCAGAGTCCTGCAAGAAAATATTAAGATGCAGGACATATAATAAAAAAATCTAGGATATATCAAGAGAAGTAAAAGTGTCAAAATATAAATGAGTTTCAGAAGAGGAAAAAACAACCCAAAGAAGAAAATAATTGAAGTAATAGTCAAATTTTTGTTTTGTTTTGTTTTAATTTCTAAAATAGATGAAGATTTCCTGGCTCTTTATTTCCTATTGATTTCTACTTAGTGAACCTACCAGGACACTCTCGCTCACAAATTATGTAGACCCACAAGGATAGTATATTAGTTTCCTATTGCTGCTGTAACAAATTACCTCAGACTTGGTGGTTTACATAATACAAATATATTCTCTTATGATTCTGGAAGGCAGAGGTCCAAAATAAATTTCATTGGCTAAAGTCAAAGTGTCTGCAAAATTGGTTCTTTCCAAAGGCTCTAGGCAGGAATTAATTCCTGACCTTTTCCATCTTCTGGTGGCTTCACTCCTTTTGGCTGCATCACTCCAATCAATCCTGTGGGCACACCACCTTTTCCTTATAAGGATTCTTGGGATTATATTGACCCACCAGATAATCCATGGCAATCATCTCCACATCTCAATTTCCTTAATATAATCCCATGTGTAAAGTACTTTTTGCCATAGAAGGTAACACATTCACTGGTTTCAGGATTTGTATACGAAGATCTCTTTTTTGGGGTAGTGGTAGTCATTCAGCTGACCACAGATAGCAAACACAATAACCTCTATCTTTAATTAAACACTGCAAGGCAGGCTTGTAAAGCCAATCATCAATCACTTCAAAGCAAGCACAGAATCACCTTCAGTGGAGTGGTGGGAGATAAAGGCATCATCTGATACAAAAATTGTCAGCAAATACACACTTCAAGAAGGATAGATTCCATCCTTATTGAAAACATGAGTGAACGTCTGAATATGATAAGGAAAATGTGGAGAAATTTGCTGAGGTTCTACTTTGGTTATAACTGCAACAATTTAGTAGAAACCCAAAAGGACTAAAGTGCACCATGATGGTTCAAGTCCTTGAGGATGAAAAACAGATTTAGCAAATAACATGTTCCCCCAAAACAGAGGCTTACTCTGAAGAACAGCTAGTGGGTTCAAATTTATTTGAGCAGTTAAGGAAAAGAAAAGGATCTGATGGGAAAGATGGGTGGAGAAAACTGATGCAGAAAAGAATTAAGACATGCAACATCTTTCTAAGATGGAAAGATACAGCCACGGACCAGAGAAAAACAAACACTGCCCTTTCAACTTGGACAAAAATAAACCTACTCCAATTATCCAGAAAAAACCTTCCTTTTAAGAATGGATACAAGTGAGCATTCACTAAAATAACAAACAGTTAGTATAAGAAATAAAAAGATGAAAATAAAGTAAGTCTAAAGGACAACCAAATTTCCAAAAATCTTTGAAAATTTTAACCTAATACTTTAGTTGAAACCTTAAAATAGACAATTTATTTAGCATAAAAGAACAATAGAGGGAGAGGGATAAATTAGGAGTTTGAGATTAACAGGTACACACTACTATATATAAAATAGATAAACGACAAGACCTACTGTATAGCACAGGGAACAATATTCAATATCTTATAATAACCTATAAGGGAAAAGAATCTGAAAAAGATATAATATATATTATATATATATGTCCAACTGAATCATTATACTGTACACCTGAATCATTGTAAATCAACTATACTTCAATATAAAAAATAAATTAATAAAAAAAAGAACAGTAGGGGCAAAAATTTCAATAATATGGCTAGAAATAGTAGGATCTGAAATAAGACCTAATAAACTTTAGAAATTTTTGTAAAACATAGAATGGAATCTCATTTTCACGAGAATAACAGGAATGAATAAACACCAGTAAGGAAAAAAAGAAAACAGAAAAGGAAAATAGTATATAGGAAAATGTTGGGTGTACTAGATTATAGACTGAAGAAAGTGTTTTTATACTTTTTTAATAACATTTTTATAAAGTTTTATAAAGTTAATAGTTTAGATTTTATGGGTCACAGAGGTCTCTGTTACACCTTCTTTTTTGTCTTCACAAACTTTGAAAAAGGTAAAAAATGAAATACTCTCAACTTTCAGGCCACACTCAGGTCTGAATTTGGGCCTCAGGCAAGAGTTTGCTGACCCCTGTACTAAATAGGCAAACAATGCCTCAAACATATGGTGTACATATAGCTGGGCTCCTTATGGACAAAAAAAAAAAAAAAGAAGGAAAGAAGCAGACACTTTACCGAAAGCTATAATATCAGCTATCCAGCCCTAACTCTGCCATCCCCCCAAAAAATTATATTTGAAAAAAGCATATTGAAAGATTGCCTGGGACTTATATTGACTTACTGACTTGTATTGACTTTAAAGATAAGAAGGAAAAACACTTTATGCATCGGTCAGAAACTCCAAGTCATGTATAAGGAAAAAGAATCAGAATGCTTTGAGTCTTCTGAACAGCAACACTTATACCATACTCAACCCTGTAAGAGAATCGGGAAAAAAAATGTGAGCCAACTTTAACCCAGCTCTATTGAATTCAAGTTTGAGGCCCCAGGAAACGAATTATGGACATGAAGGAACTCGGAATATTTTTCACTTGAGATCACCACCATCATCATCATTATCATAAACCTCGTTGTCACTACCTTCACCATCATCAGGGCTGCATTTCCTTGCATAACTATGAGGGGTGTTTTTTTTATTTTTCCACAAGATCAAATGAGATAATTCCCGAGACACAAAATTTTTAAAGTTGGAAATGCTTTAAATGTGTAAAAAAGTGGCACTATTTCACTTTTTATGACTGAGTAATACTTTGATGCTGGTTGTGAAGTGCTAATATTTGCATTGTTGAAACCTTTATATTGTCATTTAGGCTTGAATATGGATTAGTGGGAACAATAAAATTGCAAGGTAGGCCAGTCCTCATAATCATATACAAGTTTGTTTGTACCATCACAAATAACGTGGTAATTTAGTAGCACTGGAATGAAATACATTTTCATTATGTCTGTTCCTGCACAATTCTAGCCCTGTCTCTGAGGAGCAGCTCTGCAACGTGAGCGTATTCATTTTAGCTCATTCATTCCTGTTCTCCCTTTCTTGTAACACTAGGGAGGATGAGTAAATGAGGGGTGCTCACGAGAGAGCTGAAGTAAATCATACAGTTCAGAATTTGTAGTTGCCTTTGGCCTCATCAAGCTTTCGTTGCTGACCCCTTGGACCTTTGCTACTTGCTGACATTCCTCCTGGTTTCACCATTAGTACACTCATTAGTGCTGTTCTCCACTCATGTTCCGTGGAAGTATTTGCAGTCATTACATTCCTGGTTAACGTGCTCTGGAGGTACGTGCCAGCTAACCAAATTACTCATAACTGTAGTGATAGAGCAGCATAACGTGAGTGGGTTTTGAGAATCTAGATCTGAGTTGTCCAATAAATTAGCCATTAGCTGCAAGTGGCCATTTAAAATTTGATTAAAACTAAATAACATTAAAATTCAGTTCCTCCGACACACTAGTCACATTTCAAGTATTCAAAAGCCACTAGTGATGAGTGGCTACTCTTTTGGGTTTTGGACAGCACAGCTCTGGAACATTTCCATCACTGTAGAAATGTCTGCTGGACAATGCTACCCTAGATTCACAATACAAATTCTCTTTAGAAAAAAAATTATCTTTGGAAATAAGGTCGTACGATCATATATATTCAGAAAACGCTGTGCATTTCACGATCTTATTGGAGACTTGTAAGGTACATTTTAAAATATGTTATCATTTTAAACATAGTGTTTCCCAGATTAAATGAATTAGATAATCATTTTTTCTTCCTGTCTGGATTTAGGAAAAAAACTGGTATTCATTCCATGGAGTGCACTTTGAGGAAATATGACAGAGGATTTAAGAAATTATTTATTTCACCAAACAGTAGGAACTAACTTGAATCTCATGTATGATGCATTTATTGCATTAAAGAGTTTTAGCTTATAAACATAAATTTAATAACTTTTTAAAACCACATTTACCAACAGATGCTCTATAGCACATAAGCAGACTAATGGAAACTCTGTGCTTAGTTAAAAGCTAATTCAAAAATGCAAGGCCTCTTTTTGTTTGTTTTTCATGAGGGAATTATGCAAAACTTCACATATTTTAATTTGCATGTAACAGCAAAAGCTTGTTGCTTATTAGAGTTACTAAAGTTAGTTGGCATGAATTAATATTAACTCATAGTTAGAAGTTCTGATTTAGTACTCTAAAAAGTGGTCCATACATAACAAAGGAATTATTTTAAAAGTCACTTAACTGCTAATGTGTACATACATAGCAAATAATGTTGAATTACCATAATTTGAGTGAACAGAAATTTGTTCTTAATACAATATCATTATTGCATAGAATTGTTTTGTTCCCCTTAAATATTAATATTTAATTAACTCATTGGTAGGGTTGCTCTTAGTGACTACAGTGGCTGTTTATTTGGTTGTGAAAAATTGCAGATTATTTTGACATTCTGGTTAGAATTTCATCTGCCTCATTTCTTCAATATGATCAAATTCTTGGGTCATCGTAACTTGGCTGCCATTAAAAAAGACTTTTCAAACACCTATCTAAATTTATGTTGCTAGTAAATGATGGAATCAGGATGCAGACACAGTTATTCTGAAATATAATCTATTCTTTGCTTTACATCTGTCTCAATAATAGATTTAAGCATTAAAATAATGTTGTGATATGTGAGTTTTCTATAGAAAAACCAAAATATACAACATTTGAAAAACAAGGGCAAATGCAGGACCAAAGGGAGGAAAGAGGAGTTTTTATCCTGATATAGAGATAAAAGCATCCACCCCTCCTTGATGAGGTTAACATTTCAGGAAACACAGTAAGACTGTATATGCATTCTGAATCAGTAAAAGGCAGTCCTTTTGTGGATAAAGAAAGCCTTTCAGAAATCAGAAGATAGTAGATCATAGCTAAAGTTTGCCCTTTCTGGCTGATAATGAGTCATTGTGAATAGCTAACAGCCTGAAAATATAAGAAGAAATAAATATACAGATATTTTAAACTTTTTCACAGGATGAAAGTTATCTGTGATAAGAACTTTGCCTTCACCATAGATCTTCACGTATGGAAGTGAAGATGGTGTAAACTTAAGCTAAATTGCATGTATGCAGTGGAATGTGACCAAGTATAAGACCATGTAAAAATGACACACACGTATGAAAGAAAAATCCTGAGTGATAAAATACATTACACAAGGCATTTCTCAACTTACAGCATGAGAGCAATATATTATTGCCTGGGAAACTCTCAAGCAGCTCATGAAAAGAGGTATTGTTATCTCCTTTCATTTATCTTATTTATTACTTATTTTTGTTGCATTTAAAAATATTACATTTCTCTAAATCAAAGGGAGGTATATGCATTGCAAAAATTAGGAAAAATAGAAATGAGTAAAGAAAAAAGTAGTATTTGTCCATGAGTTGTTTTTAAACTTGCCAAAATCCAGAGAATTTTTTTTGGAGGGGTTGTTTTTTTTTTAATCTTGGCTTATCAAATTGATAAAGTTGGAGAGAATATTTCAAATTTTCATTAATTCTCTAATTTCACTAATCACACATTCGTTCATTCATTTTTGCATGTGTCTGTATATGTATCTATGTTTGAAAGTATTATGTATGTATGTATTTGTATGTTTATTTGTTTGTTATTTCTTATTGAACATTTTTGGCTCTGTCTAGGTATTTAAAGCAATAAGTTACATTATTTTAGTTGAACATTGAAGTAAATCCTGTCAGACAATTGTCTTTATTTACTTGATAAAAGTAAATAATTAAACAGGTAGCAGAGAATAGGAGAGATAAATTAAGAGTTTGGGATTAACATATACACACTACTATATATAAAAAGACAAACAACAAGGACCTACTGTATAGCACAGGGGACTATATTCAATATCTTGTAATAACCTATAATGGAAAATAATCTGAAAAAGTATATATATATATCTAAAACACTTTGCTGTACACCTGAAACTAACACATTGTAAATTAACTGTATTTCAATTCAAAAATAATAAAAATAATTAAACAAGTAATATCAGCTGCCCACCTTACTCTATTATTTTTCTTGAATCCTGCTCTACTCTATCTCAAGATTAAGTCCTACCTCACACTATTAAAGATATTTAATTTATTATATATTGACTACTTTCATGTTGTTTTGATACTTTGCATCTTTTTTTCAACCACATACTTTTTGTCTCTGATTAATCTGTGAATTTTCAAATTAGTAGACATATATTCCACCAACTTTGAATGCCTGAAACAGAGTAAATGCTTGGTAGTATTTTTTTTTACAGTAAATGTTTATTAGCATCTATAAAATGTAAGGTACAATAAGGAATGCAAAGAGTGTTTAATGCACTCCTGAGTTAAAGAGAATTGATGGATGTGTTTCAAAAAATGATTCAAATTTCTTGGACACAATGTTGCCATAGTCAACAGCATTTAAAAGTCTCATTTGGACAACTCAGGCAGTAGTAGGACCACAGGCTGTGTTTATAGTGAATATTTCAGTGAGACTCCCAGAGCATCATTTTGGAGAAATTTTTTAAAGCTTAAATTCTACTTTTTGGCTGTTTTACATGTTTGTTATTAACTGATTTTTTACTTTTACTTGGATAAATTTTGGCTTTTTATTCCATGACCAAAGCAGTTCTTTGAGCAATTGTAACAAATTAATGAGTTTTGCTTTCTTTACTCTCAGTTATGTTATAGATCTGAATAAGGTGGTTGCAGGAGGTAGCTTTAGAGATGACTCCCCATGATTCCCTCTTCCTGGTTTATGTCATTGTACTGTCTCTCAACAGGTCCACCTGTCAAAGAGCAGAGTCCGTCCCACTTCCAACCAATAGCCAGCAAGGCAAAGGGGCCCTCAAGCCAAGAAACCAGAGGAACTGAATCCTATCAACAACCACACAAGTAAGTTTGGAAGCAGATCCATCCATAATTGAGCTAAGATGACTCCAGTCCCAGGTGATAACCTTGATTGCAACTTTGTCAACACCCTTAGGCAGAAAGCCCAAGTAAGCTGCCCTTGGATTCTTAACCCACAAAAACTGTAAGATAATAAATGTTTATTATTTTAAGTGGCTAAATTTTAGGATAATTGTCACACTGCCATAGATACCTATGCAATGGTAGACATGGAGAAGGGAAAGGGATATCCTCATACACAAGGATATAATGAAAATAATGATAATAATAATAATATCTACACTAAACAGTAATGGATGTGCTTGCTTATTCCAGTAGACACAAAGAGAACATATTTAAAAATTTTTTTTACTGCAATGCCATTATTACTACTTCTAGAAAATTTGGGAAAAGCATGTTGAAAACTAAAAGAAATCTTATAGATTCTGTAACCCAAGGTTCAAAAGGGAATGGTGCCTTGGTAAAGCCATGGGACACAGATTGTCCCTAATAACCTTTGGCCCTCAGTTCCTCTGGCTTCTAACAAGTTTTAATCCTATTTTTAAAACATGTGTATAATCTCTTTTGCCCAAATTCATTTGCTTTTAGCAGTCACTGGTTGGAAAATGTCGTGGTGTGAAAAGATATGGTGGTGACTACCAAAGGTAAAATTCAAATTCCTGTTGATAGCTTTTTGTTTAAAATCTAGAATTCCTGTACATGTCCCACATGCATCTTTAATGATCATCAAGCATCCTAAAATTATGGACACCACTAAATGTGCAACACACTCCCTGGACTGTGGCCCTAGATCATTGAAAACTAAAATAATTAGACATGTGAAAAATAATGCCCTAGAAGCACAATTGTCTTTCTCACTTATTACCATATCCAACTGCCGTTAGATTCTGAAAGGGTTTGCTTATCAACATTTAACCTTCTTTCCAATGATTAATTGAAGGACAGGTATACTGTCCTTCAAGGACAGGTATACTGGGCACAGCCACAAGTTCTAACACAGCAACTCTTTATAAGTCCCATAAATCTAGCTATGGTCAGGGTTTATCATTTCAGATTGTATGAACATTTCTTAATTCACGTATTTTCTGTAATTTACAACTTAAGTCAAATATAAAAATGTAAGCAGTTCAAATATGCAGATCAAGAACTATCATTTATTTAATGATATAAATTACAAAAATAAAAATATAAATATATAAATATAAAAATATAAATATAAAATATAAATATAAAAATATAAATATAAAAATGTAAGCAGTTCAAATATGCAGATCAAGAACTATCATTTATTTAATGAAGTGGTACCAAATTTAGCCTGTTGACAATGTTTGACTTCCAATGTACTATAGTAAACAATAGTGCTGTTGTTTCCAAATTAGGTTTTTAAAAATAATCTCTAATAGTTAAAACCCAGTGATTTTTAGTTCTTTTACTATTCTTGTTTGCTATTTATATAGCAAACTTGAGAGTGTTTTGCTCTTCATTATTTCAAGAATAAACCTGTTCAATCTTTATAAATACTTCCTCTTGGAAGTGAAAAACATAAGCTCAAGATGAAAATAATGCCTAGAAAACATTTCATTTAAATGTGACACCTGATGGCAAGGCCAAAAATAGTTTAATGCGATATTTCTTGATATATCCACTGTATTGAATACAATTACTGTACAGTAAATAGACATTGAAAAATTTGGTAAAATAAAACTTTGCAGTTGAAGATATATATTTTATGTTACTCTGCCAAACACTATGATCTATCATTATAATAACTGTATTTTGAACTATGAATCAAGTCATCATGAATATATTGAATTCAAAACTACTACTAGGGTCAAGAGCAAATTTTGTAATAAAAAAACAACATTTATAAACAACTTTCTACTGTGTGACATTTAGTATCAGTTTCTGGAAGGCGATTGAAATATGGAATATGTGCCTAATTCAAGTCAAGATTTTTCAAAAGAGGAAACATAGGCAATTTAAAGTAAAGAATGTAGAAGAGTTGAATAGGAGGAGTCGTGAGAAAGATTAAAATCTTATTCCATGGCCTCCCTAGGACATAAGGTAGGAGAATTAACACAGAAAAGAAGTAACCGAGAATGAATAGGGACATAAGGGGAAGGTAATGGACTCATGGGGGTAAGTAAATGTGGGAACTAGAGCTAGAATGACTGTTGTCAGAAACACAATGTGTAATTAATTTAGAGGTAGAGCTGTTATGGATTATGATAAAATGCAGGTTATAGTTATGAAATGGGGTTAATGGAGTGGAGGTGAAAATCACTGGGTTAGAGGAATCAGGGGGCCAGGGTGTGATCCCTATTGGAAAAAGTCCACAGATTTACTGAAGTTGCTCACGTCACAGCTGTAATACAGGTGATGAGCATGAACTGGTACCAGAAGAACGTGGAGATGTACATACCTGGGAGGTATCAGCTCCAAGGGGGCTGTTTTGCTAAAAATGAAAATGTCATGTGTGGAAAGGAAATAATTTTGAGGACGAAAAATGGTGATACAGGACCATCAGCAACTATTCTCATAGAAAATAGCACAATAAGCAATCTTTACTTCAAAAACTGCAAGGGACATGTTTACTTAGTAAGGAGAGGTATGTCCAAGGTAATTTAAGAGGCAAGAAGCAAAAAATATTCTAGAATGAGGTGAAATGTAAAGGACAATGAGTTTACATAAAACAGAGATGAGGATATGGGGAAAGGATCGGCAGGAGAATAGAGGCTGCCTTGTTGAGTCAGGAGTGTAACCACAGCCATAAAGCGGGGAGGCACACAAGAAGACTGACACCCTGTGGAATCCGTCCTTGGCTGAATGTAACAGATGAGTGGATAGAACAGTGTGGTGGAAATAACTGGATGCAATCTCTAAGTGGAACCCAGGTGTGAAAATACTTCCAAGCTGAAACAATTAAAGACAGTGACTGGTTTCAGAATTTAGATAGTATTCTCCATTTGCAATACAGTTATTATTGTGTAGTCATGCATTTTGTAGTCATTAGTTTAAAATCAAAATAGAATGCTGGAGCTTCCCTGGTGGTGCAGTGGTTGAGAGTCCGCCTGCCGATGCAGGGGACACGGGTTCGTGCCCCGGTCCGGGAAGATCCCACATGCCGCGGAACGGCTGGGGCCGTGAGCCATGGCTGCCGAGCCTGCGCGTTCGGAGCCTGTGCTCCGCAACGGGAGAGGCCACAACAGTGAGAGGCCCGTGTACCGCAAAAAAAAAAAAAAATTGAATGCTGGTGTTCAGGGTGTTAGAAAGTATCAGTAGGCCATTGTTCCTCCTTAAAATATGAGAAAAAGCCAAATGAGTCATACAATCGTAGTATTTTTAAAAATCCATCAGAGAGCTGAGGATGCAAAGAAATGTAAATAAACTTCCAGAAATAGCCATTGTTAAGGGGAAAAATACCCTCAGTTTCTTTTAATACTGGCAAAGTGGCAGGTCCAAAAGAAATCTGCTCTTCTGAGAGATGTGGGCAAATGAGACACATTGTTAACGAAGCTTTCACTGTCCCTGGCCTGGCTTGTTGGCTGCAGCTGTGAGGAGGCCAAGTGACAGCTCCAGACAGCACTCACACAGTTTCCCATAGATTTTCACCACTTGCAGGAGGTGGAGGAAGGGAAGACCTGCGAGAGATGCCCCAGGTGCAAGAGATCTTTCTGAATGCGGGACATCAGCATGGCTGGTTAAAGGCAAGGGCGGGGAAGCCAACAAGAGACATGCCCATAAGCTTCCGGGGCCTTCCCAGCATGCAGGATAGCAGTCTCGGAAGGGCAGAGGGAAGAGTGGGGGAGCTGAAACATCCCTCCCAGCAATAAAGGTAAGACCTTCACTGGATATACCACAGCCACCCTCTGTAGCTTACCTTCCAGAGAGTGCAGTGGGAAACCAAGCTTTTATCTTTAGTCTAAAAGTTATTTTATTTTCAGACATACTGATTTATATCCCTACGCTTACATCCTTGATTTCTACATGTACTGAATTTATTGCAGGGAAGTAAAAGAATATTGCTTGTGTGAACATGATTTTTTTTTTTGGTAGAAGGTTGATAATTGTGACTTCCATGGTATAATAATGACTTTGTTGTAAACTTTTCATGTATACTACTTACTATGAAAGAATGCATCTCTGGTTTTTGTTTGTTTGTTTGTTTTGCGGTTCGCGGGCCTCTCACTGTTGTGGCCTCTCCCGTTGCGGAGCACAGGCTCCGGACGCGCAGGCTCAGCGGCCATGGCTCACGGGCCCAGCCGCTCTGCGGCATGTGGGATCTTCCCGGACCGGGGCACAAACCCGCGTCCCCTGCATCAGCAGGCGGACTCTCAACCACTGCGCCACCAGGGAAGCCCGCATCTCTGGTTTTATTGTATGCAATTTAACACGCAGTCTGGGGTTGTTAATTGCCCAATTCAGGTCTTCTATATTTTTGTTTTGGTCTGGCTCATTGATCTATCAGCTTTTGAAAATGACTTGAAAATTTCTCAGTGCAATTGTTGCTGAATTGGTTTGCTTTTTGGTTCTGTCCACTGAAATAAAAGCCGCACAAGCACAGAGAATTTTACCTTTTATTGACCAGTGTCTTTGAAGCATCTAGAAGAGAGACTGAAGCAGAGTAAGCCTTCAAGAAATGTTGGTGGATTTAATTAATGTGGTTTTCCATTATGTATTTTGATTTATGCATTTCAAAGTACGTATATTTTCATGATCATTACAGACTTTGATGAGTTGTTCTTTTAAGCAACACAAAAACTTCTCAATGTATATATTATTAATTCATTGCTTAGAATAACATTTTGTCTGATTTTGAAATTGTGGTTTCTTCTGGCTGTTTGTTCAAAGTGATGGTATATCAAGGGGGTTGAACATGAGAATAGTCTGTTTTGAGTACAGGCAGTAGTGGAGTGCATTGTTTGTAGAGATTTGACAATAATACACTGGTTAAAATTCAGTCTTCTTTCGAATATCATGAGAAGCAGACACTGATGAACGATGTCAATGATGAAGTACTCCTGGTCACCAGAGCAGGTGGCTCCCATTGCCCGGACTCTTAAAGCCTGATCTTCCTATACCTGCTTATTTTCAAAGTTTCTTTATTTATTCTGTTTTCTTTCAAGGGCAAATGATGGATTTTTTTATGAATTAAGTACGTTGTTTATTTATAAAATCTTCATAATAATACAGATGGATGAATTGTCAAAAGTTTAATAAACCTATGTAACTAAAACAGAAAACAAGATACAGACTATTAACAGCAACCCAGAAACTGTAACGTCCCATCACAGCCAATAATCTCCACCCAGGAGAAAGCACTGGCTTGATTTCCATCACCATGAACTAATTTTATCATGATTGATATTGATGAGTGGAATTTTACTGCTTATGCTTTTGTGTTGGCTTCTTTAAAATAATATTATGTTTGTGAAACTCATCCTTGATGCAAATAGCTGCAATTCATTAATTTTTATTGGTGTGTATGATGATAATACATTTATCTATCATACTGTAGAAAGATGTATTTGTTGTTTCCAGTTTACATTTTTATTAATAGTACTGCTATGAACATTCTCATACATGTCTTTTGGTATAAATATGTGTACAATTCTTTTGGGCATATAATTGCTAAGTTCAGATTTAGTAGATACTTCCAAATACCTTTCCAAACTGATTATCTCAATTTACACTCCTTCCAGCTATCTCTGACAAAGTTGTTTGTCTTACATCATTGTTGTTATCATTCTCAATCTTTTAATATTTGCGGTATTACTGGCCATTTATTAGAGTTGTATTGTAGTTTTAATTCCTATTTCCCTGGTGGTTAATGATGAGTAAGACCCTTGGGTCTGAGATAAATATTAGTTACACCTGGAGATGGTCATGTCCCTTCAGCTATTCTTGAGCGTGAGTACCAGGTGAATTTTGTTAGGGCTTAAGTTGGGTTGGGCTTTATTTTTACGGTTACCTTCAAGACCAATAGCTTCAAATTCCTCTGAACTTACCTAATGCTAAGGGTAAGGGCTGGTGTACTGGAGAGTTTTACTCAAGTTTCCTCAACCACAATAACCCATGGGTTTTCTTGTGCTCTTGAGCCTTGGTAGGGTCTCTCTTTAGGATTAATTGGTCTTCTTCCCAGGCTCAGATGACAATTCATGTTACTCTGTGCTTACTAGCCTGCTGATGGGGCTGAGGGATGCCTAAGGCCATCTTCAGTCTTAGGCCTGTGATGCTGGGGTCATAGGAAGAGGGCTTTCTCAGACAGTCTGCTCTCCTCAGTGTTAGGAAACCTGTCTGCAAAAGGTCTTCAGGTGTTCCTTGAGAGCAAAATGATTTGTTGCCATTTCATCAGTGTTTTAAAACTTTTGTTCATTCACCATGGCCATAGAAAGTGGGTTCATGAGTTAAAAATCAGAGCTACTTCTCTCTGTTCAGCAGAAGCTTTGTGCGACCTTATTCTCCTGAAACTGGGCTGAGGAAAGACTTTATATTAGCGTTTGTAATAACACCACAAAACATTATTCATTTAGTAGTTTGCTTAGCTTAGAAATATCTATGAGTATAAGCCTCTTCAGTTTTGAGAGAAAAATAAATTATGAAAATGAAATTGTGAAAACATTTGCTTTCAATCATTGCCTCCTTAGCAAAAATAGTAAAAGTAAGCATCCTCTCACTGTGACATGATAGCCTAGCTTCATTTTCTCCTTCTTTTCCTTACAAGCTCAATAAAAATTTCTTATACACTTGGCTTGACAAAACATTTTGTACCATCATTGCTGTAACTGTTAGATATAGCAGAAATAAACCACCTCATTAGATTTCACTATGGATAACAGTCTCTTTAAAACCTGTCTTCCTCAGATTATAATGATATAGTCCTTTATGTTCAATATCCTGAAAAGAGTTATGAAGGAAAAAATTCCTTAGGATTTCATAAGATGTATGTTTACCTGTCAACATCTATTAGCCTTTTATTCTGCCTTGTGTACATTTTTGCTGTTTGTTTGCTTTATGGGTTTTTTTTTTTTTTTGCCTTTCTTTATGTGTCTGTGATTCTTTCCAAAGGCCTATAGCTGTGGTTCAGCAATTTTTATTGCTCTGTATATTCTGTTGTGATTATACCACAATTTATTCATTTATTCTAATGTTGATGAGCATTTGGGTTGTTTTCAGTTTCTGGCAGCTGTAAATGATGATGCTATGAATATTCCTATGCATGTTTTCTGGATTAGATGTGCACTCCTTTTTCTAAGGTCCACAGCTAGAAGTAGAATTGCTAAGTTGTAGAATATGCATGTGGTAAACTTTAGAGAAATTGTCAATGTGTTCTTCAGAACTTTTGTCTGATTTGTGGCCAGCAGTGTATGAAAGTTCTCATAGATCCCCATCCTTACCAACACTGATACTGTCAGACTTTCATGTTAGCCGACCAATCCATGATGCAGCAGCATCGCACTGTGGCTTTGATTTGCTTTTGCCTTGTTATTAAAGAACTGAGTGCATATTCATGCATTTATTAGCCATTTGGAGTTCATCTTTTGAAAAGTTTCTGTTTATTCACTTGCCTTTTTTATCTTATGTTATATGTAAGGTTCTTTATATGTTTTGTATAGCCATCATTCTTCAGCTTATTTTTTTCATAGCTTATAAGAGTTTCTAATTTTAATGTATATACAATATGCCAGTGTCTACCTTGGGTTATTTCTTCCATATTTTGTCTTAGAAATCACCCTCTTCCTCAAGGTCATGAAGATAATCTCTTATATTATCTTTTAAAGGTTTTACATGGTTGACTTTCACATTTAGGACATCAGTCTACCCTGGCATTGATTCCCTTATAGTCGTGTGATGTAGAGGTCCAATTTCATTTCTTTTTCTTAAGTGGATTGCCAGATTTCCTAGCACTAATTATTAAAAATTCTGTCCTTCCCCCACTGTCTGCTAGGCTGCAATGTCCATATCAAGCTTCAGTGTATGTGTGGGTCTAATTCTCAGGTTTGCCCCTCTGTTTCATTTGCCACGTTGTCAATACCTGCAATAACTCTTACTTTTTTTTGTTGTTCTTCAGTAGAGTTTTGACTATGGTTGGACCATTGCATTTCCATATAAATTTTGGAATCAGGAAATAAAAACTATTCATCACTTCTATTTTAAACTAGAATGTATATCCAGCCATCCTATTAATATCTTGCCTGTTCTAATAATGATTAATTAATTATTAATATAATTGTTTTGGATGCCTTTGTGTATGCAAACAAACATATAACCTGTGATTTATTAACATTTTTTGTTTATTTTCTAATTCTGGCTTTTTTTTCTCAATGAGATTTTGGGTTTATCTACTACAACACCTGGTTTCCTTAGCTAAAGGAAAACAAGCTAATAGATGCTTACTGAATCTATTTAGATTTTGGAGCTCATAAGGAATATTTGGCTGAACATTTGGCTCTAACCCATGAACTAAGTAATACAGAATAAGAGATAGTTTAGCTGCAGTCCTGGCATTGTTCATGTTGTTGTAGATACCGCTGCTCATCCAGCAGATCCAGAGGATGACTGCTATTTCTTTGTTGGATCAGGATTCTAGGAGGAGTCTGCAGAAATCTCCAGTCAGAGAAGCACATCACAGAACTCTAGTTTATGGAACACAGCTAATTCTCAGGCTCCTCCCTCTGTTGCCTTTGCCATGTAGTGAACACCTGCAATAACACCATACATTGTCTGTTCTTCTTCAGTACATCCTTCTTGCGTGAAATACCCTCAGACTCCTATACTTGTGTATAAGGACCCCTTTCACATGTAGAAATGCATGAATGAGGAAAGTCTGACTCTATGTCCGAAAGCCACTAGTATTTTGTACACATCTGTGGATGCTTAGAGAGATCATAATGGGCAGTCAACTCAGGAAATCACATATAAGCCTGAGTTAGTTTGTTTTGGCTCATTGGCTGGATGTTGCTAGAAATTTGTTTTGGCTCATTGACTGGAAGCTGCTAGAAATGAAATGCATTCCATTTCACCTACACACTTAGCATAGACCTGAAGGCTGGTGGAGAAGATTAGTCCCTCAGGTGGACAAACATTGTACAGTGTATTTTGAAGGATACTTTTTCTAAAGAAGGAAGTGCCAGAGGTACAGATCTTCAGTGATTTATGGGCAATGACTAACCACATGGAAAGAAGGTAAGGACAATTAAAAATAACGGTTGGTGGGTTCCTCATAAAAGGGTCTGGGGATTATATGTAAAGAAATTTTAGAATCAGGATCAAGTGAAATGAGAATATATTTGTTTCCTGTGTAAATGCTCACAAAAGAGTATTTACTGCAGAAGAAACTCTCAGTAATCCGAGGGACAAGTTTACTCATCTTGGGCAGCTTCTTTAACTGATTACCATAAAATCAGATCAATAACCTCACAAGGCAGCTGGGATGAAGATCATTCCTGGGTCAAACAGCATGGACTTCAACCCACTGAGTCTAAAGTGATCGCTGCCATGGACCGGACACAGTCTCACAGGTTCACACACCACTGTTATTACCTGTTACTACACCATTTCTCTGGAGGATTGGGAAACCACCCAGTGGAAGTTTCATTGTTCGATGCCCTTCTTTTATAAATAAACAACTCTTTCTTTTCACTTGAATAAAAATTATGCAGGATATGGATGTCTTCTCTGAACCCAGTGCTTCTATAAGCACTATCATTTGTGGGTTTACTGAATGTCTAATTCACTATTATGATATCATGCATAACATTGTTTTTGAAAAAACAATTCATTTTATAATAACAACAAAGCAAAATGAATATGATGAAGTGGCTCAGGTCTAAAGAGTTTGTCTTATCGCAGTTTTCTCAGAAAAGCTCTTCATATAAAGTCGAAGTGACCTTTTGAAGATTTAGTAAAGGCATCACTACAAGCTATAAGTATATTGTCCCCCAAAATGTGGTCTAGCCAAACATCTACTTGTAGGTACTGGAATAAGCAATTATGCTGGGTACGAATATCTCTTCCCTTGGCAATATTTGGTACTATTTCTGCCATGGCCACAACATATTGTTCTGGTGTTCAAGATTTGTAAGTGGTCTTTCCTTATGATCCACTAACAAATTTTTGTTTTCCGTCACCAGAAGTTTCTGCTCTTCTGGTTTAAAGGTATAATTCACCCAGGAAACAAAAACACTGTTTTCATACACTGACTGTGCCACTTTGGATTCCAGTGCCATTGAATCAACAAGAAAAGAAGATGTTTATCATACTGTGTGATATGCTTATCCTGATTGTCAAAAAGAAGGAGGTAGAGAGGGGTGTGTTTTGAAAACATGGGCCCCTCAGGTTCATTGGTCAGCTCCTTCATAAACTGTGACAATAGTAAAAGCACAAACACCAATGGCTTAAAGTACTGAGTAAAAAATTTGTCATACAGTGATTCTGACTAAAGGAAAAGGCAACATGAAATATATGGTGAGATTATAAATATCAACCATAGCCTTGTGAACTGAAATGGAGGCTTTAGTAACTAAGTATATTCTCTCTTTCCCTTCAAATACATCTATATTTAGATCTGTAGTTACATTCCCTATGACTTTTCCCTGTGTAGATCTGTAGTTACATTTCCCTAATGACTATGAATATTTTCTTCTTTCCCTTATTGTGGATGTAAGCTTTGCTCTTCTTTTGCCTTATTACTTTATATAGTACATTTTTGATAACTGGCTTCTGAATTGGTTTTCTATTTACAGAAAAGCAAAGCAGAATCTTGACTAAATAAGCAGAGGGTGCATGTCACTTTGAAATGGGTACCCTGACTGATGGTGTGCTGTTTATCCTCTTTGGCTCTGTCTTCTGGTACAGACGGACATTTATTATGCATAGAAAGCTATGAATGGAATTTGAATAGCCAGAGTGATGGAGTTTGGTGGATGTGTTGATCGACACTCATAACCTTTCTTGTGCCTTGTATCTCTAAAGTTGTAAAGCTAAATATTGCATTTTTCAGACACCCTTAAAGCTAGAGTTCTGAATGTAAATTAGGTATCACATTTATAAGTTGGAAGTGAGGCAGATCCATACTTGTGGAGTATTATCGACAGAAATGAATGTTATGAGAAGCTGGGTGCTATGTCTTAAAGTCTAATTACCAGTCTTATGTTCCAAGAGAACAGTGACTGTGGCAGCACTCTTAAAAGAGGTAGAAACTGTTTCCTAAACTCTGGGAGATACTGTCCTGGCTTCTTGATCCTGGCTGCAGTGGTGTGAAATTAAAGCCAAAGCTTAGTGATAGCCACATGTATTTAACTTCTCCATTTCATGTAAGAATTGTGTAAGCATCTAATTGGTCTTTCTGTCCTGCATAGAACCTTAACTATGTTGATTTTATTACTCTTGTCCTTTTGTCATCTTTTGTCATATAAAACACACACACACACACACACACACACACATTAAGAACTGATTTATAAATTATATGTGGAATTTTTTATTTGTCCTACATCTAATTTTTGAGCACGCTGATATTACTATAACCTTTTCTAAAGTAGTCAGGTAAGACTAATTTATGCTGTAATTAAAAAACAACCATGACATCTACCTCTGGCCAAAATGCAGTAACAGGGTAAGATTTACTGTCCTGTCTCAACAACTAAAACCAGCAGGCAACATATATGAAACAATGGCTCTCAAGACATTGGACATCAAACAATGCAGGACGGTAAATAGGAGAAATGCGAAACTAACAAAGTAAATCCTATCATTTCCCCAATTTACTACCTGGAGACATTTCCAGGCTGTGGCTCAAGTCTCAGGCAGCAGGAACCCAGGCAGAGCCAGAAAGCCTCCCATACTTGAAGAGATTGGAATCCAGACAGGATTCCAGAATGACTGAATTTGCAGGAGAGAATATCAGATAGAAGATTGCTTCACAGAAAAGGAGCCCCAGACATCTTCAGGGAGTCCTCCCAAGAATTCACCTGAGTACTGATCAGTGCATGCATGGGAGGAAACTACCCAAGGATGTGGAAAGAACCACCGAGCCGATAGTAGAAATCAACACCTAGGGCTCACAAAGTGCCAGAAATACTGCCTGCTGTCACTAGCCATATTGGAAAATCTCATAATTCATGGGGCATCAGGTAGAGTATCTGGAAGGTCTAACCTCAGTAGTGGAGAGGAATGAACACTAGACTAAATACTCTTCTGTGCTTGCCTAACACACTATTAAAGTGAGATGGGAAAGGAGCAAACCATTTTCAAGATTTAATGACATCCCAGACAAAGCTCAAGAATATTTGTAGGCATAAAAAATTAGCCATCACCCAAGAAGGTAAAATACACAGTGCCTGGTGTCTAATCATATTCACTAGGCATGCAAAGGTGCAGGAAAACACGATTTACAATGAAGAGAAAAAATCCTTAATCATTAGGGAATAGCAAATTCCAACCACAATTAGCTATCATCAGACTATTAAAATGTCAAATAGTAAAATGACTCACCATACCAAAAGTTGGCAAGGATGTGGTGTAATAGAAATCGTAATGCACTCTGGGTCAGAGTGGAAAATGTAGCAAACATTGAAAATCACTTTGTCAGTTTCTTAGATTTAAGCAAACACCTACTATATAAATCACCCATGAATTTCAAAATAATTAGGTTGAATTCATAATTTTTCTGAATGAAAAAGCCAGATAAGAGGGAGAATGTATTGTATTATTTCATTTATTTAAACATTCTAGAAAATGCAAACTTTCTACAGTAGATCAGTTCTTTCTCGGGATGGAAGGCCATCCTGGAGGAGTTGTGTATAGAATGCCCCTTGTTTAGCGTGGTGCAAAGTCTGAAATTAATTCAATATTATGTGCTTCCATGACATCAAGAGCTTGGAGGGCCTCACGTGGCCTAAATACAAGTTCCCTCCCCAAGTCTACTCCCGAGAATGAGATCCTCTAGCCGAATAACCCTCCAGGTACAGTGGCTGACTATTTCCGCATAGCAAGCTTCAGTTCCCTACCAGCCCACAAAGTCATTCAAACCAGGCATGCACATCCTCCTGTAGGAACCAGGAATCAGTTCACCCTCTTGTTACTGCAAAAACCTACCCCCACAGCCCCTGCTCACTCACTCTGTTTCGAAATGCAAACTCCATGTGACCCTGCATGCATGGTGTCCTCCAGTCCTGGCTGTGATTGTTTGCGACTAATAAACTGTTGATAATCTAAACTGCCCAGTGTCCTGTGTCTTATTAGGTCATTCGATGACCCTAGATTGGAAATGCCTTCTTCATCAAAAGGTTGAAGAAAAGATGATCAAAACACGAGTCCCTGATCGTATTCCCTTGTCCATTTTTATCTGTGATCACCAGCTGCCCGATCTCCACACAGCTGGTGGGAGGTGGGATAGCTTTTCATGATCTTGTGGCCACTTCTGAAGTAGGCGTCAGTGAATATGTCCTTGTTGGTGCCATGAGCATCATTCTCAGTGAACTTCCTACCATGAGCAATACAAGCTCCCAAAGTAGATTTACTGCTCAGATAGTCGCAATATCTTTTGGTCTAGAATTGTGGGTATTTTGGTAATATAACTCATTATATAGTTTTACAGTATTACTTCTGAAATATTATTTCTTAATTGTTTGCTTCCTGTCATCACCATAGACTAATAGCCATATGGGTATAGGAATAATAGCCATATATTCCTTTTAGCACACAAATCCTCATGCTTGCTGTATCTATATTCTTATTCCTCATGCCTCTATCTGTCAATTTCATGTATGTATATGTCAGGCTTCAGTAAGAGGGCTACATCTATTCGCTTCCTTGAGGTATCTGGCTGGCCTAATTGAAATATATATTGCTTACCCACTTTAAAGTGTTCTGATAGTCTGAGAAATCTTAATCAGAGGTTTAATCAATGAGGATAATAGATAGAACCTTAATATATTTACCAAAAGCCTGATTTTTATTTATTTTTTTAACATCTTTATTGGAGTATAATTGCTTTACAATGATGTGTTAGTTTCTAATTTGATTTCCATTTCTCTAACGATTAATGATGTTGAGCATTCTTTCATGTGTTTCCTGGCAGTCTGTATATCTTCTTTGAAAAAATGTCTGTTTTGGTCTTCTGCCCATTTTTGGATTGCGTTGTTTATTTTTTTGATAATGAGCTGCATGAGCTGCTTGTGAATTTTGGATATTAATCCTCTGTCAGTTGCTTCATTTGCAAATATTTTCTCGCATTCTGAGGGTTATCTTTCCATTGTGTTCATGGTTTCCTTTGCTGTGCAAAAGCTTTTAAGTTTCATTAGGTCCCATTTGTTTCTCTTTGTTTTTATTTCCATTTCTCTAGGAGGTGGTTCAAAAAGGACCTTACTGTGATTTATGTCATAGAGTGTCCTGCCTATGTTTTCCTCTAAGAGTTTGATAGTTTCTGGCCTTACATTTAGGTCTTTAATCCATTTTGAGCTTATTTTTGTGTATGGTGTTAGGGAAAGTTCTAATTTCATACTTTAACATGTAGCTGTCCAGTTTTCCCAGCACCACTTATTGAAGAAGCTGTCTTTTCTCCACTGTATATTCTTACCTTCTTTATGAAAGAGAAGGTGACCATATGTGTGTGGGTCTATCTCTAAGCTTTCTATCCTGTTCCATTAATCTATATTTCTGTTATTGTGCCAGTAGCATACTGTCTTGATTACTGTAGTTTTGTAGTATAGTCTGAAGTCAGGGAGCCTGATATCTCCAGCTCCATTTTTCTTTCTGAAGATTGCTTTGGCTATTCGGGGTCTTTTGTGTTTCCATACAAATTGTGAAATGTTTTCTTCTAGTTCTGTGAAAAATGCCAATGATAGTTGGATAGAGATTGCATTGAATCTGTAGTTTGCTTTGGGTAGTATAGTCATTTTCGCAATGTTGATTCTTCCAATCCAAGAACATGGTATATCTCTCCATCTATCTGTATCATCTTTAAATTCTTTCATCAGTGTCATAATTTTCTGCATACAGGTCTTTTGTCTCCTTAGGTAGGTTTATTTCTAGGTATTTTATTTTTTGTTACAATGGTAAGTGGGAGTGTTTTCTTAATTTCACTTTCTGATTTTTCATCATTAGTGTATAGGAATGCTAGAATTTCTGTGCATTAATTTTGTATCCTGCTACTTTACAAAATTCATTGATTAGCTCTAGTCATTTTCTGGTAGCATCTTTAGGATTCTCTATGTATAGTATCATGTCATCTGCAAACAGTGACAATTTTAATTCTTCTTTTCCGATTTGGATTCCATTTCTTTCTTTTTCTTCTATGTTTGCTGTGGCTAAAACTTCCAAAACTGTGTTGAATAATAGTGGTGAGAGTGGGTAACCTTGTCTTGTTCCTGATCTTAGTGGAAATGTTTTCAGTTTTTCACCATTGAGGACAATGTTGGCTGTGGGTTTGTCATATATGGCCTTTATTATGTTGAGGAAAGTTCCCTCTATGCCTACTTTCTGCAGGGTTTGTATCATAAGTGGGTGTTGAATTTTGTTGTAAGCTTTCTCTGCATCTATTGAGATGATCATATGGTTTTTCTCCTTCAATTTGTTAATATGGTGTATCACATTGATTCATTGGCGTATATTGAAGAATCCTTGCATTCCTGGAATAAATCCCACTCAATCATGGTGTATGATCCTTTTAACGTGCTGTTGGATTCTGTTTGCTAGTATTTTGTTGAGGATTTTTGCATCTATGTTCATCAGTGATAGTGGCTTGTAGTTTTCTTTCTCCGTGACATCTTTGTCTGGTTTTGGTATCAGGGTGATGGTGGCCTTGTAGAATGAGTGTCAGAGTGTTCCTCCCTCTGCTATATTTTGGAAGAGTTTGAGAAGGATAGGTGTCAGCTCTTCTCTAAATGTTTGATAGAATTTGCTGGTGAAGCTATCTGGTCCTGGACTTCTGTTTGTTGAAAGATTTTTTTTTTTTTTGTGGTACACGGGCCTCTCACTGTTGTAGCATCTCTGGTTGTGGAGCACAGGCTCCGGACGCGCAGGCTCAGTGGCCACGGCTCATGGGCCTAGCTCCTCTGTGGCATGTGGGATCTTCCAGGACCGAGGCACAAACCCATGTCCCCTGCATCAGCAGGCAGACTCTCAACCACTACGCCACCAGGGAAGCCCTGTTGGAAGATATTTAATCACAGTTTTAATCTCAGTGCTTGCGATTGGTCTGTTCCTATTTTCTATTTCTTCCTGGTTCAGTCTCGGAAGGTTGTGCTTTTCTAAGAATTTGTCCATTTCTTCCAGGTTGTCCATTTTATTGGCATAGAGTTGCTTGTGGTAATCTCTCATGATCCTTTGTATTTCTGCAGTGTCAGTTCTTACTTCTTTTTCATTTCTAATTCTGTTGATTTGAGTCTTCTCCCTTTTTTTAGGGTCAAGCCTGCGGCAGCAGAGGCTGGCGTGACGTTGCACAGCCCGAGGTGTGCTGTGTGTTCTCCCGGGGAAGTTGTCCCTGGATCCCGGGACCCTGGCAGTGGCGGGCTGCACAGGCTCCCCGGAAGGGAGGTGTGTATAGTGACCTGTGATCGCACACAGGCTTCTTTGTGGCATCAGCAGCAGCCTTAGCGTCTCATGCCCGTCTCTGGGGTCCGCGCTTTTAGCCATACTCGTGCCCATCTCTGGAGCTCCTTTAAGCGGTGCTCTGAATCCTCTCTCCTCGTGCACCAGGAAACAAAGAGGGAAGGAAAAGTCTTTTGTCTTTTTGGCAGCTCCAGACCTTTTCCTGGACTCCCTCCCGGCTAGCTGTGGTGCACTAGCCCCCTTCAGGCTGTGTTCACGCCGCCAACCCCAGTCCTCTCCCTGCGATCTGACCGAAGCCCGAGCCTCAGCTCCCAGCCGTGGGCAGACAAGCCTCTCGGGCTGGTGAGTTCTGGTCGGCACCGTTCCTCTGTGCGGGAACCTCTCCGCTGTGCCCTCCACACCCATGTTGCTGCGCTCTCATCCATGACAAGCCTGATTTTTAATTAGGCTTTGTCAATGTTATATTTTACTGTTTAGGGTTAAGAAGGAATAACTTCTGATAACACAAGTCACAGGGTTTATAGGCTGTATTCCCTGTCATTTGTGGTTTCAAACTAGCTACAGTTTTTCCTGAACTCATTTTTTTCTTGTAATATTTTGACTAACTCATCAAAAAGCAATCAACACATACTACCAAAATCTTCTTTTCTGACCTTTTGTCCCAAACTTGCAAGCTAATTATACGTCTAATATGTCTTCCACGTTACTGCTGGGAGCAATTTATCAAATATTTCCGGACTTGGTTCTGAGTTTTTCTTGATATACTTATGTGATACAAATGTTATATAAAATGTGAATATTATATAAAATAGTTTCACGCTTAATACCCTTCTAGTGAGTTATTCCCAATCTGTCCCTATATGTATTATTTTCATGTTAGGACTACGCCCACTAGAATATAACTTGCATCATCAGCTTTCCCAATGATGTTTACCATTTTGTTATTTTCTTAGAAGTAATGGCTTTACAAGACATGGAAATAGCCTAAGTATCCATCGACAGAGGAATGGATAAGGAAGATGTGTTATATATGTACAATAGAATATTATTTAGCCATAAAAACAGAAGGAAATTGTGCTCTTTGTGACAACATAGATGAATCTTTGAGGGGATTTTGCTAAGTAAGATAAGTTAGACAGAGAAAGACAAATACTATATGATCTCACTTAAATGGTGAATCTAAAAAAGCCAGAGTCATAGAAACAAAGAGTAGGTTGGTGGTTGCCAGGGGCTGGGAATTAGCAGCACATGGGGAGATGTTGGTCGAAGGGTACAAACATAGTTATAAGTTGAATAAGTTCTGGAGATTTAATTTACGGCATAGTGACTATAGTTAAAAATACTATATTGTATACTGGAAAGTTTCTGAGAGAGTAAATCTTAAGTATTCTGACCACACACACACAAAAAGAACAATGTAAGGTGATAGGAATGTTGATTAACCTTATCGTGGTAATTGTTTCACAATATATATGTCTATAAAATCATTACATTGTACAGCTTAAACTTACACAATGTTATGTGTCAGTTATATCTCATAAAACTGGAATAAAAAAAAACTAATGGCTATAAATGTATGATGAACTATGGAGTGAGAAAGTGAGCCAACACTATATGGGTTGAACCCACTCAGTGGTAGAATGAGGAGTTTATTTTCTAGTTGAAAATACTCTGATTCAAAGGTTAGGGATAGTATCTTACTTATTTCAAGTATAGAGATATTCTGTTTATTTTCTTTAAGCAGGCATGGATCCATAGTAATTTCTCTTCTCCCATCTTATTCCTGCAATTTTTTCATTGATTTTAACAATAATATTCCTGACATATAAATTAAATACTTATGCTTTCTCTTCTTTGGCACCCCATTTGCTATTCAGTAGAACTCAAGGAAATATTATACAAATACAAGGACTTTGAGGCAGGGACTATTTTGAGTGAGAAGTTTCCACATAGAACAAGCATAATGGTTAACATCATCCAGATTCAATTGTTTTATGTATTCCACTGCAGTACTTTGAAATATTTGTCTCTTTCATTTGGACAGAGCTAATGATGGACTCACTGCTTAATATGTCAAATGCAATTTTGAATAAAGACTAAAAAACTTTACAGGCTTAGACTCAGAATAATGTAAAGTTCCATTTACATGTGTCGTTTTTAATGAGAGCAGAATGTTCATTGGAGTACCAGAAAACAAACTTATTTTCACAATTGAAAAGATTGTTTATACCCAGACTTAAATGAAGTACAGTGTGAATTATAAATTAGAATCTCCAAATTATACTCAATGTATCTTCGAAGCAGTTTCACATCAAATGTTACCAAGATCAAAGTGATATAACATTAAAGACTATTGTTAGCCTTTCTTCAAAAGATCAAAGAAGGGGTGGTTTCAGATGTTGAAAAGGAAACTCATCTAACCCTCTTAGGAGATCAAATGTCAGATTTTAGGTTAGAAAAAGAAGTAAATTAATACTGATTAATACTGGTCTGGAATTCATAGGAGATTACTGACTTAAAAGGCACCAAAGTCAAGTACTACAAAAAAGGATGAATTTCAAGTGGATGTTACAAATTGAGGGATATTAAGAAAATCTCCATGTAAATTGAAAGATTACAACTTGTAATGATAGAATAGGGCATGAGTAATTATACTAATGATTGCATTTATATATTCAATTTTATGTTTTTATCCCTGATTGTGAATTTCTACATTATTTTCAAACTTAATATTAAAATGAAGTTCTAAATAAAATTTAAATATGTTTATAAAGAAAAAGTATAAATAAAATATTGATAAATTAATAAACCACTTAACAATGTTGAAATTTCCCAAAGGATTATGCAATAACTATAAGGAATTATAAGAAAAAGGTAATCTATAGAAGTGGGGTCTAAGTATGGTTTAATTATATATATTTTAATGACTTCAAATATTATATATCTATATAATATTTCTTTCAAGGCTTTTATAAGTTCTAGAAACTAAGAATTATGGAAAATTTAATTTTAGCCTACTTTATTTTTTAATTAATTTTTATTGGAATATAGTTGATTTACAATGTTGTGTTAGTTTCTGCTGTATAGCAAAGTGATTCAGTTATGCATATACATATATCCACTCTTTTTTAGATTCTATTCCCATATAGGTCATTAAAGAGTATTGAGTAGAGTTTGCTGTGCTATACAATAGGTTCTTATTAGTTATCTTTTTTATATATAGCAGTGTGTAGATGTCAATCCCAATCTCCCAGTTTATCCCTCCCCACCCCCCACCCCATGCTTTACTCCTTGGTAACCAGTTTCTTTTCTACATCTGTGACTCTACTTCTGTTTTGTAATTAGGTTCATTTGTACGATTTTTTAAGACTTCACATGTAAGCAATATCATATGATATTTGTCTTTGACTTCACTCAGAATGACAGTCTGTAGGTGCATCCATGTTCCTGCAAATGGCATTATTTCATTCTTTTATAAGGCTGAGTAATATTCCATTATATATATGTACCACATCTTCTTTATCCATTCATTCATTGATGGACATTTAGGTTGCTTCCATGTCCTGGCTATTGTGAATAGTGCTGCAATGAATATTGGGGTGCATGTATCTTTTCAAATTATGGTTTTCTCTGGATATACACCCAGGAGTGGGATTGCTGGATCATATGCTATTTCTATATTCAGTTTTTTTAAGGAACCTCCATACTGTTCTCCATAATGGTTGTACTAATTTACATTCCCACCAACAATGTAGGAGGGTTCCCTTTACTCCACACCCTCTCCAGCATTTATTGTTTGTAGAATTTTTGATGATGGCCATTCTGACTGGTGTGAGGTGATAAATCACTGCAGCTTTGATTAGCATTTCTCTAATAATTAGTGACATTGAGCATCTTTTCATGTGCCTCTTGGCCATTTGTATGTCTTCTTTAGAGAAATGTCTATTTAGATCTTCTGCCCATTTTTGATTGGGTCTTTTTTTTTTAAATATTGAGCTGCATGAGCTTTTTGTATGTTTTGGAGATTAATCACTTATTTATCACTTTGTTTGCAAATATTTTCTCCCATTTTGTGGGTTGTATTTTCATTTTGTTTATTGCTTCCTTTGCTATGCAAAAGCTTTTAAGTTTAATTAGGTCCCATTCGTTGCATTTTGTTTTTATTTTCATTACTCTGGGAGGTGGATCAAAAAAGATCTTGCCACAATTTATGTCAGAGAGTGTTCTTCCTGTGTTTTCCTCTAAGAGTTGTATAGTATCCAACCTAACACTGAGGTGTTTAATCCATTTTGAGTTTATTTTTGTGAATCGTGTTAAAGAATGTTCTAATTTCATTCTTTTACATGTAGCTGTCCAGTTTTCCCAGCACCACTTATTGAAGAGACTGTCTTTTCTCTATTGCATATTCTTGCCTCCTTTGTCATAGATTAGGTGACCATAGGTGCATGGGTTTACCTCTGGGCTTTCTATTCTGTTCCATTGATATCTATTTCTGTTTTTGTGCCAATACCATACTGTTTGGATTACTGTAGCTTTGTTGTATAGTTTGAAGTTAGGGAGCCTTATTCCTCCAGCTCCATTTTTCTTTTTCAAGATTGCTTTGGCTATTCAGGGTCTTTTGTGTTTCCATACAAACTGTAAAATTTTTTTTCTAATTCTGTGAAGAATGCTATTGGTAGTTTGATAAGGATTGTGTTGAATCTGTAGATTGCTTTGGGTAATATAGTCATTTTCACAATGATGATTCTTTCAATCCAAGTATATGGTATATCTCTCCATCTGTTTGTGTCATCTTTGATTTCTTTCATCAGTATCTTAAAATTTTCTGAGTACAGGTCTTTTGCCTCCTTCAGTAGGTTTATTCCCAGATATTTTATTCTTTTCGATGCAGTGGTAAATGGGATTGTTTCCTTGATTTCTCTTTCTGATCTTTTGTTGTTAGTATATAGGAATGCAAAAGATTTCTGTGTGTTAATTTTGTATCATGCAACTTTACCAAATTCACTGATGAGTTCTAGTAGTTTTCTGGTAGCATCTGTTGGGTTTTCTATGTATAGCATCATGTCGCTGCAAACAGCGACAGATTTACTTCTTCTTTTCCAATTTGGACTCCTCTTACTTCTTTTTCTTTTCTTACTGCCATGGCTAGAACTTCCAAAACTATGTTGAATAATAGTGGCAAGAGTGAATATCCTTGTCTTGTTCCTGATTTTAGAGGAAATGCTTTCAGTTTTTCAACATTGAGAATGATGTTTGCTGTGGCTCTGTTATATATGGCTCTGTTGTATATGGCCTTTATTATGTTTAGATAGGTTCCCTCTATGCCCACTTTCTGGAGAGTTTTTATCATAAATGGGTGTTGAATTTTTTCAAAAGCTTTTTCTTCATTTATTTAGATGATCATATGGTGTTTATTTTTCCATTTGTTAATATGGTGTATCACATTGATTGATTTGCATATATTGACGATTCCTTACATCCCTGGGATAAATCCCTTTTTTTTATGGTGTATGTTCTTTTTAATATTTTGTTGGATTCTGTTAGCTGGTATTTTGTTGAGGATTTTTGCATCTATGTTCATCAGTGATATTGGCCTATAATTTTCTTTTTTTGTGATATCTTTTTCTGGTTTTGGTATCAGGGTAATGGTGGCTTCATAGAATGAGCTTGGGAGTGTTTGTTCTTCTGCAATTTTTTGGAAGCATTTCAGAAGGATAGGTTTTAATTCTTCTCTAAATGTTTGATAGATTTTTGCCTGTGAAGCCATCTGGTCCATCCAGATTTTGTTTGTTGGAAGATTTTTTTTTTTTTTTTTTGTACGTGGGCCTCTCACTGTTGTGGCCTCTCCCGTTGTGGAGCAGAGGCTCCGGACACGCAGGCTCAGTGGCCATGGCTTACAGGCCTAGCCACTCTGCAGCATGTGGGATCTTCCCGGACCGGGACACGAACCCATGTCCCCTGCATCGGCAGGCGGACTCCCAACCACTGCGCCACCAGGGAAGCCCTGTTGGAAGATTTTTAATCCAAGTTTCAGTTTCAGTACTTGTGATTGTTTTGTTCATATTTTCTATTTCTTCGTGATTCAGTCTTAGAAGGTTGTACCTTTTGAAGAATTTGTCCATTTCTTCTAGGTTGTCCATTTTATTGGCATAGAGTTGCTTGTAGTAGTCTCTTATGATCCTTTGTATTTCTGTGGTGTCAGTTGTAACTTCTTTTTCATTTCTAATTTTACTAATTTGAGTCCTTCCATTGTTTTCTTGATGAGTCTGGCTAAATGTTTATCAATTTTGTTTATCTTCTCAAAGAACCAGCTTTTAGTTTCATTGATCTTTGCTATTGTTTTCTTTGTTTCTATTTCATCTATTTCTGCTCTGATCTTTATGATTTCTGTCATTCTACTAACTTTAGATTTTGCTTGTTCTTCTTTCTCTAATTGCTTTAGGTGTAAGGTTACGTTGTTTATTTGAGATTTTTCTTGTTTCCTGGAGTAAGCATTTCTTGCTATAAACTTCCCTCTTAGAACTGCTTCTTGTGCATCCCATAGGTTTTGGATTGTCATGTTTTTGTTGTCATTTGTTTCCAGGTATTTTTTGATTTCCTGTTTGATTTCTTCAGTGACCCATTGGTTGTTTAGTAACATATTGTTAAGCCTCCATATGTTTGTTTCTTTTACATATTTTTCCTGTAATTTATTTCTAATCTCATAGCATTGTGGTCAAAAAAGATGTTTGATATGATTTCAATTTTCTTAAATTTACCAAGGCTCACTTTGTGGCCCAAGATGTGATCTATCCTGAAGAATGTTCCAGGCATACTTGAGAAGAATATGTATTTTGCTGCTTTCAGATGGAATCTCCTATTGGTATCAATTAATTCAATGTGGTCTTAGCTTATTTTATAATAAAATATATAGTCCTATTCATTTCCAAATGACATTCTCTATGTTTTGCCCGTTTAAGAAGTAATAGAGAAGTGATGTCTGTTTAGTTAGCAAAAGAGAATGTTTTTCATTTTACTTCTAAAATTATTGGCAAGGGAAGGAGTAATTAGGCCATTATTAATAGCTTCAGATATTCATTTCATGTTTTTTTGAATTGTCACTTTAAAATATTAGCCCATAAAATATTATCCCTTTAGGCTCTAGCTACTTAAATTCCCCTTTATATTTTGATTTTGATTTCTTAGGTCATTTTTAGTTACTGAAAAATAATTTAAATTGTATATTTAGGAAACCATTTTTATTGAAATATAACATGCACCCAGAAACAGAAATAAAACATAAGTGTACAGCTTAATAAATTTTCACAAAATTATCATGCAGTTAATTAGCTCACAGATAAAAGAACAGTACCCCACAAATATCTTAGAAGCATCCTTCTTCCCATTTATTGTCAGTACCCCCTAAAGTAATATACTACCCTAAATTTTATTATAAAATATTAGTTTTCTCTGCATTTGAAGTTTTTATAAATGGAATAATAATTTTGGACACTTCTGTGTTTGAGTTCTTTGATTCTAAATTATTTGTTAGATTCATTCATATTGTTTTTGTAGGTATAGCTTGCTGGTTTTCAATTATATATATAGTGTACGATGCTACACATTTACAACCGTTTGTTTATCTCTTCTATTATTGGTGAGAATTTGTGTTTTTGTTCTTAGGTTATTATGAATAGTGTTGCTATGATCATTCTTAAACAAAGTGTGTGGTGAAAATATACAGTTGACCCTTGAACAGTGTGGGGGTTGGGGCACTGACACTCCACGTACTCGAAAATTGCATATAAATTTTTACTCTCTCAAAACTTAACTACTAATAGCCTACTGTTGACTGAGAGCCTTATCGATAACATAAACAGTCAATTAATACATATTTTGAATGTTATATATATATTATATGCTGTATTCTTATAATAAAGTAAGCTACAGAAAATAGTTATTAAGAAACTTATAAGAAAGAGAAAATACATTTACAGTACTGTACTGTATCAATACTATAAGTCTACTTTGTTTACAACATGAGTTGTCTGTTGGTATCTACAATAATTTTGTCTCATGATACAAATACTACAGATGTTTTACAACTACTAACACTAGACATCAAAAGTGAAAATATAACATGAAAAAGAAATTCTTGTTTAATTTACACTATAACAATTCATGCATTGATAACAAAGAAGCAGAAATAAGAGTGCTTTATGACAGCCAAGTGTAATTGACGCAATTTTTTCACAGTAGCCTAGCCTCCACATAATGAATGAATCATTATAACATGTTTATGGCATACAGTATAACAGTCATATTTATAATACAGTATCAGAAACATTGTTACATTTTATTAAAAACCTACTTGTGATTATAGGCTGACACATAGTATCTTCAATTAAGAGAGAGAAGTGAATTACATGTTAATGTAATTATGTAAAAACAAATATATAGAACAGAAAACTAATACATTGTTAATTTTGTATTAAATATCACTCATCTTTTTTTTCACATCTTTATTGGAGTATAATTTCTTTACAATGGTGTGTTAGTTTCTGCTTTACAACAAAATGAATCAGTTATATATATATACATATGTTCCCATATCACTTTCCTCTTGCGTCTCCCTCCCTCCCACCCTCCCTATCCCACCCCTCCAGGCGATCACAAAGCACCGAGCTGATCTCCCTGTGCTATGCGGCTGCTTCCCACTAGCAATCTACCTTACGTTTGGTAGGGTATATATGTCCATGCCTCTCTCTCGCTTTGTCACAGCTTACCCTTCCCCCTCCCCATATCCTCAAGTCCATTCTCTAGTATGTCTGTGTCTTTATTCCTGTCTTACCCCTAGGTTCTTCATGACATATTTTTTTCCTAAATTCCATATATATGTGTTAGCATATGGTATTTGTCTCTCTCTTTCTGACTTACTTCACTCTATATGACAGACTCTAGGTCTATCCACCTCATTATAAATAGCTCAATTTTGTTTCTTTTTATGGCTGAGTAATATTCCATTGTATATATGTGCCACATCTTCTTTATCCATTCATCCAAAAAAATAAAGTAAGATAAAATATAATAAAGTTATTAAAGTAAAAAAATAATTATTAAGGAAAAAAAAAAAAACGGACAGATAGAACCCTAGGACCAAATGATGGAAGCAAAGCTATACAGACAAAATCTCACATAGAAGCATACACATTCACCCTCACAAAAAAAGGAAAAGGGGAAAAAACATAAATCTTGCTCTCAAAGTCCACCTCCTCAGTTTGTGATGATTCATTGTCTAAAGGAGGGAAGGAAGGAAAGAAAGAATGAAGATAAAGTAAAATAAAGTTATTAAAATAAAAAGTAATTATTAAGAAAAAGAATTTAAAAAAAAAAACGGAGAGATAGAACCCTTGGACAAATGGTGGAAGCAAATCTATACAGAAAAAATCGCACATGGAAGCATACACATACACACTCACAAAAAGAGGAAAAGGGGAAAACATAAATCTTGCTCTCAAAGTCCACCTCCTTAATTTGGGATGATTCGTTGTCTATTCATGTATTCCACAGATGCAGGGTACATCCAATTGCTTGTGGAGCTTTAATACGCTGTTTCTGAGGCTGCTGGGAGAGATTTCCCTTTCTCTTCTTTGTTCTCACAGCTCCCAGGGGCTCAGCTTTGGGTTTGGCCCCGCTTCTGCATGTAGGTCACCAGAGGGCGTCTGTTCTTCGCTCAGACAGGACGGGGTTAAAGGAGCAGCTGATTCGGGGGCTCTGGCTCACTCAGGCCAGGAGGAGGTAGGGGCACAGAGTGCGGGGTGGGCCTGTGGCGGCAGAGGTCGGCGTGACATTGCACCAGCCTAAGGCGTGCCATGCGTTCTCCTGGGGAAGTTGTCCCTGGATCCCGGGACCCTGGCAGTGGCGGGCTGCACAGGCTCCTGGGAGGGGGCTGTGGATAGTGACTTGTACTCGCACACAGGGTTCTTTGTGGCAGCAGCAGCAGCCTTAGTGTCTCATGCTCGTCTCTGGGGTCCGCGCTTTTAGCCGCGGCTCGCACCCGTCTCTGGAGCTCCTTTAAGCAGCGCTCTTAATCCCCTCTCCTCACACACCAGGAAACAAAGAGGGAAGAAAAAGTCTCTTGCTTCTTTGGCAGCTCCAGACTTTTCCCCGGACTCCCTCCCGGCCAGCCATGGCACACTAACCCCCTGCAGGCTGTGTTCACACCGCCAGCCCCAGTCCTCTCCCTGCTTCTGACCGAAGCCCAAGCCTCAGCTCCCAGCCCTGCCCACCCTGGCGGGTGAGCAGACAAGCCTCTCGGGCTGCTGAGTGCTGGTTGGCACCGATCCTCTGTGCGGGAATCTCTCTGCTTTGCCCCCCGCACCCCTGTTGTTGTGCTCTCCTCCGTGGCTCTGAAGCTTCCCCCTCCGCCACCTGCAGTCTCTGCCCATGAAGGGGCTTCCTAGTGTGTGGAAACCTTTCCTCCTTCAGAGCTCCCTCCCACTGGTGCAAGTCCCGTCCCTATCCTTTTGTCTCTGTTTATTCTTTTTTCTTTTGCCCTACCCAGGTATGTGGGGTATTTTTTGCCTTTTGGGAGCTCTGAAGTCTTCTGCCAGCATTCAGTAGGTGTTCTGTAGGAGCTGTTCCATGCGTAGACGCACTTCTGGTGGATCCCTGGGGAGGAAGTTGATCTCCGCATCCTACTCCTCCGCCATCTTCCTGAAAGCCTCAGTATCACTCATCTTATATCAATGTAAGGATAGAATAGTGTTTACATATATTTTATGCTTTCATAACATACATTTTTCTTAGTTTTTTAACTATTTCTAGGCTATGCAATTCATCTGCAAGTCTTTCAAATTGTTGCAAATGTCCACAAAATTTTTCAATTCATTTATTGGAAGAAAGTCCATGTGTAAATGGGCCTGTGCAGTTCAAACCTATGTTGTTCAAGGATCAACTGTATGCACATTTCTTTTAGAAATGTATCCAGAATCAGGGAACATATAAATGCATCTCAGTTAGAAATAGACATACAAGAGTAATTGCTGAGTCATAGGATGTAAGTATATTGAACTTTAGTTAATACTACTAAAGAATTTTATGAAGAGTGTATTACCAATTTTCATGCACTACTGCAGTGGGAAAGTGGTCTGTATGTTCAATAGCCTCATCACTACATGGCTGTCATTCTTTTTCACTTAGCTCTTTTGATGAGTGTAATCAGTTTTCAGTTTTCATTTTCCTAACAACTAATAAAACAGAAAAAATTAGGTATATACATACATATACTTGGATATCCTCATTTTTGGAGGCATTTTCCTTTGGGTTGCCTCTGTATTGATAAGTAAGTGTTTTCTATATAATCTGTATTTGAGTGTCAGGTGAGGTATGATAATTCCAGATATCTGCTTCAACTCTGTGGCTTGCATTTTCACTTATATAAAGATGACTTTTGGTAATCAAAGTTCCTAATTCTATGTGACCTAATTTATAAATGGTTTCCTTTATGTGTCTTGTTTTTTTCTTTAAATACCTACCCAAGTTTGTAAAAATAGTTTCCTATGATTACTTCTGAAAGCATTGGTATTTTGCCTCTCATATATGTATAAAATTTATTTGGAATGAATTTTTGAATATGAGGTGAGATAGGAAGTAAGGATCTATATTTTCTATGTGCATAAAAGATAGCTACTATTTTTGAAAAGACCCTATTTTCTCAAAATGGTATCCAATATTTTATAAATCAGGTTATCTGTGAGTCTGTTTCCGGACTCTGGATTTGGTTCTGCTGGTCTGTATATCTGTACTTGTGTTGATAGCATAATAAAATTATTTAGTTTTCTCATAATCTTGGTAAGTGATAATGTACATCATCTGGCTATTTTTAATTTTCTCAAGAATCCCTTTATATTTTCTTTTTTCATTTTAATATAAATTAAAATAATTTTGTCCATTGATACACTTACCACATAACCACGGAAAAATCTGGTGGAATTTTGTTAGGAATTGTGTTGATGAATATGGGGAAATTATTATCTTTAAAATATTGAATCTTCGGGCTTCCCTGGTGGCGCAGTGGTTGAGAGTCCGCCTGCCGATGCAGGGGACATGGGTGTGTGCCTTGGTCTGGGAAGATCCCACATGCCATGGAGCAGCTAGGCCCGTGAGCCATGGCCGCTAAGCCTGTGCGTCTGGAGCCTGTGCTCCTCAACGGGAGAGGCCACAACAGTGAGAGGCCCACATACCGCAAAAAAAAAAAAAAAAAAAATTGAATCTTCAAATTGAACATTCATTTATTTAGAACTTCTTTAATAAATTCAAATAATTTTCTGTACATTTTAGAATAAAGTCTACAATATTACTCTATTTCTAGGCATTTGCAGGGTTTTGATGTTATTATAAATGGAAATCATTTAAATTGATTTACTAGGTGCTCTTTTGTACCATTATGGCTGATTTTGATTATTGATATTGTATCCAGTGACCTTACTAAATTAACTTATTTTTTTTAAAGAAGTTTTATTTTATATTGGAGAATAGTTGATTAACAATGTTGTGTTAGTTTCATGTGTACAGCAAATTGATTCAGTTATACATGGATCTATTCTTTTTCAAATTCTTTTCCCATTTAGTGTATTAGAGAATATTGGGCAGTTTCCTGTGCTATACAGTAGGTCCAGGTTGGTTATCTATTTTAAGTACAGTAATATGTATATGTAAATCCCAAACTCCCATTTTATCCCCTGCTCCTATCTTTCCCCTTTGGTAACCATAAGTTTCTTTTCTGAGTCCATGAGTCTGTTCCTGTTTTGTGAACAAATTTCTCTGTATCACTGTTTTTTAGATTCCACATATAAACAATATCATATGATATTCATCTTTCTCTGTCTGACTTACTTCACTTAGTATGATAATCTCTAGATCCATCCATGTTGCTGCAAATGGCATTATTTTATTCATTTTTATGGCTAATATTCCACTGTGTATGTATACCACCTCTTCTTTATCCATTCATCTGTCAAAGGACATTTAGGTTGCTTCCATTTCTTGGCTATTGTAAACAGCACTGCAGTGAATATTGGGGTACATGAATTCTTTTGAACCATGGTTTTCTCCAGGTATATGCCCAGGAGTGAAATTGCTGGATCATATGGTAGCTCTATTTTTAGCTTTTTAAGGAACCTCCATACTATTCTCCATAGTTGCTATACCAATTTACATTTCCTCTCCAATTTTTTAAGTGATCTGTTGGTTGTTTACAAGCATATTGTCTAGCCTCCACGTGTTTGTGATTTTTATAATTTTCTTTTTTATAGTTGATTTCTAATCTCATAGCATTGTAGTTAGAAAAGATGCTTGATATTATTTCAATTTTCTTAAATTTACCAAGGCTCACTTTGTGGCCCAAAATGTGATCTATCCTGGAGAATGTTCCAGGTGCACTTGAGAAGGATATGTATTCTGCTGCTTTTGGATGGAATGCTCTATAAATATCAGTTAAGCCCAGCTGGCCTAGTGTATCATTTAAGGCCTATGTTTCC
This sequence comes from Neophocaena asiaeorientalis asiaeorientalis, assembly GCF_003031525.2. Taxonomy (NCBI): domain Eukaryota; kingdom Metazoa; phylum Chordata; class Mammalia; order Artiodactyla; family Phocoenidae; genus Neophocaena; species Neophocaena asiaeorientalis. The sequence continues at coordinate 1,686,925 of NW_020172492.1, forward strand.
TTGTTGATTTTCTGTCTGTATGACCTGGCCATTCATGAAAGTGGGGTATTAAAGTCCCACACAGTTATTGTGTTACTGTTGATTTCTCCTTTTATGGCTGTTAGTATTTGCCTTATATATTGAGTTGCTTTTATGTTGGGTGCATATATATTTACAATTGTTATATCTTCTTCTTGGATTGATCCCTTGATCATTATGGAGTGTCCTTCTATGTCTCTTGTAATGGTCTTTATTTTTTAGTCTAATATGAGTATTGCTACTTCAGCTTTCTTTTGATTCCCATTTGCATGGAATACCTTTTTCCATCCCCTCACTTTCAGTCTGTATGTGTCCCTAGGTCTGAAGTGGTTCTCTTGTAGACAGCATGTATATGGGTCTTGCTTTTGTATCCATTCAGCCTGTCTGTGTCTTTTGGTTGGAGCATTCAACCCATTTATGTTTAAGGTAATTATCAATATTTGTGCTCTTATTGCCATTTTGTTCATTGTTTTGGATTTGTTATTGTAGGTCTTTTTTCTTCACTTCCTGTTTTATTTTCTTCTCTTGTTTGATGAGTAACTTTAGTGTTGTTTGGATTGCTTTTTCTTTTTTGTTTATGTATTTATTGTAGATTATTTGTTTGTGGTTACCATGAGGTTTTGATATAATAGTCTATGTATAAACAATATTGTTTTAAGTTGCTGGTCCTTTAATTTCAAATGCATTTCCAATACCCTGCATTTGTACCCTCCTCTTCTCGCAGTTGCTGGCTTTGATATCATATTTGTGTGTGGCAGATTTCCTACCTTTACTGTATGTTTGCCTTTACTGGTGAGCTTTTCCATTCATAATTTTCTTGTTTCTAGTTGTGGCCTTTTCTTTTACACATAGAGAAGTTCCTTTAACATTTGTTACAAAGCTGGCCTGATGGTGTTGAATTCTCTTAGCTTTTGCTTGTCTATAAAGCTTTTGATTTCTCCATTGAATCTGAATGAGAGCCTTTCTGGGTAGAGTATTCATGATTGTGGGTTCTTCCCTTTCATCACTTTAAATATATCATCCCACTCCCTTCTGGCCTGCAGAGTTTCTGCAGAGAAATTAGCTGATAACCTTATGGGAGCTCCCTTGAATGTTATTTGTTGCTTTTCTCTTGTTATTTTTAATACTTTGTCTTTAATTTTTGTCAGTTTGATTACTATGTGTCTCAGCATGTTCCTCCTTAATTTATTCTGCCTGAGACTCTCTGTGCTTCCTGGACTTGGGTGAATGTTTCCTTTCCCATGTTAGGGATGTTTTCAGCTATTATCTCTTCAAATATTTTCTCAGTTCCTTTCTCTCTCTTCTCCTTCTGGGACACCTATAATGTGAATGTTAGTGCATTTAATATTGTCCCAGAGACCTCTTAGACTGTCTTCATTTCTTTTCATTCTTTTTTCTTTATTCTGTTCCACAGATGATATTTCCACCATTCTGTCTTCCAGGTCACTTATCTACCTTTTCCCTCACTTATTCTGCTAATAATTACTTCTAATAAATTTTTTATTTCAATTATATTATTCATCTCTGTTTGTTTGTTCTTTAGTTCTTCTATGTCTTTGTTAAACATTTTTTGTATTCTTGATCTGTGCCTCCATTCTTTTTCTGAGATCTTGGATCATCTTTACTATCATTTCTCTGAATTATTTTTCAGGTAGATTGCTGTTCTCCACTTCACTTAGTTGTTCTTCTGGGGGTTTATCTTGTTCCTTCATTTGATACATATTCTTCAGCCATCTCATTTTGTCTAACTTTCTGTGATTGTGGTTTCCATTCTGCAGGCTGCAGTGTTGTAGTTCTTCTTGCTTCTGCTGTCTGCACCCTGGTTGATGAGGCTGTCTAAGAGGCTTGTGCAGTCTTCCTGGGAAAAGGGACTCTTTCCAGCCCACTGGTGGGTGGAGCTGGGTCTTGTCCCTCTGGTGGGCAGGGCCATGTCAGGGTGTGTGTTTAGTGGGCAGCGGTGTGCTCAGAAAGATTTGAAGCCTTAAGTCTCCTATGGGTGGGGCTGTGTTCCTGCCCTGTTGGTTGTTTGCCTTGAAGCATCTGAGTACTGGTGCCTACAGGTTGTTGGGTGGGGCCAGGTCTTGGTGAGAAAATGATGGCTTCCAAGGAGACTCACAGCAATGAGTACTCCCCAGAACTACTGCTGCCAGTGTCTTTGTCCCTAGAGATGAATCACAGCCACCCCCACCTTTGCAGGAAACCCTCCAATGCCAGCAGGTAAGTCTTGCCCAGGCTCTTATGAGGTCACCACTTTTTTCCCTTGGTCCTGGTGTATGCAAGAACTTGTTTGCACCCTCCATAAGTGGAGATTTTGTTTTCCCCAGTCCTGTGGAATTCCTGAGATCAAACCTCACTGGCCTTCAAAGCCAGATTCTCTGGGGGTTCCTCCTCCCATTTCCAGACCCCCAAGCTGGGGAGTCTGACATGGGGCTCAGAATTTGCACTCCTGTGGGAGAACTTCTGTGATACAATTATTTTCCAGTTAGTGGGTTGCCCACCAAGTGGGTATGGAATTTGATTTTATCATGATTGCACCCCTCCTACTGTCTCGTGGCTTCTTTGTCTTTGGACGTAGATTATTTTCTGTGGCTTCTTCTTTGTCTTTGGATGTAGATTTTCTTTTTTGGTCAGTTCCAGGTTTTGGGTTTTTTTGTTGTTGTTGATAGTTGTTCAGGAGTTTGCTGTGATTTTGGTGTTTTTGTAAGAAGAGGTGAGGTCATATCCTTCTACTATGCCATCTTGTCTTTGCCTCCTACCTAAATTCACTTATTAATACTGAACAAGTGTTGTAGATTTTTTTAATTTTCTATATACCCTAATCATGTTGCCTGCAAATAATGACAATTCTACTTTTTCCATTCCAATTATTTGATCTTAATGTTTCTTGTCTCTTTTTATGAATTAAGAATTCTAAGCAATGTTAAATATAACTAGTCATAACAGGAACCTTGGTCTCATTCCTCATCTCAGGAGACACTTTTGACATCTCATCATAATTATCAGACTTATCATTATTTTCCATAAGTTGTCAAATTAAGGAAGTTAATATCAAACACTTGCTTTTTAAAGAATTTTTAATATTCATGAATACTCATTGACTCTTGTCAAGCCCTTGTTTTTCTAGTATGATGATTATATCATATTTTCTGTTAGTGTCATGAATTAGGTGGATTGATTTTTGAAGAAAAATTACTCCTGCATAACAGGAATAAATCCTAACTGACATAAATTATCAGGAAGTGTATTGTTTATTTCTATCCTTGTAAATGCCTTTATCAATTTTGGTATCAATACTATGTGGCTTTCTAAAATTAGTTGTAAATAACTTTCTCTTATTCTATTCTTTGGAAGATTTGATAAAAAGGCTACTGATAATTACCTATTTAGAAATATTCAGATAAATACTTCTGAGCCTAGAGTACCTATTAAAAACCGAATTTTAATAATGACTTTAACTTTTTAAGTAAATATTAAATTATTCAGAATATTTTATTTTTTGCATTTGCTTCAATTTTTTTATCAAGGAATGTCAATTTAATATAAATTATTTAAAATATTAGCAATACAATTAATTATATATTATAATATCCATGAAATTAATAATTGAGGAATTACTGATACATTTGCCAGTAAATGTCAAAGCATAAAAATTAGAGAATATTTACTTTCTCTAGTGCATAAGAGGTAATTCAAAAATAGATGCAAAAAAACTACAGAGAGTAAATTGATACGTTTTTTCAGAGATTCCAGGGAGCAGATATGAAGGGTTGAGTATGTGATATGAATCACAGGGAATATTTTTATGGAGGTAAAACTATTTTGTCTGATACTGTTATGGTGAGTACGAAAAATTAAGTATTCATCCAAATCCATAAAATTTTATAGCACAAAGTGTAAGCCTTAATGTATGCAAATACTTTCCCCCCAGAAAACATTTAGGAAGTTAGGAGGTTCCAGGATTGAGCACAGAATATGATAAAACAATCTAAACATGTTTATAAATGTATGAAACAATCGCACAGAAGGCATGGAGGAGAAAGACGCTGATCTATGTGACAATGGAAATAAGTAGAATCTGTAAAAGCAAAGGCAAAAGACACCATATATAAACACTACATTCTAGTTGGTAAATTTGTTTTTCACAGGGATACAGATTAACAATTCTGAAACCACTATACGGTACACATCTTCTAGAATTAAATACTTAAGTAAATGTATGGTGGATGATGGGGACTAGGTTTCTCACCATTGAAGTACAGACATGTACTTCATGAGGTTACAGACATGAGGCTACAGACAGGCCATAATGGGAGGCTAAAATTATCCATGTGGTAATGGAACAAGGTTGGAAACAATAGTAGGAACACAAGTTTAGCTAACTATATATACAAATGGTTCCATATACAAATATTTATAGCTATGGGTACATAAATAGGTTAATGTATACACATATATCTCTTTTTTCAATCCACTGAGAGAGCCTAAATGCAATGACACCCCAATAACAATGATCATACCTAGTGCCCAGATTTTGGTTTCTAATACCATAAATAAAAGAAACCAGGGATGCTTGGAGATGTTCTGCATAGGATATCATACTATCCAGAACAAAAATTTTAAATATATATATATAATATATATTATATAATTTTTACAGGATAGTTGTACAAATAGGTAAAGATAATAGATATTTAGATACACAGATCATTTTATTTGTCTGAATCAGTGGTTCTTATTGGCAGGTTGCAATCAAATTTAAGTATTAAAAATACATTGGGAAGGATGATAGAAGTTACCAATGGCCATCCTGGAATCTGAAAGCTTGCCTATGAAGTTTATGAAATAGCGTGTCAAAAGCAGTTAAAATTGAAGAGTTTCTTGTATTTGGATACTATCAGTCACTTAATTGAACAGAAAAACCTACTTAAGGACCTATTGAAATGAGTACCAAATTAAAGAACAGTTAAATTTAGTATAAAGTTAGCCTGATATTTAATATTTTATAAAAAATAAAAATATTTAGTACTATTAAAGTTTATGAGATTTTTTCAGAAAGCTGGGAATCATTCTTTAACTCAGAAATTGTTCACTACTTATGTGAATTTGATCAAATTGTAGCCTTAATTGATTAAATAAGAAAATAGGAATTTGGCAAGCTCTCCATCTAAACTCAAAATTACTTAAAAAACATATCAGACTATAAAAATACGGAGTGTCATTATTAATGAAAAGAAGGTTTATTTGTGGTTTTACTGAGTACTGGAGATATGTAAAGATTAACTGTCAGAAACAAGAATAAATATATGTTTTTTTAAAAATTATAAGTCACATATTTACACGTCTTGGGATGTCAGAAATAATCTGGTATAAACTTTGCAATTGCCAGGTGAAGAAATGGAATACTACAAAAATTGAATTTCTTTCATTCAAATTCATATAGATTATTAATACTATAATCTGACTAGAATGCAGATCTTTTGATATCCTATTATAAACTTATTCCATTACCTTATTTTGATTTTTATAGTTGACTTAGATCAAAGTAGACCAATGAAGTTTAGTAAAATGTCAAAAAAAAAAAAAAAAAAATCCCACCCCACAACTGGTAATAAAATGTACGGGATCAAATTATTTTAACCTTCTTAACAGTTTTATTGAAATATAAGTTGCATGCCATATACTCACTCCATTAAAAATTTTACATTCCATGGTTTTTACTTAATTCATAGTGCTGTACAACTATCACCAAAATCTAGTATTAGAACATTGTATCATCCCTAAAAGAAACTTGACAACCTTTAATAGTAACTTCCATCTTTCTCCCCATAGTACTATGCCCACCATCCTACACAACCACTAATCTACATTCTATCTCTATAGATTTGCCTATTTTAGACAATTCATATACGTGGAGTCATTAACTATGTGATCTGTTGTGACTGATTTCCTTCATAATGTTTGCAAGGTTTATCCATGCTGTAGCGTATATCCATACTTCATAACATTTCATTGTAAATAATAAGGAACATTTACAACTCAATAATACAAGACAAATTTTAAAATTACAAAATGGTCAAAATATATAATGATCATTGCTCCAAATAAGACCTGTGTAGGACTAAGAACTGTAAAAATATACTCAATATCATTAGTCATTAGGGAAATAAAAATAATAGAGATACCACTTCATACACTAGGATGTCTGTGATCAAGAAGTCAGACAATAACACATATTGACTAGAATGTGAAGTGTTTGTAATCCTCATATATTGCTGGTGGTAATGTACAATGGTGGGTCATTTGTAAAACAATTTGGCAGTTCCTTAAATAATTTAAAATAGATCTGGGCTTCCCTGGTGGCGCAGTGGTTGAGAGTCTGCCTGCCGATGCAGGGGACACGGGTTCGTTCCCCGGTCCAGGAAGATCCCACATGCCGCGGAGCGGCTGGGCCCGTGAGCCATGGCCACTGAGCCTGTGCGTCCGGAGCCTGTGCTCTGCAATGGGAGAGGCCACAACAGTGAGAGGCCCGTGTACAGCAAAAAAAAAAAAAAAAAAAACAAAAGATCTACTACATGACTCAGCAATTCCAAACTTAAACATATGACCAATAGAAAGAAGACAAATACCAAAATAGGTGGACAAATGTTCATAAAAGCATTATTGTCTCACTGTATGGACATAACACTATTTATCCATTCATAATTTGATAGATATTTGGAGTTTCCACTTGTCATAATATAAATAATGCTTATGTCATTAGTTCATTTATTTACATGTGAATATGAAGAATAAATCTAAGCAACTCGTCAGCACTTCAGATGAGGAAATTAGGAAAGAAAGTTGAGAAATGCACACTTTTTTACAGAAAGGTGAGGACTGCACGGCCACCAGGCTATTGCAAATAGCAATGATCATTTTAAATAAATTTTAATAAAAACCATTAACTTGGGAGCTGTGAAGGAGGAAAAGTTTCCACACACTAGGAAGCCCCTTCACTGGCAGAGAAGGAAGTTGGTGGAGGGGAAGCTTCACATCCATGGAGGAGAGTGCAGCAACAGTGGTGCAGAGGACAAAGTGTAGAGATTCCTGCTCTGGCACCTGAGGCTCCATATTCTTCAGAGGTCAGATCCCAGGGAGAGGACTGGGGTTGGCTGCATGAACACAGCCTGAAGGGGGCTAGTGTGCCACAGCTAGCCAGGAGGGAGTCCGGGAAAAAGTCTGGAACTGCCTAAAAGGCAAGAGACAATTGTTTAGGGGTGTGTGAGGAGAGGGGATTCAGAGCACCGCCTAAACGAACTCCAGAGAGGAGTGCGAGCTGCGGCTATCAGTGCGGACCCCAGAGAAAGGCATGAGATGCTAAGACTGCTGCTACAGCCACCAAGAAGCCTGTGTGCAAGCACAAGTCATTATCCACACCTCCTCTGCCAGGAACCTGTGCAGCCCACCACTGTCAGGGTCCCGTGATCCAGGGACAACTTCCTCAGGAGAAGATACTGCATGCGTGCCTCTGGCTGTGGCGTCATGCTGGACTCTGCCAACACAGGCTTGCCCCACATTCCATACCCCTCCCTCTCCCTGGCTTGAGTGAGCCAGAGCCCCCTAATCAGCTGCTACATAAACCCCGTCCTGTCTGAGTGAAGAACAGTTGTCCTCAGGTGACCTACACACAGAGGCAGGGCCAAATCCAAAGATGAACCCCAGGAGCTGTGTGAAAAAAGAAGAGAAAGGGAAACTTCTCCCAGCAGCCTAAGGAGCAGCAGATTAAATATCCACAATCAACTTGATGTACCCTGCATTTGTGGAATACCTGAATAGACAACGAATCATCCCAAAATTGAGGCAGTGGACTTTGGGAGCAAAGATATATATATTTTTTTCCTTTTTCTCTTTTTGTGACTGTATATGTATATCTTTCTTTGTGTGATTTTGTCTGTATAGCTTTGCTTTTACCATTTATCCTAGAGTTCTGTCTGTCCTTTTTTTTTCCTTTTTTAAGTATGGTTTTTAGCACTTGTTATCATTGGTGGATTTGTTTAATGGTTGGTTGCTCTCTTCTTTCTTTTTTTTTTCTTTTTTTAAATTATTTTTAATTTTTTTATTTTTAATAATTATTTTTTATTTAATAACTTTATTTTATTTATTTATTTTTTCTTTCTTTCCTTTTCTCTCCCTTTGCTTCTGAGCTGTGTGGCTGACAGGGTCTTGGTGATGTAGCCGGGTGTCAGGCCTGTGCTTCTGAGGTGGAAGAGCCGAGTTCAGGACATTGGTTCACCAGAGACCTCCTGGCTCCACATAATATCAAATGGTGAAAGCTCTCCAAGAGATCTCCATCTCAATGCTAAGACCTAGCTCCACTCAACGATGAGCAAGTTACAGTGCTGTACACCCTATACCAAACAACTAGCAAGACAGGAACAAAACCACAGCCATTAGCAGACAGGCTGCCTAAAATCATAATAAGGTCACAGATACTCCAAAACACAACACTGGACATGGTCCTGCCCACCAGAAAGACAGGCTCATCCACCAGAACACAGGCACCAGTCCCCTACACCAGGAAACCTGCACAACACACTGAAACAACCTTAGCCACTGGGGGCAGACAATAAAAATAACGGGAAATATGAACCTGCAGTCTGTGAAAAGGAGACCCCAAACACACTAAAGCAAAATGAGAAGACAGAGAAACACACAGCAGATGGAGCAATGTAAAAACCCATCAGACCAAACAAAGGAAGAGAAAATAAGCAGTCCACCTGAAAAAGAATTCAAGGTAATTATCGTAAAGATCCAAAATCTTGGAAATAGAATGGAGAAAGTACAAGAAACGTTTAACAAGGACCTAGAAGAACTAAAGAGCAAACAAACAGTGATGAACAACACAATAAATGAAATTAAAAATTCTCTACAAGGAATCAATAGCAGAATAACTGAGGCAGAAGAATGGATAAGTGACCTGGAAGATAAAATATTGGAAATAATTATTGCAGAGCAGAATTAAAAAAAAGAATGAAAAGAATTGAGGACAGTCTCAGAGACCTCTGGGACAACAATAAATGCACCAACATTTGAATTATAGGGGTCTGAGAAGAAGAAAAGAAAAAGAAAGAGACTGAGAAAATATTTAAAGAGATTATAGTTGAACACTTCCCTAATATGGGAAAGGAAAGAGTTAAACAAGTCCAGGAAGTGCAGAGAGCCCTATACAGGATAAATCCAAGGAAAAATATGCAAAGACACATATTAATCAAACTATCAAAAATTGAATACAAAGAAAAAATATTAAAAGCAACAAGGGGAAAACAACAAATAAAAGGGAATCCCCATAAGGTTAACAGCTGATCTTTCAGCAGAAAATCTGCAAACCAGAAGGAAGTGGCAGGACATATTTAAAGTGATGAAGGAGAAAAACCTACAAGCAAGATTACTCTACCCAGCAAGGATCTCATTCAGAGTTGATGGAGAAATTAAAACCTTTACAGACAAGCAAAAGCAAAGAGAATTCAGCACCACCAAACCAGCTTTACAACAAATGCTAAAGGAACTTCTCTAGGCAGGAAACATAAGAGAAGGAAAAGACCTACAATAAAAAACCAAAAACATTTAAGAAAATGGGAATAGGGACATACATATCAATAATTACCTTAAATGTAAATGGATTAACTGCTCCAACTAAAAGACATAGACTGGCTGAATGGATACAAAAACAAGACTCATATATTTGCTGTCTACAAGAGACCAACTTCAGACCTAGGGACACATACAGACTGAAAGTGAGGGGATGGAAAAAGATATTCCATGCAAATGGAAATCAAAAGAAAGTTGGAGTAGCAATTCTCATATCACACAAAATAGACTTTAAAATAAAGACTATTACAAGAGACAAAGAAGGACACTTACATAATGATCAAGAGATCAATTCAAGAAGAAGATATAACAATTGTAAATATTTATGCTTCCAACATAGGAGCACCTCAATACAGAAGGCAAATAATAACAGTCATAAACGGGGAAATCAACAGTAACAAAATCACAGTAGGGGTCTTTAACACCCCACTTTCACCAATGGAGAGATCGTCCAAAATGAAAATAAATAAGGAAACATAAGCTTTAAATGATACATTAACCAAGATGGACTTAGTTGATATTTATGGGACATTCCATCCCAAAGCAACAGAATACACTTTCTTCTAAAGTACTCATGGAACATTCTCCAGGATAGATTATACCTTGGGTCACAAATCAAGCCTTGGTAAATTTAAGAAAATTGAAATCATATCAAGTATCTTATCTGAGCACAACACTATGACACTAGATATCAATTACAGGAAAAAAAATCTGTAAAAAATACAAACACATGGAGGCTAAACAATACACTACTTAATAACCAAGAGATCTCTGAAGAAACCAAAGAGGAAATCAAAAACTACCTAGAAATAAATGACAATGAAAACACAACGTCCCAAAACCTATGGGATGCAGCAAACGCAGTTCTAAGAGGGAAGTTTATAGCCTTACAATCCTACTTCAAGAAACAAGAAACATCTCAAATTAACAATCTAACATTACACCTAAAGAAATTAGAGAAAAAAGAACAACAAAAAAAAAACACCAAATTTAACAGAAGGAAAGAAATCATAAAGATCAGATCAGAAACAAATGAAAAAGCAATGAAGGAAACGATAGCAAAGATCAATAAAACTAAAAGCTTGTTCTTTGAGAACATAAACCAAATTGATAAACCATTAACCAGACTCATCAAGAAAAAAAGGGAGAAAACTCAAATCAGTAGAATTAGAAATGAAGATGGAGAAGTAACTACTGACGCTGCAGAAATACAAAGGATCATGTGCGATTACTACAAGCAACTACATGCCAATAAAATGGACAACCTGGAAGAAACGGACAAATTCTTAGAAAAGCACAACCTTCCGAGACTGAATCAGGAAGAAATAGAAAATATAAACAGACCAATCACAAGCACTGAAATTGAAACTGATTTAAAATCTTGCAACAAACAAATCCCAGGACCAGATGACTTCACAGGAAAACGCTATCAAACATTTACAGAAGAGCTAACACCTGTCCTTCTCAAACTCTTTCAGAATATGACAGAGGGAGGAACACTCCCAAACTCATTCTAGGAGGCCACTATCATGCTAATACAAAAACTAGACAAAGATGTCACAAAAAAGAAAACTACAGGCCAATATCACTGATGAACATAGATGGAAAAATCCTCAACAAAATACTAGCAAACAGAATCCAACAGCACATTAAAAGGATCATACACCATGATCTGGGGGGGTATATCCAGGTAATGCAAGTGTTCTTCAATATACACAAATCAATCAATGTGATACACCATATTAACAAATTGAAGGAGAAAATCCAGATGATCATGTCAATAGATGCAGAAAAAGCTTTAGAAAAAATTCAACAGCGATTTATGATAAAAACGCTCCAGAATGTAGACATAGAGGGAACTTACCTCAACATAATAAAGGCCATATATGACAAACACATAGCCAACATTGTTCTCCAGGGTGAAAAACTGAAACTATTTCCACTAGGATCAGGAACAATCAAGGTGGCCCACTCTCACCACTATTATTCAACATAGTTTTGGAAGTTTTAACCACAGCAATCAGATAAGAAAAAGAATAAAAAAGGAATCCAATTTAGAAACAAGTAACGCTGTCACTGTTTTCAGACGACATGATACTATACATAGGGAATCCTAAAGACTCTACCAGAAAACTACTAGAGCTAATCAATGAATTTTGTAAAGTAGCAGGATACAAAATTAATTCACAGAAATCTCTTGCATTACTATAAACTAATGATGAAAAATCTGAAAGAGAAATTAAGGAAACACTCCCATTTACCATTGCAACAAAAAGAATAATATACCTAGGAATAAACCTACCTAAGACCTGTATGCAGAAATCTATAAGACACTGATGAAAGAAATTAAAGATGATACAAACAGATGGAGAGTTATACCATGTTCTTGGATTGGAAGAATCAACATTTTGAAATGACTGTACTATCCAAAGCAATCTACAGATTCAGTGCGATCCCTATCAAGCTACCACTGGCATTTTTCACAGAACTAGAACAAAACATTTCACAATTTGTATGGAAACACAAAAGACCCCAAATAGCCAAAGCAATCTTGAAAAAGAAATACGAAGCTGGAGGAATCAGACCCCCCCAACTTCAGACTATACTACAAAGCTACAGTAATCAAGACAGTATGGTACTGGCACAAAAACAGAAATATAGATCAATGGAACAGGATAGAAAGCCCAGAGATAAACCCACTCCCCTATGGTCAACTAATCTATGACAAAGGAGGCAAGCATATACAATGGAGAAAAGACAGTCTCTTCAATAAGTGGTGCTGGGAAAACTGGACAGCTACATGTAAAAGAATGAAATTAGAACACTCCCTAATACCATACACAAAAATAAACTCAAAATGGATGAAAGACCTAATTATAAGTCCAGGCACTATAAAACTTTTAGAGGAAAAGAAAGGCAGAACACTCTATGACATAAATCACAGCAAGATCCTTTTTGACCCACGTCCTAGAGAAATGGAAATAAAAACAAAAGTAAACAAATGGGACCTAATGAAACCTAAACGTTTTTGCATAGCAAAGGAAACCATAAACAAGATGAAAAGACAACCCTCAGAATGGGAGAAAATATTTACCAATGAAGCAAGTGACAAAGGATTAATCTCCAAAATTTACAAGCAGCTCAATATCCAAAAACAACCCAATCCAAAAATGGGCAGAAGACCTAAAGAGACATTTCTCCAAAGAAGATTTACAGATTTCCAACAAACACATGAAAGAATGCTCAACATCACTAGTCATTAGAGAAATGCAAATCAAAACTACAATGAGATATCATCTCACACCAGTCAGAATGGCCATGATCAAAAAATCTGCAAACAATAAATGCTGCAGAGGGTGTGGAGAAAAGGGAAACCTCTTGCACTGTTGGTGGGAATGTAAATTGATAGAACCATTATGGAGAACAGTATGGAGGTTCCTTAAAAAACTAAAAATAGAACTACCGTACGACCCAGCCATCCCACTACTGGACATATTCCCTGAAAAAAACATGATTCAAAAAGAGTTATGTACCGCAATGTTCATTGCAGCTCTATTTACAATAGCCAGGACCTGGAAGCCACCTAAGTGTCCATCGACAGATGGATAAAGAAGAAGTGACACATATATACAGTGGAATGTTACTCAGCCATAAAAAGAAACGAAATTGAGTTATTTGTAGTGAAGTGGATGGACCCCTAGAGTCTGTCATACAGAGTGAAGTAAGTCAGAAAGAGAAAAACAAATACCATATGGGAAGCAGCCACATAGCCCAGGGAGATCAGCTGAGTGCTTTGTGACCACCTAGAGGGGTAGGGTAGGGATAGAGGGAGACGCAAGAGGGGGAAGATATGGAGATGTATGCATACGTATAGCTGATTCACTTTGTTATAAAGCAGAAACTAACACACCATTTTAAAGCAATTATACTCCAATAAAGATGTTTTAAAAAAACAGAAAAAAATTTAAAAAGTGAAACACAGGGACTTCCCTGGTGGCCCAGTGGTTAAGAATCCACCTGCCAATGCAGGGGACACGAGTTCGAGCCCCGGTCTGGGAAGATCCCACATGCCACGGAGCAGCTAAGCCCGTGTGCCACGACTGCTGAGCCTGCACTCTAGAGCCCACGAACCACAACTACTGAAGCTTGCACACCTAGAACCTGTGCTCTGCAACAAGAGAAGCCACCGCATTGAGAAGCCCGCACACCACCACGAAGAGTAGCTCTGGCTCGCAGCAACTGGAGAAAGCCCGCATGCAGCAATGAAGACCCAACACAGCCAAAAATAAATAAATAAATAAATTTAAAAAAAAAAAAAAGTGAAACACAAACAAAAACTTTACAGAGTACTTGTATTTTAAAAAGTATCATATTGCTGCTTTGATGTATATGAAAGTAATGTGATCCAAAGATAATATATTTGTTGTGTTTTATTGTAATGCATCTCTTAAACAATTTCCAAGTTCTCTAAGTGGCTAGATGGGAAACAATATTGAAAATTTAAAAAAGAAATAAGCAAGCATACCATCAGGATAACTATAATTTATCGCTGATATGGGGAAATGTTGGCATAAGATATTCTTGTGCATAAAATAAGTGTTCAAGAAATGTCTTAAATGTTGATAGATGCATTCTCATCTCCATAAAAATTAATGTGTTGTCAAAGCTACAATAAGCAGAAAAGAAATAAATATTGGAAAGAATGTAAAAAAAAAAAACAAAAAAATACACCACTTACTTTTGCTAAAGCCATGTGCTTTGAGGGAGACAGAATACCAGGTAAAGCCACTCTTACGACTATCCTTTGCACAAACGTGATTAGGAGTCTACACCTTTAAAAATGCTTTCCTTGATTTCTTAACCATTGATATAGGGTTCTGTTGCTTTGCTGATTATTTCATTAAAATGGTGGGAGGGACAGATGCGTTTTGAAAGGTACAGAAAACCAGGTGAAGCCACTGTTAAGACTCTCTCCTTTGCACAAAAGTGATTGGGAATCTACACCTGGTTGCCCCTTAAAAAATGCATTCCTTTACTTCTTAGCTGTTGATATAGGGTTCTATTGGTTGCAGCTTGTTTCCTTAAAATGGTGGGAGTACTGTTATTTCCTGCCCGGTGTTCTGTTTCCATAGACCTGGTGTGCTTCTACTCATCTAAGCTGATCTCTTTAGCAAAATGCAAGTCAGCTGCTTCATATCGTTTTAAAGCAAGTTTAATTTACTTGATTAAAAGTATGCCTATGTTCAATGTGTCTCCAAAGGCCAGGGAGAGACATTGATGAAGACTTTCCCTTTGAAATAAAATATACAGATTTTGTTTCCCAGCCTTTTCACGTCGATCTTCACTGCTTTCTTAGTTTTCATGTAGTATCCAGTATCACAGAGGTTAGCAGCAGAACGACAGGGAAATGCTTCTGATGGGGGGCCCATTCTCTGGGCTTATAGGCGTAACATATATTTTACAAGAACAATGAGAAATCAGTGGGATTCACTTTTCATCATTCCCCAGAGAAGAAATTCTCTCTGCAGCAGAAGTGGGGGTGATGGGTCAATGGCTGTAATATAAAGCCCTCAGCAGAAAGACAAGCGCTCCTATTTCTGGGAATTTTCTCAGTACAATCTCTTTCACAATGTTCCTTTGCCTAGATTGCTTACACAAACCATAAAAATTTGTGAATAAAATGGAGCTCCATTGACCAGAATTCATTACACTTTTTTTTTTAAAGTGGAGTGCTTTCTATGTATTTGTATGTTCACATCTTTCAGAGGAAAATATATGACATATATTATTTTTACCATGATGTGCAGAAGTTCCTTAAGCAAATATGTGATTAGGCATTTTAAAATAGAAGATGTATTTATTTATAGCTTATACTCACACATTTATTTCTATTTATCCAAAAGATTGAAACTACACTTTCTTGGTCCTTTCTTTGGTTTCCTGTTAAAACATATAATTAGGCAGATTTTTTAATGTACCTAATAGCCCTGGGGAGATTAGGCAGTGATCTTTTTGAAACTAAAAATATTGGTAGGAAGTGGTTCTCTTCTTTTTTTTCCCCAAGTTCAATAGCTTAGCTATTTGTTTCCTGTTTCCAACAGTCAAGGTAATTAGAACATAATAAGAACTCTTTCCTCGGAAGATGACATCTGAAAGTTGAAAGTATTTGCTGGACAAACCTTGACACAGAGGGACACAGAGGGACGGGGCAGGGCTCACCACCTTAGAGGGAGAAATTTCTGCTACTAGAATGTCACTCCCTTCAGATTATATTTTCCTGAAAACACTCTAAAGTCCAGGAGGTAAAGTGACATCTGTACTGTTTCTTTATGGAAAGATCACTTTTTCATTGTAGAGGAAACATTTCTAAAAGCTCCAGGAAGAGCCAGAATATGCAGGAAACCTGATTACCACTTGAAATATCTTTCTTTCTAGGCAGAGCACACATATAGTGATGTGCACACATCTGAAAGATAATATCTGTGTAACCACCACTGAGATAAAAAAATTTCCCACCCCTGAAGGCTCTTAACCTCTCCCTGTCATCACCCCACCCAAGAGAGCCCCATCCTGACTTCTGTCCTCCAGAATGGTTTTGCCTGTCCCTGGATTTCATGTAAATGGAGCCATGCAGTATACACTTTTTGTGTGGTCTCTTTCTCTCAAGGTTATATGTCCGATCCATCCATGTTGTCCTGGCTAGTTGGCCTCTGGTATGTTCATTGCAGTGTAGGTTTCCTTTGTATATACCACCCTTGATCCGTTCTACCTTTTATGGACGTTTGTGTACGTCCCAGGTCTTAGGAAGAAAGCTGCTGGGAACATTCTCCTCCACATCTATGGGTGATGGGAACACTCTGGTTCATGTCTTTGGGTGAACGTAAGCACTTGTTTTCCTTGGGTAAGAGTGGAATTCCTGGGACATCCAGTATGTGCCGCTTTGGTAGATTCTGCCAAGCCACTTTCCAGTGAGGTTGTATCAACCAGCTCTGCCACCAGGAGCCCGTTGAACACTTTTTGAACATCAATAAGGGGTGCAATCTCACCATTGAACACAAAGTCTCAACTGCTCCCAAAAGGAGTCACTATGTTTGGGCAGCAGGAGAGGGAGGAAAAAATAATTCAAAAACTGAAAACTACTCCCAGGGAAGGAGCTGGCCCCAGATTCACAGGCTCTATCCAGGGTCTGATGGATCCCCATTTCCCACCCACTCTGGTCAGAGAGGGTGGGCCAGCGGCGCTGCTTGGGCAGCTCACAGCCTTAGGGCTTTTGGCCATGTGCATGGCCAGGGCTCTCCCAGGACAAACAGGCTTTCTGGGGTCGGGCTGCCTCTAGCACCATCCAGCCCAGTTCATTGCCTTGAAGACTGACATTTGTGTGACTTGCCTACTTGATCCAGTAAGTCACCTGAGCCTTTCTCATTTGGACCAGATTCCATATGTTCTCTTTTTCCAAAAATCTTTCTAATTATTGACCAAAAAGTAAATAGTGGGACTACTTAAGGAAGACTGCCACCCTCAATGGCCACCAGTCCCCCAACTCACAGTGGCCCTGTTGCCCTCTCTGGGTACTGCCTGCCCTGGGGACAACACCATATCCTCTCCACTTTACTCAGACCCTCATGGGGCCCAGAAGGAGGTCTTTAGTCTCTGGGCTCTAACTAGGCCAGAATCCCAAGGGAGATAGGAATCCAAAATGCCACTCCCAAGCAATTTTAGAAATAAAGGAGACAGAGGTTGATACAAGACCATCGTCCTTACCGACAACTTCTCTGAACAGCCACCATGATATCATTTTTAAAACTTAATATCCCTGCTGCTCCCTCTCCAAATTGAAAATCCTCCACCAATAGGATCTGTTTGGGTTGCCAAAGAGTGAATCTAGAGGGCCTCTGACTGGCAGAGGCCAGAGCCTCTAGGTCAAGGCGCTCTGCCCACCTCATGCCCCACTTCCATCACTCCATTTGTGGAATTTCTCCTACGTTTCCCCTAGAGCTTCTGCTCCTTCCTCTAAACTCTAGTTTGTTTGGTTGAAATCTCTGCTGGGAGTTTCACATGGGCCAGGATGTTCAGCAGGCCCTTGGTCTTTAAAGTTTCATTTGCAACTCAAAGGGTTGGGTGCATAGTGGTTCCTAGTTTTGTGGTAGCATAAAGTTGAACCCCGGGCCCTGGAAGCTTATGTGCTTAGTATACGCTTAGCTAGTGAGGGAGCCCAGCTGTCTGTTCACCTTTGCACGAAAGGGCATCTTCAGCTGCCTAGGCAGAGATCCCTGACCCCAACAGTCTACCCACCTGTGACAGAGTTGAGCTGGGTTAAGCATGAGAAGAAGTTAGGGACACTTCATGGGCTTAAGTATTTCCCTTCTTTCACTCTCTTTTCCCCTTTTCATCAGGAGACTGTTTTGAAAGTTTTGCCCTCCTCTCACCCTCCTCCTGTTGGTGACCAACAAGGACAGATGGAGAGGCCCAGCTACAAGTGAAGGGTTGCACTGGAGCCAAATGGACTTGCAGCCCTGCAGATTGGTCCCAGGATCTGACAGTTAGCTGGGGAGATCATGCAGGTGAAGAGGTATTAAGATATGACCCCAGATTCTTGGATACTCCTCCCTTTAAGAAGCAGAGCTTATTTCCCCTCCACTTAAGTGTGAGTTGGACTTCATGCCTCCATTTTCACAAATAGAAGAAAGCAGAAGTGATGGTGTGTGACTCCATGACTAGGTCCTAAAAGGCACTGTAGTATCCTGCTTGTTTCTTTTTTTCTCTCTGTCTCTCCCTCTCCTCTCCTCTCTAGCCTAACTCAAAATCCAAGATGACAAAGATATACTCCAAAGTTTTCTTCTAAGGGCTTTATAGTTTTAGCTCTAACAAATAGGAATGTGATTCATTTTTATTTAATTCTTATGTATGGTATGGGGTAGAGGTCCATCTTCATTCTTTTGCACTTGGAAATCCAATTGTACTGGCACCATTTTTTGGAAATAAAAACCAAAAAAAACCTATTACCGTGACTACCCAGTTTTGATTATTGTGGCTATGTAATAAGCTTTGTAATCAGGACTGTAACTCCTCGGACTTTGTGTTTCTTTTTAAAAATTATTTTCTAGTCTTCTCGTTAAAGAGCATTTCTGGAAAAAGAAAAACCAACTGACATTGCACAGACTAAGTTGAATGTATAGATCAATTTGGAGAGTAATATCTTCACAGTATTGCCTTCTGATTCATGCCTTCCTTGTTTTTGGAGGAATGGATCTTTAATTTCTTTTAGCACTTGTTTTGTAGTTATTAGTATACAAGTTTTGCAATTCATCTATTAATTTTATTCCTAGTATTTCCTTCTTTGTAATATTATTATACATTATTATTCACATTTCATTTACGGAGTATTTATTGCTACCTTATATAAATACAATTGATTTTATTGACTTTTATCCTATAACATTTGTAAACTAGTCTATAGTATTTAGTGTTTTCCTTAGGATTTGCTCTATAGAATATCATGTCTTCTGTGAATAGAGATTGTTTTCTTCTTTTCTATTCTGAGTGTCTCATATGCTTTTTGTGTGTGTGTGTGTCTAATTGCTCTGGATAGATCCTCCAGTGAATGCTGGATGAAAGTAGAAAGTAGACATCCATGGATTTTTCCTGATCTTAAGAGGGAAACATTCTTTCACCATTAATGATGATACTAGATTGTTTTCTTAGATGCCTTTTAAAATGTTGATGATTTTTCTTATATTTCTAGTGTTTTGACTCTTTCTTTTCTTTCCATGAAAGCTTTTTGGATCTTGTCAAATGCTATTTCTTCTTAGATATATAACCAATCATGGGTTTCTTGTACTCTATTCTATTAATATAGTGTATTAAATGAATTGATTTTCTGTTGTTTAAACAACTTTGCATACCTGGTATAAACCCTACTTGGTCATGATGTATAATTTTTGTTATATGTTGATGGATTACATTTGCTAGTATGTTGCTAAGGACATTAGTGTGTTCATATTCGTAAGAGATATTGGTCTATACCCCTCATTTCTTCTGCATCTTTTTCTGATTTTGGTAGTGGGGTAATATGGGCCTCATAGAATGAGTTGGGGACTGCTTGTGCCTATTATGTTTTATGGAAGGATTTGTGTAGGATTACCATTAATTATGTTTTAAATGGTAGAATTCACCTGTGAAGCCATCTAGACCTGGGTTTTTTTTTAATATTTAAATTTACTAATTCATTCTTTGTAATTATTATAAATTTAATCAGATTTACTATATCTACCTGTCTTGTGAAAGGGAAGCTTTGTCCTTTCTTTCACAGCTGCCTGAATTACAGCTTCTAAAACTCAAGAGCTAAGGAGGGGGTGAGAATGCTAATGTCCTACTCCTCCTGGGATAAAAATATAGTCCTAGATTTGGAGCTGGGGTAAGTGGGAACCCCATCTTCTTGGTCATATCCACCCAGAGTAGAGCTTCCATCACACTGAGACGGGAGTCAACATGAGAAATAGTTCATAGCTCAAATGCCACAGATTCTCATTACCCTTACTGAGAGTTAGTAGATTTTCTTGAAAAAACATTTCTCCATATACTGCATGCCTTTAGAAAAGTTTCCACAGACTTTAAATAGTTGGTGGTTTTGTCATATAATATTACGAGCTAAATGGTTGTTTCACTGGGGAGAAGTTCTGCTGAGCTCTTCTTATCACCATTCTGAAATCCTGCCCCATAACCATTTTTAAAGGCAGAGTATTGTAACATATTAAATTAGGCATATTTCAGAAAATATCAATGAACGTTTCCAGTATGACTCTTTAGAATAATATGGATATTTCTTTATTTCTTTAAAGACCTGTGTATGTGTGAGTGAGTTTAAGATCGTTGGTATTAGAATGCCATTAATTCTAGTTGAAATGGAAACCTATAAAGGAAAGGTTATGTCATGCCTCAACACATTTACTTCCTCTACTGAAAAACATAATAGAATATTCTTTAAGCATGAATTCCCATTTACAATAATTTTACATAATCAAATTATGATGTTTAAACACTAAAAATATAATGCCAATCAGCATAACAATTAAAACAGTACATAGAATCCAAAAACTTAATGTTCTAAATAATTACAAAGTGTATAAACTAAAATTCTAAAATCTACATAAATTTATAAAAAATATTTAAGTTATAAATTTAAACCTTCAAGCGATATTAAAAAATCTAAGATAAAGATCATATTGTAGTACACTTAGGTTTTAAATTTAAACTTAGAATTTTCTATATAGTATTACATTCACAAAAAATATAACTATCGTATTAAAAAGAACAGCAAAAAAATAATTTTTATAGTCTATATTTTCAAATACTAAAGCAGGCTTATATGTGCAAATAGGTAATAATAAACACAGACATTTTCTAATATTAGATACAGTAGTCTTAAAATTAACTCATATAAGACCTTATCTCATGTTCAAAATACTGAGTGAATGTAGACTATCTGGATAAGAAATTGGAGTAAATACCATTACACATATTTTTGAAATTTAAGCTCATATCCTGTATTGACAAAAAATAATTGCTATGCAAACAATAAATCACTATGAAAATAATAAAATTACAACAAGTAATACATGTGGCATAATTTTTCTCTAACAGAAGACATGTCCCAATGATTCATGGACTATTATATTTTAAATATTTCATATACAACCACCTCCCTTCCCCACCCATTACAAGCCTATTTTTAAATTTATACTTGAAATAAGGATACTGGTTTGGATCATTGAGCACCTAGGGTTTGGATATTACTATTTAATACCTCAGCCACAGTGAGTGACACATTTTTGAGGAGTATCTCAAAGTCTCCAGCTCTTATAGAACCAACATCTTTGGTGGTCTGTTCTGCTTGTTAACTCATTGGAAAGAGTTTTATCCCTTTGGAGCTTCATAAGGACACGTATTGCCCTGAGTATTTGAGGGAGCTGTATTCTTGGAATCATCTAATAGCCCCACAAAACAATTTGCCTTGGTCTTAGATTGACATCAAGAGCCCAATTTATACCTAAAAAAGAAGAATCCAACAGTCACACAAAAGTTGTAATCAACTTTGTTGGAGCTGTAGGAATATTTTCTCTGGGTGTTTTTGTGACACATAAATTCTTGCATCTTAATAATTCTAGTGCAAGGAATTTTTCTTAATGTATTCATTGCTTACAAAAATGTATTTTTATTGGCAAGATTAATGTATAGGATAAGTTTATATCATTTTTTAAATTGGTTGTACTATCAATAGCTTGACAACTGGATTTATATTTAAGTTGATGATTTTATCTATTAAATCCTAGACTTTGAAAAGTTATTATTATTGGTGAAATGAACAATATAGACTAATTGAAAAGTATGTAAACTTAAATCAGTAAAGAGGAAAAGTATGACCAAATTGATAATTTTAAAATGTATATGACATATAGATGAATATAGTTGCAATGGTCTTGGCTAAAAGTTGGATACTTTGTACAGTAAGTTACTTTTTTTAAAAAACATATTTATTGGAGTATAATTGCTTTACAATGGTGTGTTAGTTTCTGCTTTATAACAAAGTTAATCAGCTATACACATACATACATCTCCATATCTCCTCCCTCTTGCGTCTCCCTCCCACCCTCCCTATCCTACCCCTCTAGAGGGTCACAAAGCACCCGGCCTATCTCCCTGTGCTATGCTGCTGCTTCCCACTAGCTATCTATTTTACATTTGGTAGTATATGTAAGTCCATGCCACTCTCTCACTCCGTCCCAGCTTACCCTTCCCCTTCCCCATGTCCTTAAGTCCATTCTCTATGTCTGCATTTACTTTTGATAAGGACTTTTGATTTTGCAAATTAATGCTACACGAAGTGTTCTTCTAAAGGCATTGCAGGGTACAAGGCATAATTTGGCTAATTGTAATTTTTCAAACTGTTCATCAGTCTAGCAGATCTCCAACAATTACCTCTCAGAGACTGTTTGGATTGGAGATTTGTTGGGCCTATGCCCCCTGCTTTTCCTATGAAAAAGTCTCTCCTAAATTCAGCTGAAATGAGACAATCAAGTACAAAAGAAAAATACATGAAAAATGTCTTTATACATACAGAAATCATCGAACCATTGTCAATGAGCCTAACAGGTCATATGGGTTATGCCCTAAGGAAGTTTTTGTCATTTATAAATGTTTGTAAAAATTGCAAAAGAATAATGTGCACTAGAAATTGTAGTACGCCCCCCAAAAAAGGTAAAATGTTTATCATGTAGCCTTTTATGGTAAAATTTGATAACCAATGATATAGATAAGCAATAGTAATAGCAAAGCATGTGGCAAAAGAATAAGCAGGTTAATGTAAACATATTTACTAGATTTTATGTTTCCAAAACAAAGTGTCTAATGACCTTATATAAAAAACAAAGTTTAGTTATTACCAAATATTACATCTTCAAACCAAAAATCATCTCACTTAATACAAAAACTTAGGCCTGCTTACCTTATGCTAATAACCAAGTCAAATTATTTACTACATAGTACACCTTAAAACCAAAAGTTCTTAATTACTTTACACAAATATCTTTGCCTAATTATATTACACAATGACATAGGTCTAAAGACACCATACAAAGACCTATTTTGTTAGCAGTACTATGCTTAACAAACTAAATTCGACAAAAGCTATGTCACACTAATGCTTAGATCATTGTTGAATACAAATCACCTGGTGGCAAAGTGAAAGAAAAAATGGCATTTAAGCTCAAGAGACTTAGTGAGTGCACATCTTGGCACAAGGAAGCTTTAGAAGGCTGCCAACAAAGGGTGTTTCATACAGTGTATAGATATATAATTGATTTATAGTTGGACTGGAAAAGTTCTGGAGATATTTAGATGTCTGGGTTTTGGGAATTTTTTTTTTTTTTAACTTTTGGGCATAGTAAGGGCACTGGGATTCATGATGTGATGCTTAAAATCAGAACTCCACAGATGATAACCTCCAAAAACAATTCTTTTGAAATCCAGTTTAATATTTTTGGTAGCTTGAGATTTAGGTGTCTAAGAAAGCTTTGCCTAAATCAAGGTCACTAAACTTCATGCCTTGGGTTCCTTCTAATTTTATAGCTTTACCCCTTACAGTTAGGTCTTTGATCCAGTTTTTAAAATTAGGTACAGTTGATTTATAATATTGTGTTAGATTCAAGTGTACAGCAAAGTTATATGTCCTTTATATATGTAAATATTCTTGTATTCAATTCTTTTCCATTATAGGTTATTATAAGATATTGCATATACTTCCTCATGCTCTACAGTAAATCCTTATTGTTTATCTATTTTATATATGGTAGTGTGTATCTGTTAATCTCATACTCCTAATTTATTCCTCCCCCCCTTTCCTCTTTGGTAACCATAAATTTGCTTTTTATGTCTGTGAGTTTTTTCTGTTTTGTAAATAAGTTCATTTTATCATTTTTCGATTCTACACAAAAATTTTTAATATATAAAATAAAATTATATATATATAATTTTCTTTCTCTGACTTACTTCACTTCGTATGATAATCTCTAGGTCCATCCATGTTGCTGCAAATGGCATTATTTGATTCCTTTTTATGACTAATATTCCATTGTATCTATATATCTATATCACATCTTCTCATCTATTGATGAACGTTTAGGTTGCTTCCATGTCTTGGCTATTGTAAATAGTGCTGCTATAAACATTGGGACACATGTACCTTTTCAAATTAGTTTTTGTCTTTTCCAGATATATGCCCAGGAGTGGGATTTCTGGATCATATGGTAACTATTTTTAGTTTTCCTAAGGAACTTTCCATACTGGTGTCCATAGTGGCTGCACCAAATTATATTCACACCAACAGTGTAGGAGGGCTCCCTTTTCTCCACATCCTCTCCAGCAATTATTATTTGCAGACTTTTTGATGATGGCCATTCTGACTGGTATGAGGTGATACCTCATTGTAGTTTTGATTGGCATTCCTTCAATAATTAGTGTTGTTCAGTATTTTTTCTTGTGCCTATTGACCATCTGTATGTCTTCTTTGGAGAAATGTCTCTTCAGGTCTTCTGCCCATTTTTTGATAGGGTTTATTTATTTTTTTTGTATTGAGTTGTATCATTATGAGCAGTTTGTGTATTTTGGAAATTAACCCCTTGTCAGTCTCTTGGTTTGCAAATATTTTCTCCTATTCTATAGGTTTCCTTTTTGCTTTTTGTTGGTTTTTTTTGTTTGTTTGTTTTTTGCGTTACACGGGCCTCTCACTGTTGTGGCCTCTCCCGTTGCGGAGCACAGGCTCCGGACATGCAGGTCCAGTGGCCACAGCCCACGGGCCCAGCTGCTCCGTGGCATGTGGGATCCTCCCGGACTGGGGCACGAACCCACGCCCCCTGCATCGGCAGGTGGACTCCCAACTGCTGCACCACCAGGGAAGCCCTCCTTTTTATTTTTTAATTTCTATTCTATTTTTTTCTCTCTGAGCTTTATTATTTCTTTTCTTCTTCTAATATTAGGCTCTGTTCTCCTCTTTTCTAATTCTTTTAGATGGTAGATTAGGTTGTTTATTTGGGATTTTTCTTATTTTTTTGAGGAAGTCTTATATCCCTATAAATTTACTGCTTAGAATTGATTTTGCTGCATCCCATAGATTTTGTGTGGTTGTGTTTTCATTGTCATTTGTCTTGAGGTATTTTTAAAATATCCTCTTTGATTTCATGTTGACCCATTGGTTTTATGTAGCATGTTGTTTAGTCTCCATGTAATCATTTTTTAAAATTTCTCTTCCTGTGGTTGATTTCTGGTTTCATGCCATAGTGGTTGGAAAAAATTTCTATCCTCTTAAATTTGTTGAGGATTGTTTTGCGTCCTAGAATATGATCTATCCTAGAGAATGTTCCATTTGCACTTGAAAAGAACGTCTATTCTGCTTTTTTTGTTTAATTAGTGTCTTGTAGATATCAATTAAATCTAACTGTTCTATTGTGTCATTCAGAATCTCCATTGCCTTATTGATTTTCTGTCTGGAAGAACTGTCCATTGATGTCTGTGGGGTGTTATAGTCTACTATTATTGTATTCCTGTCCATTTCTCCCTTTATGTATGCTAGTATTTGTTTTATGTATTTAGGTACTCCTATATTTGGAGCATATATGTTAATGAGTGTGATATCCTCTTCTTGTATTGATCCTTTTATCATTATATAGTGTCCTTTGTCTTTCTTTATGGCCTTTGTTTTAAAGTCTATTTTATCTATATGAGTATTGCTACCCTGCCTTTTTTGTCATTTCCATTTGCATGAAATATCTTTTTCCATCCCCTCACTTTTAATATATATGTGTTTTTCACCTTAAAGTGGGTCTCCTGTAGGCAGATATTGTAAGTTCTTGTTCTATTATCCAATCTGTGACTATGTCTTTTGATTGGAGCATTTATTCCATTGACATTTAAAGTAATTATTGATAAGTATGTATTTATTGCCATTTTACTCCTCATTTTCTAGTTGATTTTGTAGTTCTTTGTTGCTCCTTTGTTCTCCTTTTTGTTTTTCCTTCTGTGGTTTGATGATTTTCTTCTGTATTATGCTTGAGTTCCTTTCTTTTGGTTTATTGTGGATCTATTGTATGTTTTTGATTTGTGGATACCCTGATTTTCAAGTATATTACCCATAAGTGTATTGACTTGCTTTAGGCTGGTAGTCATATAAACTCAAACACATTCTAAAAGATATACATTTTCTTACTCCCCTCCCCACATTTTGTGATTTTGATGTCCTATTTTATATTCATGTTTATCTTTTTGCTGTTCATTGTAGTTATAATTGCTTTCACAGAATTTTATGATTGTTTCTTAATCTATGTACTGGCTTATTTAAGTGATCTTCAGTCCTTGTATATATTTACCTTTCCTATTGTGATTTTCCCTTTCCTATAGATTCTTCTTCTTTTCTATTTAGTGAAGACCTTTCAATATTTACTTTAGGAGAATTTTAGTATTGCTGTACTCTTTTAGTTTTTGCCTGTCTGAGAAATTCTTTATCTCTTCTTCTATTCTAAATGATGGTCTTGCAAGTAGAGTATCCTAGGTTGCAGGTTTTTCCATTTCAGAACTTTGCAGACCATAGGGGGTGGCAAGATATATTCACTGTTTCTGTAAAGAAATCAGCTGATAGCCTCATGGGGGTTCCCTTGTAACTGACTCTGTTTTTCTCTTGCTGCCTTTAGAATTCTTTCTCTATCTTTAATTTTTGTCATTTTAATTATGATATGCCTTGGCGTAGGTCTGTTTGGGTTCATCTTGTTTGGGACCTTCTGTGCATTCTGTACCTGGATATTTGTTTCCTTTTAGGTTTGGAAAGTTTTCAGCCATAATTTCTTCAAATACATTTTTTATCCTCTTTTCTTTTTATTCTCCTTATGGGATTCCTATTATGCATAGGTCGGCAATCTTTATATTATTCCATATATCTTGTATGTTGCTTTCATTTTTTAAATTTGTATTTCTGTCTGTTCTGATTTTGTGATTTCCATTATTCTATCTTCCAGATTACTTATTTGTTCTACATTATTTAGTTTGCTATTTATTGCCTTTGGCTTGGTTTTCATCTTGGCCATTTAGTTGTCTAATTTTGATTGACTCCTCTTTATAATTTTTAGTTCTTCCTTACTATAATCTGTCTTTCTATCAATAGTCTTTCTTAATTCTTTCAAAAATTTTATTACCTTCTTTTTGAACTTGGGGTCTGGTATACTGGAGAAGTCTGTTTCTGTTTTTTCTTTCAGGGGAGTTCTCTAGTTCTTTTAATTGGGAGTAGTTCCTCTGCCTTTTCATTTTACTTATGTTTCTCTGACTCTATGAATGTAGGAGAAACAGTTGTCTGATATGGTCGTGAGGGGATATTTTTATGTGGGAACAACACTGTATAGACTCTACGAGTCCAAAATTTTTGGTGAGAGGGCTGTTTTTGGTATGGATGCTTACTACATCTTTCCTCAGGGTAGGCTAGCCCTTGTCCCCTTGATAGGGTGTGTGTTTGGTGTTGTGGTGTGCAGAGCCTGTATATTGGGCAAGGCCTCCTCTTTGCTCTGTGGTTGTCACAATCCTGTCAGGTACAGGATCTGCTCCCCAGTTGTTGTTGTAGAAGCCCCCATATCCTGTTCTAAGCTGCAGTGAGTTAATGCTTCATCTGGGAAATTTGCCACTGTGTGTTCTTGCCCAGGAGCTGTCGACCAGAAGTGCAAATCTGTAATGCCACTTCTACCCAGTTTGTGTGTCCACAAAGATCACCGTGGCTCACATAGCCTTTTGGGGCTGCCTCCATTTTGGGAGCAGTGGTAATTGTCTCAGAAGTCCCTTAGGTATGCATATGCAATAACAAAGGCACCGGCACGAAAACATGCCAAAGCTACACCCCTGGAATAAGCTCAGGTTTCAGCCCTGCTTTTCCATGTGTGCACCCACAAATTTAGCAAAACCCATAGTGGGCAGAGGTGCACACTGCTGTGAGCATGCTGATAATGAGGCTGCTGTTGAGGATCCACAGCCCTACCTTCCTGTGTTGACAATGGGGCTGCCATGACAGACCCATACTCTGTCCTATGTGCATCCCCAGTTGTGACCTGGGCCACACTCCAGGCCTTTTGAGCTGTCTCTGTGCAGCCAAACTGAGCTCTCTCTCCAGGTCTGTCTGTTAAAGCTTGAGTTTCAGCACTCACTTGATGCATACACCAGCAGGCATATGTCTAGGGCTGGGAAGAGTGGCCACATGGCCAGAATCATCTGTATTGGTCTCTTTCCACCCTTCAGGGCTGTACACCAGCTTCCACACTCTCTTCTTGAGCCTATGAAGCTCCCTATCTGTCCCAGAAGACCGCCCAGCCAGTGAAGGATGTTCTCAAGTTGAAGGAATATTTCCTCTTTCAAGATACCTCTCAGGGGTGCATGTCCTGTCCATCTTCCTCTTCTTCCTTTTCCCTTCATCCTACCCAGTTATATGGGGATCTTTCTTGCAGCTTTGGTTGTATGAGGTTTTCTACATGTTTTCAGTAGGTATTTGGTGAGAATTTTTTCACATGTAGATGTATTTTTGATGTATTTGTGGGAGGAGGTGAGCTTCATGTCCCTCTACTCTGCCATCATGATCTCCTTTCCTCCCAAAGAGAATTTTTTTTAAATGATCGTTTTCAACTGACCTAACTGGCTAGATATTCTGGCTTGGTTACATGACCAAACTGACATGAAAACTGTGCCAGAAATTTCTGCTTTAATCGCTTCCAAAAACTAAAATTCTACAGGCAGATATCAGAGATTCAATTTGTAAATATAGGACAGTTCATATATTTATGAGGACCCTGGGGAGCTTGCTTGTGGGCTGTTTCTAGGACCCCCAATGTTTTCCTGCACTCTCCTTATTTTGAAGTGCAAAATCCTCTGCCTTCAAATAAAAAGCTTCTGTGAGTATGTCTTGTGAGTCTTATGAGTCCTTTCAATGATCCAAACTTGGGAGTCTTTGCAAAATTTCAATACCACTTCCAGAATTCTCAAAAGATATTGAGATCATAGTTTAATATTTTAAATGAAAAGATAAAGCAGACTTTATAACTTACTATTATAAGTCATGTTCTTGCTATATACAGTTGTATGTATGCAGCTCAATCACAGTATTCCAACCAGTGCAGACTGCTGATTTTTAGTTTTTTGGTAAACATGTAGATCAGTGAGTGGTAGACTTCTAGAGGTAGAATTAAGTTGGCATTATTTGGTATTCTAAGGTGTGCTTATTGGAGTGTATACTTTCTTGATTGGCTGACTTCCAGAAATAGGAGGATGACATTGATTTATGTTCACTGACACAATTAGCCTTTCAGTGTGTGTGTGTGTGTGTGTGTGTGTGTGTGTATGTATGTATGTATGTATACACACATATAAATTAGACCACTACCAGGAGACCAGAGACCTAATTCTTAACCTACCGTTAGCTAGCAGGTTCAGATACCACCCTGAGAATTTTTCCACATTTATAAAAATTTATAAAAATGGCATCAGGACTAAATAAGTTCTAATTTCCCTGTAAGTTTTAATACAAATTAATCCTAAAATCAGTAGAACTGAAGACACAGTCAGAATCTGGACCAAAATGTTATTATAACTTTAAAAATAAGGGGAAATTTCAAATTTATAATTAAGGAAGAAGGGAAGAAAGAAAGAAAGAGAAAACAGAATTAAAAGAAGAAACAAGGAAATAAAGAAAGAAGATGATTTATTTGCCCAGATGCTACAGGGGAAAAAATGAAAAGGAAGCACACAAAAGTGAGCTATAATGGATTACTCAAAGGTTATCTGTTTTTATACTATTAAAAATATCTTCAATCAGCTAACTCTGTAGAATTAGCTGCTCAAAATAAGCCCTGGAATCAGCTTAGTGCTGTGCTTAATACATTTACCACATGAAAAAAAAACAACCTCTTTGAATCTGCATTCTTAAACAATATGGTTGTTAGAATGTAACAGCCATATTGATCTAAAGAGAATGATTTCTATTACATTTCATATTAAATTTTATATAGGAATACAATTCTCAATATTCCATTTTAACAAAGGGCTTTCTCCCTCCTTCCACCACCCTGCAATCTCTCTCTCTATCTCTATCTCTCTTTCTGTCTCTCTCTCTCTTCCCCTAGCATACTTCTTGAGGACTGTTTCTGGGAAGTTTATATAAAGCAAACATTTCTTTGAATCTTGAACAGAGTATTATACAAGAAAGAAAATAAGTACTGAACAGTCTATATAGTTTATTTTATGCCATTACTATGACATACTAACCAGCTTTTAGATTCATTGATCTTTTCTATAGCTTTCTTCATCTCTATTTCATTTATTTCTGCTCTTATCTTTATGATTTCTTTCCTTCTACTAACTTTGAATTTTGTTTGTTCTTCTTTCCCTAGTTGTTTTAGGTGAAAGGTTAGGTTGTTTATTTGAGATTTTTCTTGTTTCCTGAGGTGAACTTTTCTTGCTATAAACTTCCCTCTTAGAACTGCTTCTGCCGCATCCATTAGGTTTTGGATCATTGTGCTTTTGTTTTCATTTGTCTCTGGGTATTTTTAAATTTCCTTCTTGATTTCTTCAGTGATCCACTGGATGTTAGTAGCATATTGTTTAGCCTCCATTTGCTTGTGTTTTTTTAGTTTTCTTTTTTTTTCTTGTAGTTGATTTATAATCTCCTAGCATTGTGGAGAGAAAAGATACTTCATATGATTTCATTTCTTTTTTTAATTTACCAAAGCTCACTTTGTAGCCCAGCATGTGATCAATACTGAAGAATGTTCCATGTGAACTTGAGAAGAATGTGTATTCTGCTGCTTTTGGATGGAAAGCTCTATAAGATTCAGTTAAGTCCATCTGATCTAATGTGTCATTTAAGGCCTGTGTTTCCTTATTGATTTTCTGTCTAGATGATCTGTCCATTGATAAAAGTGGGGTTTTAAATAATTCCACACTGTTATTGTGTTACTGTTGATTTTTCCTTTTATGGCTGTTAGTTTTTGCCTTGTATATTGAGGTGCTCTTATGTTGGCTGTATATATATTTACAAGTGTTGTATCTTTTCCTTGGGTTGATCCCTTGATCATTATGTAGTGTCCGTCTTTGTCTCTTGTAACAGTCTTCGTTTTTAAGTCTACTTTGTCTGATATGAGTATTGCTACTCCAGCTGTCTTTTGATTCCCATTTGTATGGAATATCTTTTTCCATCCTCTCACTTGCAGTCTGTATGTGTCCCTAGATCTGAAGTGGGTCTCTTGTAGACAGCATATATATGGGTGTTGTTTTTGTATCCATTCAGCCAGTCTGTGTCTTTTGGTTGGAGCATTTAATCTGTTTACATTTAAGTTAATTATCAATATCTGTGTTCTTATTACCATTTCAGTAATTGTTTTGGATTTGTTATTGTAGATCTTCTTTTCTTCCCTTCCTCTTTTGTTCTCTTCTCTTGTGATTTGATGACTAACTTTAATGTTGTGTTTGGATTGCTTTTTCTTTTTAGTATGTGCATCTATTGTAGATTTTTGATTTGCAGTTACCATGATGTTTTGATATAGTAGTCTATGTATAAACAAGATTTTTTAAGTTGCTAGTCTTTTCATTTCAAATGAATTTCCAATATCCTGCCTTTGTCCCCTCCTCTTCTCAAGATTGCTGGCTTTAATATCATATTTGTGTGTGGATGATTTCCTACATTTAGTGTAGGTTTGCCTTTACTGGTGAGCTTTTCCATCATAATTTCCTGTTTCTAGTTGTGGCTTTTTCTTTTCTGCTTTAAGAAGTTCCTTTACCATTTGTTGCAAATCTGGTCTCGTGTTGCTGAATTCTCTTAGCTTTTGCTTGTCTGTAAAACTTTTGATTTCTCCATTCAATCTGAATGAGAGCCTTGCTGGGTAGAGTATTCTTGGTTGTAGGTTCTTCCCTTTCATCACTTTAAATATATTGTACCACTCCCTTCTGGCCTTCAGAGCTTCTGCAGATAATCAGCTGATATCGTTATGGGCGTTCCCTTGTATGTTATTTGTTGCTTTTCCCTTACTGCTTTTTGTATTTTTTATTTGTCTTTAATTTTTGTCAATTCAATTGCTATGTGTCTCAGTGTGTTCCTCCTTGGCTTTATCCTGCCTGGGACTGTCTGTGCTTCCTGGACTTGGGTGACTGTTTCCTTTCCCATGTCAGGAAATTTTTCTGCTATTATCTCTTCAAATATTTTCTCAGTTCCTTTCTCTTTCTTCAACTTCTGAGACCCATATAATGTGAATGTTTGGGCATTTAATGTTGTCCCAGTTGTCTCTTAGACTGTCTTCATTTATTTTCATTCTTTTTTCTTTATTCTGTTCCACAGCAGTGAATCTCACCATTCTGTCTTCCAGTTCACTTATTCTGCTTCAGTTATGCTGCTATTGATTCCTTCTAGTGTATTTTTCATTTCAGTTATTGTGTTGTTCATCTCTGTTTGTTTGTTCTTTAGTTCTTCTATGTTTTTGTTAAACATTTTTTGCATCTTCTTGATCCTTGCCTCCATTCTTTTTCCAAGGTCTTGGGTCATATTCACTATCAGTATTATGAACTCCTTTTCTAGCAGGTAGCTTATCTCCACTTCACTTAGTTGTTCTTCTGGGATTTTATCTTTTTCCTTCATCTGGGACATATTCCCATGCCTTCTCATTTTGTCTAACTTTCTGTGATTGTGGTTTCTATTTCACAGACTGCAGGATGGTAGTCCTTCTTGCTTCTGCTGTCTGGTGGATGAGGCTGTCTAAGAGGTGTGTGTAGGCTTCCTGCTGGAAGCGACTCTCCTGGTGGGTAGAGCTGTGTCTTGTCCCTCTGGTGGGCAAGGCTGTGTTCAGGAAAACTTTGAGAAGCCTGTCTGCTGATGGGTGGGGCTGCTGTTTTCCCACCCTGTTGGCTGTTTGGCCTGAGTTTTCCCAGCTCTGGAGCCTACAGGCTGTTGGGTGGGGCTAATGATGGCCTCCAGAAGGGCCCATGCCAATGAATTCTCCCCAGAACTGCCACTGCCAGTGTCTTTGTCCCTGCAGTGAGCCACAGCCAACCCCTGCCTCCACAGGAGACCCTCCATTATTGGCAGGAAGGTCTGGCTGTCTTTTATGATGTCAACACTTTTTTCTCCCTGGCTTCTGTTTCACATGGGACCTTGTTGTACCCTCTGAGAGTGGAGTCTCTGTTTCCCCCTACTCCCATGAATTTCTTGCTATCAAACCCCACTGGCTTTCAAAGCCAGATTCTCTCATGGCTCCTCCTCCCATAGCCAGACCCCCAGGCTCGGAAGCCTGATGTTGGGCTCAGGACTCTTACTCCTGTGGGAGGGCCTCTGTGGTACAATTGCTCTCCAATCTGTGGTTCACCTACCTGGCAGCTGTGGGATTTGATTTCATCACAGTTGCACCTTTCTTACCATTTAGTTGTGGCTCCTTTTTTGTCTTTGGCTGTAGGGTTTCTTTTTGGGTAGGTTCCAGCATTTTTCTATCAATGGTTGTTCAACAGTTAGTTGTGATTTTGGTGTTTCCATAAGAAGGGGTGAGCCCACATCTTTCTACTACTTGGTCATCTTGACCTCCAGCCTCCTTGTTTTTGTTTTTTTCTTAATTTTTTAAAATTATAGTTGACTTATAATGCTGTGTTAATTGCTGCTGTACAGCAAAGTGACTCAGTTATACATATATATGAATCCTTTTATATATTCTTTTCCATTATGGTTTACCCCAGGATTTTGAATATAGTTCCCTGGGCTATACAGTAGGACTTTGTAGTCCATTCATTCTACATGTAATAGTTTGCATCTACTAATGCCAAACTCCCAGTCCATCTCCCCCTCACTTCCCTTTGGCAACCAACCACAAGTACAAGTCTGTTTTCTATGTCTGTGAGTCTGTTTCTGTTTTCATAGAAAGGTTCATTTGTGTCATATTTTAGTTTCCACATATAAGTGATATCATATGGTTTCAGTCTTTCTCTTCCTGATTTACTTCAGTTAGTATGATAATCTCTAGTTGCATTCATTTTGCTGCAAATGGTATTATTTTGTTCTTTTTATGGCTGAGGAGTATTCCATTGTATACATGTACCACAACTTCTTTATCAATTTGTCTGTTGATGGACATTTAGGATGTTTCCATGTCTTAGCTATGTGAATAGTGCTGCTATGAACATAGGGGTGCATGTATCTTTTTGAATTATAGTTTTGTGTGGATATATGTCCAGGAGAGGGATTTCTGGATCATATGGTAATTCTATTTTTAGCTTTTTGAGGAAACTCTATAGTGTTTTCCATAGTGGATGCACCAACTTACATTCCCACAAATAGAATAGGGGGTTCCCTTTTCTCCATACTTTCTCCAGCATTTGTTTTTTGTAGACTTTTTAATAATGGCCATCCTGACTGGTGTGAGGTGGTACCACATTGTAATTTTGATTTTAATTTCTCTAATAGTGACATTGAATTTCTTTTCACCTGCCTGTTGGCCACCTGTATGTCTTCTGTGGAGAAATGTCTATTTAGGTCTTCTGCCCCTTTTTGATTGGGTTTTTATTTTTTTGTTGTGGAGTCATATGAGCTGTTTGTATATTTTGGAAATTAAGCCCTTTTTGATTGCATAGTTGGCAAAAGTTTTCTCCCAGTCTGTAGGTTGACTTTTGGTTTCATTTATGGTTTCCTTAGCTGTGCAAAAGCTTGTAAGTTTGATTAGGTCCCATTTATTGGTTTATGTTTTTATTTCTATTGCCTTGGGAGACTGACCTAAGAAAACATTGGTACAATCTATCTCAGAGAAAGTTTTGCCTATGATCTCTTCTAGGAGTTTTATGGTGTCCTGTCTTATATTTAAGTCTTCATGCCATTTTGAGTTTATTTTTGTATATGGTGAAAGAGTGTGTTCTAACATCACTGTTTTACATGCAGCTGTCCAAATTTCCCAGCACCACTTGCTGAAGAGACTGTCCTTTCCCTATTGCATATTCTTGCCTCTTTTGTCAAAGGTTAATTGACCACGGGTATGTGGGTTTATTTCTGGGCTCTCTGTTCTGTTTCATTGATCCATATTCACTGATCCGTATTTATGCCAATACCATGCTGTTTTGATTACTGTAGCTTTGGAGTATTGTCGGAAGTCTGGGAGGGTTATGCCTCCAGCTTTGTTCTTTTTCCTCAGGATTGCTTTAGCAATTCTGAGTCTTCCTTTTTAGGGTTCTATATGAATTTTAGGATTATTTGTTCTAGGTCTGGGTAAATGCCATGGGTAATTTGATATGGATTGCATTAAATCTGCTGATTGATTTGCATAATATGGTCATTTTAACAATATTAATTCTTCCAATCCAAGAGCATGGGATATCATTCTATTTCTCTGAATCATGTTTAATTTCCCTTATTAATGTTTTATAGTTCTCAGCATATAAGTCTTTCACCTCCTTGGTGTGGTTTATTCCTAATTATTTTATTTTTTGGGTGCAAATTTAAAAGATATTCTTTTTTTACATCCCCTTTCTGATATTTCATTGTTAAAGAAAGGCAACAGATTTCTGTATGTTAATTTGTATACTGCTACTTTGCTGTATTAATTTATCAGTTCTAGTAGCTTTTGTGTGAAATCTTTAGGGTTTCTATATATAATATCATGTAATTTGCATATAATGACAATTTTACCTCTTCTCTTCCAATTTGGATATCTTTTATTTCTTTTTCTTTTCTGATTGATGTGACTAGGACTTCTAATACTATGTTGAATAGAAATTGTGATAGTGGGCTATTTGTCTTGTTCCAGCTCTTAGTAGGAAGGCTTTCAGATTTTCACCATTGAGTACTATATTGGCTGTGGGTTTATCATAAATAGATTTTATTATGTTGAGGTATGTTCCCTCTATACCCACTTTGGTAAGAGTTTTTATCATGCATGGATGTTGAATTTTGGCAAATGCTTTTTCTTCATCTATTGAGATGATCATGTGGTTTTTGTTTTTTCTTTTGTTGATGTGGTGTATCACATTGTTTGATTTGCATATGTTGAACCATCCTTGTGAACTTTGGATGAATCTGACTTGGTCATGGCATATGATCTTTTTTATGTGTTGTTGGATTCGGTTTGCTATATTTTTTTGAGAATTTTTGCATCTATACTTATCAAAGATATTGGCTTGTTATTTTCTTTTTTGGTTGTGTCTTTGTCTAGTTTTTGTATTGGGGTGATGGTGGCTTCATTGAATATCCTTTGGAGTATTCCCTCCTCTTCAATATTTTGGAATAGTTTGAGAAGGATCAGTATAAGTTCTCCTTTGTATGTTTGGTAGAATTCACCTGTGAAGCCATCTGATCTTGGATTTTTGTTTGTAGGGAGTTTTAAAATTATAGCTTCTACTTCACTTTTAGTATCCATTCCTTCAAATTATCTATTTCTTCTGATTCTATTTTGGTAGGCTGTATGTTTCTAGAAACTTGTCCTTTTCTCTTAGATTGTCGAATTTTTGACATATAATTGTTCATGGTATTCCCTTATGGTGTGCATGTCTGTGTTTTGTATTTGTGCAATATCAGTTGCTATGTCTCCTTTAATATTTCTTGTTTTATTTGGGTTCTCTCTCTTTACTTCTTCATGAGCCTGGCCAGAGATTTGTCAATCCCGTTTATCCTTTCAAAAAACCAGCTCTTGGTTTTACTGATTTTTTTCTATATTTTTAATCTCTATTTTATGTATTTCCTCTTTTATCTTTATTATTTCCTTCTTTCTTCTGAATTAGGTTTGTTTTCTCTTTTTCTAGTTCTTTTAAGTTTTAGGTTAGGTTGTTTACGATTTTTCTTTTCTTTTCTTTTTTTTGTTGTTGTTGTTGTTGAGGAAGGCCTGTATCACTATGCACTTACCTGTAAGAACCGCTTTTGCTGCTTCCCATAGATTTTGCATGGTTGTGTTTTCATTGTAATTTGTCTCAGGTAGTTTTTAATTCCCTCTTGATTTCATTGTTGATGCATTGATTTTTTAGTAGCATGTTGTTTAGTCTCCATGTAATCATGTTTTTCTCATTTTTTTTTCCTGTGGTTAATTTCTAGTTTCATGCTGTTGTGGTCAGAAAAAATGCTTGAGATAATTTCAATAATCTTAAATTTGTTGAGGCTTATTTTGTGCCCAAGTATATGATATGGTCAATCCTAGTGAATATCCCATGTGTACTTGAAAGAATGTGTGTTCTTGTTTTTTGGATGTAATTTCCTGAAAATATCAATTAAATCTAACTGTTCTATTATATAATTTAGTATCTCTGCTGCTTTATTGAATCTCTGTCTGGAAGATCTGTCCACTGATGTGCATGGGGTTTTAAAGTCTCCTACTATTATTGTATTCCTGTCAATTTCTCCCTTTATGTTTGTTAGTATTTGTATTATGTCTTTAGGTGCTGTTGTATTAGGTTCATATATGTTTACATGTATCTTCTTGTATTGATCCTTTTGTCATATAGTTTCCTGCTTTACCTTTCTGGCCTTTGTTTTAAAGTCAATTTTGTCTGATATGAGTATTGCAACCCTGATTTCTTGTCATTTCCATTTTCATGAAGTATCTTTTTCCATTCTCTCACTTTCAGTCTATGTGTGTCCTTTGCCCTAAAGTGGGTCTGTTGTAGGCAGCATATTGTAATCTTTTGTTCTTTTAATCCAATCTGCTACTCTGTGTCTTTCGATTGGAGCATTTAGTCCATTGACATTTAAGGTAATTATTGATAGATATACATTTATTGCCATTTTATACCTTGTTTTCAGGTTGATTTTATATTTATTCTTTGTCCCTTTCTTTTTCTTTTTCCTTTTGTGGTTTATTTTCTTTCATATTATACTTCTTTTCTCTCATTTTTCATTTTTGTGAATCTATTGTATGTTTTTGATTTGTGGTTACCCTTTTTTTCAAGTATGTTAACCCCTTCCTATATCTCCTTGCCTTAAACTGGTAGTCATATTGGCAGAAACATTGTTGGGGAAAAAAATCTATATTTTCTTACTCTATTCTCCCACCTGTTATGATTTTGATGTCCTATTTTACATGTTCATCCTTTTGCTGTTCATTGTGGTTACTAGCTCATTTAATTGATTTATTTTCCAATTGTGATTTCCTGTTTCCTACAGATTCTTACTTCTTTTCTATTTAGAGAAGACCTTTCAATATTTCCTTTTGGATAGGATTAGGATTGCTGCATTCTTTTAGTTTTTGCTTATCTGAGAAATTCTTTATTTCTCCTTCTCTTCTAAATGATAATATTGCTGGTTAGAGTATCCTAGGTTGCAGATTTTCCCTTTCCGGACTTTGAATATATCTCGCCACTCCTTCTGGCCTGCAACGTTTCTGTTGAAAAACCAGCTGATAGCCTTATGGGGGTTCCCTTGTAATTAACTCTGTTTTTCTCTTGCTTCCTTTAGAACCCTCCCTTTATCTTTAACTTTTGCCACTTTAATTATAATGTATCTTGGTGTAGGTCTGTTTAGGTTTATCTTGTTTGGGACCCTCTGTGCTTCTGGTACCTGGATCTCTGTTTCCATCTTTAGGTTTGAGATGTTTTCAGCCATAATTTCTTCAAATATATTTTTGATCGCCTTTTGTCTTTCTTCCCCTTCTGGAATCCCTATTATATGTAGATTGGCACACTTTATATTATCTGGTAGATCTCTTATATTACTTTCATTTTTTTTTTTAATTTGGCTTTCTGTCTGCTGTCACAGTTGAGTGATTTCTGTTATTCTATCTTCAGTTTACTTATTCATTCTTCTGCAATATTCATTCTGCTGTTGATTGCCTTTAGCTCAGCTTTCATCTCAGCAATGAGTTTTCTAGTTTTTCTTGGTTCCTCTTTACATTTTCTACTTCCTTTTTATAGTCCTCTGCATTTATATCAATAGTTTTTCTTAATTCCTTCAGTATTTTCATTATCTCCGTTTTGAAATCAGTGTGCGTTAGACTGAAGAGGTCTGCTTCATTGTTTGTTCATTTGGGGGAATGCTCTTGATCTTTTAACTGGGAGTGTTTCCTCTGCTTCTTCATTTTACTTATACTTCTCTTACTCTGTGAGTTTTTAGGAGAAGCAGTTATCTACTGTGGCTTTGGAGGGCTATTTATATGTAGGATCGTCCCTGAGTAGCTTGTGTGGGTTTAATATATTTGGTGGAAGGGCTCTTTTAAGTATGGATGCCTGTTGGCTCTTTCCTCAGCGTGTGCTGGTGGTTTATCCCCTTCACAGTGGATGTGCAGATGCGACAGCTGGTGCCCAGTCCTGGGGTTCTTGGCAGCGGTGGCTCAGGCATGCCTCTAGGTTATGAGATGGGAGTGGAGGCTGCTCACAACCACTCCTGGAGTTTGGGCAGTCTGCGGTGGGGCCTTGTGACCATTCCTGGGGTCCAGGAGGGAGGCGGTGGTGGGCCGTCATCAGTCCTGGGGTCCAAGTGGGTGGCATCAGAGGCCTGCGACTACTCCTTGGGTCCAGGCGTGAGGTGTTGGGGGCCCACATCCACTCCTGCCTCTGGGCAAGTTGTGGCAGTGGCCAGCGACCACTCCTAGGGTCCAGGAGGGAGGCAGTGGAGACTTGCGACCACCCCTGGAGCCCGTGCAGGCAGCATCCTTACCTCCACAAGCACACCCATAGGGGAAAAGGCTATGATTCGGTTCCCACCCCTCCCCTTATGCACACCCCAAACAGTGGTGACTGGCCAGCTAAGGTAGCCCAGGCTTCCCCCAAGTATACCCCAAGCCACAGTTGCACTGGATTCCAGCCCCCCTCATTCTTTCTCCACACCACCAATGCCATTCTTCTCCTTGGTTTTGACCTCTGAAGCCCGAGTTCCAGCACCCAGACCCCACCAGCACTGGGGATGAGCATGTCAGGCTGGGTAGAGCAGGACAGCAACACTGATCATCTGTGCAGTTCTCCCTCTGCTCTGGCTGCTGCATACTGGCTGCTGTGCTATCCTCCAAGCCTCTGAAGTTCCCCTCTTGTCACAGCCAGTCTCCCTGCCAGTGAGGTATCTTCCCAGGGTGCAGGAACCTTTCATCTTTCACAGCTCCCTCTCAGTGGTGCAGGTCCAGTCCCAATTCCTTTCTTGCTTTTTCTTCATTTTTCTTTTCTCCTACCTGGTTACATGGAGATTCTCTTGCCAATTCAGCAGTCTGAGGTGTTCTGCAAGCATTCAGTAGATATTCTGTGAGAATCGTTCCATATGTAGATGTATTTTTGATGTAGTTGTGGGAGAAGGTGAGCTTCACGTCCTTCTACTCTGCCAACTTGATTGTTCCCCTCCAACAACGTATTTCTTCTTGATTCAATTTTCGTGGGCTCTATGTTTCTACAAACTTGTCCACTTCCAGGTTATCACATTTGTTGCCACATAATTGTTCACAGTATTCTATTATGTTTTTTTTCTGCAGTATTGGTTAATATTTCTCCTTTTTTGTTTCTTATTTTGTTTATTTGGATTCTCTGTCTTTTCTTCTTTGTGAGCCTAACCAGAGTTTTGTCAATTTTGTTCACCCTTTCAAAGAAACAGTTCTTGCTTTTATTGACTTATTTTTTTAAGTCTCTATTTTACTTATTTCCTCTCTGATCTTTATTATTTCCTTCCTTCTGCTGAATTTAAGGTGGTTTTTTTTTTTGTTATTCTTTTCCTAGTTCTTTTATATGGTAGGTTAGGTTATTTATTTGAGAATTTTGTTGTTGTTGTTTTTGAGGAAGATTTTCTGTATAAAAGATCTGTCCATTGATGTGAGTGGGGTGTTAAAGTCTCCTACTATTATTGTATTCCTGTCAATTTCTCCCTTTGTCTGTTAGTATTTGTTTTATGTATTCGGGTGCTCCTATATTAAGTGCATATATGTTGATGAATGTCAAATCCTCTTCTTGTATTGATCCCTTTATCATTACATGTTTTTTTTCTTTATTTTTCTTTATGACCTTTGTTTTAAGTCAATTTTGTCTGATTTGAGTTTTGCAACCCCCCGCTTTCTTGTCATTTCTGTTTGCATTTCTGTTTCTTTTTCAATCCCCTCACTTTCAAACTATGTGTGTCCTTTGCCTGAAAGTGGGTCTCTTATAGGCAGCATATTTTAGGCTCTGTTTTTTTATCCAGTTTGCCACTCTGTGTCTTTTTTTAATTTAATTTTTATTTTATATTAGATTATAGTTGATTTACAATGTTGTGTTAGTTTCAGGTGTATAGCAATGTGATTCAATTATACATAAACATATATCCATTCTTTTTCAGACTCTTTTCCCTTATAGGTTATTGCAGATTATTTAGTAGAGTTCCCTGTGCTATATAGTAAGTCCTTGTTGATTATCTATTTTATGTATAGTAGTGTGTATATGTTAATCCCAAACTCTTTAATTTATTCCTCTCCCCAGCTTTCCCCACCATAAGTTCATTTTTAAAGTCTGTGAGTCTGTTTCTGTTTTGTAAATAAGTTCATTTGTATCATATTTTTAGATTCCACATATAAGTAATATATGATATTTGTCTTCCTCTGTCTGACTTACTTCAATTAGTATGAGAATCTTTAGGTTTATCCATGTTACTGCAAATGGTATTATTTCATTGTTTTTTATGGCTGAGTAATATTCCATTGTGTGTGTGTGTGTGTATATATGTGTGTGTATATATATATATATATATATATATATATATAAAAATCCTTTGTGTGTGTGTGTGTATATATATATATATATATATATCTCACATCTTTATGCATTCAACTTTCGATGGACATGTAGGTTGCTCCATGTCTTCGCTTTGTGTAGTGCTGCAATGAATATTGGGGTGTATGTATTTTTTCAAATTACGGTTTGCTCTGGATATACCCACAGTCTATGTCTTTTGATTGGAGCATTTAGTCCGTTGATATTTAAGGTTATTATTGATAAATTATTGCCATTTTAAACCTTGTTTTCCAGTTAAGTCTATGTTTCTTCTTTGTTCATTTCTTTTTCTTTTTGTGGTTTGATGGTTTTCTTTTATTTTATCCTTGTGTTCTTTTTGGTTTTTGTGAATCTAGTGTATGTTTTTGATTTGTGGTTATGCTGTTTTTCAAGTTTGTTAACCCCTTTCTATATCTGCTTGCTTTGGACTGATAGTAATATAGGTTCAAACACATTCTTTAAAAAAAAAAGTCTACACTTTCCTACTCTTCCCTGACATTTTATGATTGTGATGTCCTCTTTTACATCTTTATATTTATCCTTTTGCTCTTCCTTATGTTTATCATTGCTTGCAAAAATAGATTTTTTTCCCCTTTTGATCAGTATACTGGTTTATTTAAGTGATTTACTTTCCAGTTGTGATTTTCTTTTTCCTATAGATTCTTACTACTTTTCTATTTAGAGAAGACCTTTCAATATTTCCTTTAGGATAAATTTAGTATTGCTATATTCTTTTAGTTTTTGCTAGTCTGAGAAATTCTTTTTCTCTCCTTCTCTTCTAAATGATAATATTGCTGGGTAGATTATCCTAGGTTGAAGATTTTTCCCTTTCAGGACTTTGAATATATCTTGCCACTCCCTTCTGGCCTGCAATGTTTCTTTAGAGAAATCAGCTGATAGCATTATCAGGGTTCCCTTGTAATAAACCATTTGTTTTTGTTTCTGCTTTTAGAATCCCCTCTTTAACTTTTGTAGG
Organism: Neophocaena asiaeorientalis asiaeorientalis; assembly: GCF_003031525.2. Lineage (NCBI taxonomy): Eukaryota > Metazoa > Chordata > Mammalia > Artiodactyla > Phocoenidae > Neophocaena > Neophocaena asiaeorientalis. The sequence goes on from NW_020172492.1 coordinate 1,729,775, forward strand.
TCTGTTTGTGTTGATCTTGTTTGGAATTCTCTGTGTTGCCTGTACCTAGATATCTATTTCCTTCTTAACTTTGGGAAGTTTTCAGCCATAATTTCTTCAAATACATTTTCAATCCCCTTTTCTCTTTCTTCTCCTTCTGGGATCCCTATTATGCATAGATTGGCACATGTTATATTATTCCATAGGTCTCTTATACTGCTTTCATTTTATTTATTTTTTATTTTTGGCTTTCTTTCTGCTGTTCTGATTGAGTGGTTTTCATTATTCTATTTTCCAGATCACTTATTTGTTTTCTGCAATATCCACTCTGCTATTCATTGCCTTTAGCTCAGCTTTCATCTCTGAAAATGAGTTTTCTAATTTTTCTTGGCTCCTCCTTATAGTTTCTAGGTCCTTTTAATAGTAATCTGCATTTCTGTTGACAGTCTTTCTTAATTCCTCCAGTATTTTCATTACCTCCTTTTTGAACTCAGTGTCTGTTAGACTGAAGAGGTCTGTTTCATTGTTCATTCAGGGGAATTCTCTTGGTCTTTTAACTGGAAGTGGTTCCTCTGCTTCTTCATTTTACTTATATTTCTCTTACGCTGTGAGTTTAGGAGAAACAGTGATCTCCTGTGGTCTTGAAAGGCTATTTATATGTGAGAGTGTCCCCATGTAGCTTGTATGGGTTTAATATTTTTGGTAAGAGGGCTTCTTTTTAGTTTAGAGGTGTGCTGCCTCTCTCCTCAGCATGTGCTGTCTGTTATCTCCTTGATAGGGGTTATGCAGATGTGGTCACCTGCATGTTCTCCTTGGGCCTCGCACCAGCAGGGGCAGTGATTGTTGCCTGCTTGTGTGTGTCAGAGTGGCAGCAGCTGTCTGCACTCACTCCCTGGGCCTGCAATGGCAGGGGCAGTGATTGGTGCCTGCTTGCAGGTCTCTCAGCAGCAGTGGCAGTCCGTGCCCACCTCTGGAGCCCACAATGGCATCAAGAGCTTGCACCTGCCCCCAGAGCTCAAGTAGGTGGTGTCCTGTTGTTTGAGAGTGCATGTGTGCAAGCAGGGAAAGATGCTCCAATGACAGTCCCGCCCCTCTCCTTGCGCACCCCCCAACAATGGCGCCTTGCCTCTCTGCTGGGCCCAAGCTTCTTCTGTATAAACCCTCGGTTGCAGCCACACCACACTCTAGCCCCTTTAGGCTGTCTCCACAGAGCCAACCCCAGTCCTCTCCCTGGTTCTGACCTCCATAGCCCAAGCCTCCATCTTTGTACGTTTTTCTCTCAAGATTGCCTTGGCAATTTCGTGGCAATTTTTGTGTTTCTGTATAAATTTTAGGATTATTTGTCCTAGTTATGTGAAAAATCTCATGGGTATATTGACAGGAATTGCATTAAGTCTGTAAACTGCTTGGGGTAGTATGGACATTTAAAAAATATTAATTATTCGAATCCAAGAACATGGGATATCTTTACATGTCTTTGTATCATTTTCAAATTCCTTCATCATTGTTTTATAGCTTTCAGAGAATATGTCTTTCACCTCCTTGGTTAAACTTATTCCTAGGTATTTTATTCTTTTCAATGTGATTGTAAATAGGATTTTTTTTTCTTTCTCTTTCTGATAGTTCATTATTAGTGTATAGAAAAACAATAGATTTCTGAATATTAATCTTGCATCCTGCAACTTTATTGAATTAATTTATTAGTTCAAATAGTTTTTTGGTGGATATTTTAGAATTCTCTCTATATAGTATCATGTCATCTGCAAATAGTGACAGTTTTATTTCTTCCCTTCCAATTTGAATGCCTATTATTTCTTTTTCTTGTTTGATTGCTGTGTCTAGCACTTCCAATACTATATTAAATAAAAGTGGCAAGAGTGGGCATCCTTCTGTTCTTCCTGATTTCAGAGCCAATGCTTTCATCTTTTCACCTTTGAGTATGATGTTAGCAGTGGGTTTGTCATAGATGACCTTTATTATGTTGAAATATGATCCTTGTATATCAACTTTGATGAGGATTTTCATCATGAACTGATGTTGAATTTCATTAAACGATTTTCTTTGTCTATTGAGATGATCATGTAATTTTTATCCTTTCTTAATGTAGTGTACCACATTGATTGATTTGTGAATATTGAATGATCTTTGCATCCCTGGAATAAATCCTGCTTGATCATGGTGTATGATCCTTTTTATATATTGTTGAATGTGGTTTGCTAATATTTTATTGAGAATTTTTACATCTATAGCCATCAGAGATAATTGGCCTGTAATTTTCTTTTTTGTAGTATGTTTGTCTGCTTTTGGTATCAGGGTAATGGTGGCCTCATAGAATGAAGTTGGAAATGTTCCATGTTGTTCAATTGTCTGCAATTTTTTGTAAAGCATATGTATTAGCTCTTCCTAAAATATTTGGTACAATTCCCCTGTGAAGCCATCCCCTGTGGACTTTTGTTTGCTGGGAGTATTTTTTATTACAAATTCAATTTCACTACTAGTGTTTGGTCTGTTCAGATTGTCTATTTCTTCCTGAATATTTTCCATTTCTTTGAGGTTGTTCAACTTGTCAGCATCTAATTATTCATAATATTCACATATAATTATTTTTGTATCTCTGAGTTGTTAGTTATTATTTCTCCTCATTCATTTGTTATTTTATTTATTTAATTCCTCTTTTTTCTCCTTTTTTAGCCTGATTGAATGTTTATTAATTTTGTTTATCTATTCAAGGAATCAGCTCTTGGTTTATCTATCTCTTCTACTGTTGTTTTTATGGGGGGGGTCTCTTATTTATTTCCATAATGATCTGTATTATTTTCTTCCTTCTGCTGACTTTGGGTTTTTGTGCATTTTACTTCTTTTTCTAATTCCTTTAGATGGAAGATTAGGTTGTTTACTTAAGATTTTAATTGTTTACTGAGGTAGGCCTGCATCACCATAAACTTACTCTTAGAACTGCTTTTGCTGCATCTCATAAATTCTGTAAAGTTGTATTTCTATTTTCATTTGTCTTGAGGTATTTTCTGATTTCCAGTTTGATTTCTTCATTGACCTAATATTTTCTTAGTAGCATGTTGTTTAGTCTCCACGTGTTTATGCTTTTCCCATTTTTCTACCTGTAATTATTTCTAGTTTCATACCATTGTAGTTGGAAAAAATGTTTGATATAATTTCTATTGTCTTAAATTTCTTGAGACTTGTTTTGTGGCCTAGCATGATCTCCTAGATCTATCCTGGAAAATGCTTCAAGTATACTTGAAAAGAATATGTATTCTGTTGTTTTTGGGTGGAATGTGCTGTAGCATAATATTTGGAACAAAAGCAGACAGATAGATTAATGTAACAGAAGAGAGTCCAGAAATAAACTCCCACACTATGGTCAACTAATCTACAACAATGAAAGGAAGAATATGTAATGGATAAAAGACAGTCTTTTTAATAAGTTGTCTGGGAAAACTTTACAGCTACATGTAAAAGAATGAGATTAGAACATTTCCTTACACCATATAGAAAAATAAACTCAAAGTGGATTAAAAACCTAAATGTAAATCCTGAAACCATAAACCTCATAAAAGAGAATTTAGGCCGCACATTTTTTGACATAAACCATAGCAATACTTTTTGTATCTGTTTCCTAAACCAAAAGAAGTAAAAGTAAAAATAAATAGGGCCTAATTAAATGTAAAAGGTTTTGCACAGCAAAGGAAATCACTGACAAAACAAAAACACAACCTAAAGAATGGGAGAAAATGTTTTCAAATGGTATGATCAATAAGGGGTCAATATCCAAAATTTATAAACAGCTCATACAACTCAATAAAAAAAATGCAATTAAAAAGATTGCAGACCTGAATAGACATTTTTCTAAAGAAGATACACAGATGGGTAACAGGCACATGAAAATATGCTCAACATTGCTAATCATCGGAGAAATGTAAATCAAAACCAAGGAGAGGGCTTCCCTCGTGGTGCAGTGGTTGGGAATCCACCTGCCAATGCAGGGGATGCAGGTTTGTGCCCCGGTCCAGGAAGATCCCACATGCTGTGGAGCAGCTGGGTCCGTGGGCCACGGCTGCTGAGCCTGCGCGTCTGGAGACTGTGCTCTGCAGTGGGAGAGGCCACAATGGTGAGAGCCCCGCGCAAAAAAAAAAAAAAAACAAAAAAAAAAAACAAGGAGATATCACCTCACACCTGTCAAAATGACACCATGAAAGTCTATACATCACAAATGTTGGTGAGGATGTAGACAAAGGGAACACTCCAACACTGTTGGTGGGAATGTAAATTGGTACATCCACTATGGAAAATTGTATGGCACTTCATCTAAAAACTAAAAATAGGCCTCCCATATGATCCAGCAATTCTAATGCTGGATATATATTTGAAGGAAATGAGAACACTAATTCTAAAAGATACATGCACCCCAATGCTCATAGCAACATTATTTACAAAAGCCAAGATATGGAATCAAACTTAGTGCCTACCAACAGAAGAACGTAATGTGGGAAGAAAATGTGGTATGTATATACTCAGCCATAAAAAAGAATGAAATTCTGCTATTTGCAACAATGTGGATGGACCTAGAGAGTATTATGATTAGTGAAATTAGTCACACAAATCAAGACAAATACTCTGTATTACACCTATATGTGGAATCTAAAAATTAAATAAATGTATATAACAAAACAAACTGACTCACAGATATAGAGAACAAACTAGTGGTTACCAGTGAGGAAAGAGAAGGGGGAAAGGGTGAGATAGGGCTATGGGATTAAGACACATAAACTATTGATACAATGTGTAATATAAATGAGCAACAAGGATATATTGTACAGCACAAGGAAATGTAGCCATTACTTTGTAATAACTCTAAATGGAGTATAACATATAAAAAAATTGAATCACTATGTTGCACACCTGAAAATAATATAATATTGTAAATCAACTATACTTCAACAAAAAAAGAAACAATGTAATGAAAAGGCAACCCATGGAGTGGGAGAAAGTTTTGAACCACCCATACATCTGATAAGGAATTAATATCCAAAATACATAAAGAACACTTTCAACTCAACAGCAAAAATACAATCAGTATAAAATGGGCAGAGGACCTGAGTAGATAGTTTTCCAAAGAAGACATACAGGTTGCTCACAGGTACATGGAAGATGCTCAACATCTCTAATCATATTTAAAATGCAAATCAAAACCATAATGAGATATCACCTTACACATGTTAGAGTAACTTTCATCAAGAAGACGACTATATTGGCAAGGATGTAGAGAAGGGAAACTTGTTCACTCTTGGTGGGACTGTAAATCCATGTAGGCACTATGGAAAATAGTATGGAGGTTTCTTAAAAAATAAAAATGGAACTATCATAAGATCTAGCATTCCGACTTCTGGATATATATCTAAAGAAAATGAAAATAGAATGTTTAAAAATATCTGCACTCCCATGTTTATTGTAGTATTATTCACAATAGCCAAGAGGTAGAAACAACCTAAGTGTCCATTAATGGATGAATGGACAAAAAAAGAATATTTTTTACTCAGTATTATTCAGCCATGAGAAAGAAAGAAATCCCATCACAGGTGACATCAATAGACCTTGAGGGCATTATGCTAAGTGAGATTTATAAGTCAGACAGAGAAAGACAAATACTGTATGACATCACTGACATATGGAAACTAAAAAAGCCAAATTATGGAAACAAAGTAGAATGGTGTTTACCAGGGGCTGAGGGGTGGGTGAATAAACTTGCAATTAGAAGATAAGTAAGTTCTGGACATCTAAGGCACAGCATAGTGATTATAGTCAACAATACTCTATTATATACTTCACAACTACTAAGAGACTAGATCTTAATATTCTCCTCACGAAGAAGAAATGATTATGTGAGGTGATAGAGGTGTTAGCTAATGCTACAGTGGGAGTCATATTGCAATATATAAATGTATCAAATCAATACACTGTACACCTTAAACTTACACAATTGTTACATGTCAATTATATCTCAATTTTAAAAAAGGAGGCAAAAAACTCTTCTGGAAACATTGTTTTTAAATAGCTAAACATTCATTAACTATACCACCATTTATTCCACATGTATCTATAGCATCAAAAACAAGATGGTAATTTCCTTTCCAAAACATGTTTTCAAAAGGTAGATTTGTTTTATATAGGTTCAATCAGTTATATGGAAATTGAAACTATAATGGGAAATTTTAGAAGCAAGTAATTTAAAAATAGCTAGTTTTAAAATAGTAGATGTGAATCAACAATTTATCTGTCTCATTTCTACTGCCTGGAAATTTATCCATACAATATTTAGAGAGCACCTGTTAAAGACTCTGTCCTATGTCTTCTGTATGGTCCTCAATAGAAAAAAGCTATGATAACTTCGGCTGGACTATGAGGTGCATTGTAAAAATAAAACCATAGAAATTTTTAAAATATATAAATATAGAATATATACATTAAGATTTCTATTTTATAAGTAAATAAATATAATTGAATTCTTATTTGTCTATATGAAAAATACCCAAAATATTGTTTAAGGTATATAATTTGCATTTTTCTAAAATTTTTGAAATGACTACACTTCACTTTTTATATTTAGAAAAAATCAGTATCGATGACAAGTGAATATAATAATTTTAAGTTACCTTACTTTTAAATAGTTAAGAATTCCATAATCTCTGACAAAAAGAAGTGTAACTTCAAAGAAGCCTTTCTATATATTTACGATATATATATATATATATGTAATATAGCATATGCTTATTATCTGAGTTTTAGCTAATTAAAAAAATATATAAAGATCCCTGTGAAATGGTTTTGTTTCTCAGATAGATAGATATGGATAGGCAAATAGATATTTGGGAAATAATCATTATTATTTATTTGGAATGTATATGTCAAAAGACACACTGCTTTATCTTAATTATGGTGATTCAGAAAATTATCCAAAAACATTTTACAGTTATTTATTAGTGTATTTACAAATAATGTATAGATGTTTCTAAACAAAAAGTAATGTAGATTTACTAGAGAAAACTGGGAATAGACTGAGAAAATGTTTTATTGTTGAAAGAGTTACATTTATTAAAATCTCTCCCCCCTTCCTGCCTCCCTCTCTCTCTCCCTTCCTTTCTTCCTTCATTCCTTCCTCTCCCCCTCCCTCCCTCCTTCCCTCCTCTTTTCTTTTTAGTTTTTTTCCATCTCTCTCCCCGTGTCTGCAAGTAAATTAATACCCAAGAAAAGCCACTAGAGTATGATTTGGAAAATTATGTCAGAACAAATGCCTTCTAAATGGCACTCTAATGGCCCGAAAGAGTTAATGAACCTGATACTCTCCATGAACGAGATTCATTTTAAAGACACCCTTTCACAGATGAGGTGTGTGGCTAATTATATTTGCACATTTGGCTAGCTGCTTAGTCATGCAAAATGATCGATATTTTGTGCCATGAATCACCACCATCTTGCCATATGGACATAATTTTCTGAGTATCTATCTTTTCAAGATTTTATGACAATAGTATCTTATCATTGCTAAAATATGATTACTTTTGGTAAAATTGTTTCCCTGTATTAAATGTGCTAGGAGTATCATTTTAAAAAGATTTTAAATGAAGGTAACTGTTTAAAAATTTCTCTTTTAATGCTATACATTTTGAAATGAAGTTAAACAACATAATTGCCCTACTTTTTACATGGCAACCTCCAGCAGGAACTTCATACAGAGTACAGCGAAGGATTGGAGGGATATTCATGAACGAGAAATCAATGGAGGACAAGATGACTCACATTTTTCCCCAAAGTATAATGCAGGTATGAGGTAACTTTTATAATAATTCTGTGTCAAGTTCTGTTTGATTGGCAAAATGATCTGAACAGGATTAACAGTACATTCATATTACATTTTGAAATAGAGAATTTTTATGTCTGATGCTGACTTTAATGGCAAAATTTAATATTCACTTAGTTAACTTGTTAGATTTCACATAAACTGATAATGTGACCATTGACATTACACCAGCATATAGAAAATATGTAGGATAATTGATTATATCATTTAATTGAGACCAGGGCTATTTATAAAACCCAAAAGGTGAAAATCTAAGTCTAAATTAGTGGTGTCTTGGGCAGATAGTATAATGAACAAGACGCATTGTTATTATTTATTATTATCAGAAAAGTAGTGTGCAAAAATCAGAATTATTGTAAAATTTCTAAGAAATTTTTTGTGTATTCCATAGATATTTATAGGTCCATGAGATCTTAAAGACACTCATGCTGAAGATGAGAGCTGTTCTTTTTTTTTAATGCAAGGATAGTTAATTTAAAATGTTGTGTTAGTTTCAAGTGTACAGTAAAGTGATTCAGTTATACATGATATATATATATTTCAGATTCTTTTCATTATAGCTAGTAACAAGATATTGAATATAGTTCCCTGTGCTATACAGTAGATCCTTGTTATTTATCAATAATAGTGTGTATCTGTGAATCCCAAACTCCTAATTTATCCCTCCCCCCTCCACTTTCCCCTTTGGAAACCATGAATTTGTTTTCTATATGTGTGAGTCTGTTTCTGTTTGGTAAATAAGTTCATTTGTATCATTTTTTTTAGATTCAATATATAAGTGATATCATATGATATTTATCTTTCTCTGACTGACTTCACTTAGTATGACCACCACCACCACCACCACTTCTTTTTCCATTAATCTGTTGATGGATACTTAGGTTGCTTCCATGTCTTGGCTATTGTAAGTAGTGTTGCTTTGGACACTGGGGTGCATGTATCTTTTCAAATTAGAGGTTTTTTCTTTGTGGATATATACCTAGGAGTGGGATTGCTGGATCATATGGTAACTCTACTTTTAGTGTTTTAAGGAACCTTCCTTACTGGTTTCCATAGTGGCTGTACCAGTTTACATTCCCACCAACAGTGTAGGAGGGTTCCCTTTTTTCCACACCCTCTCCAGCATTTATTATTTGTAAACTTTTTGTTGATGGACATTCTGACTGGTGTGAGGTGATACCACATTAATTTTGATTTGTGTTTCTCTAACAATTAGTGATGTGGAGCATCTTTTCATGTGCTGTTGGCCATCCATATATCTTGTTTTTGGAGAAATGTCTACCTAGGTCTTCTGCCTACTTTTTAAATTTGGTTATGTGGGATTTTTGTTTGTTTGGTTTTTGGTTTTGGTTTTGATATTGAGCTGTATGAGTTGTTTGTTTATTTTAGAAATCAAGCCCATGTCAGTCACATTGTTCGCAAATATTTTCTCTGAATCCATAAGTTGTATTTTTGTTTTGTTTATGGTTTCTTTTGCTGTGCAAAAGCTTATAAGTTTGATTAGATCCCATTTGTTTATTTTTGCTTTTATTTATCTTGCCTTGGAAGCTGAAATAAGAAAGTGTTGCTACAATTTATGTCAGGGAATATTTTGTCTATTACTCGTCTAGGAGTTTTATGGTGTCCCAGCTTATATTTAAAATTTTAAGGCATTTTGAGTTTATTTTTGTGTGTGGTGTGGGGGTGTGTTCTAACTTCATTGATTTACATGCAGCTGCCCAGATTTCCCAATACCACTTGCTAAAGAGACTCTCTTTTCTCCAGTCTCCTTTGTTGAAGATTAATTGACTGTAAGTGTGTGTGGGTTTATTTCTATGCTCTGTATTCTGTTCCATTGATCTATGTCTGTTTTTGTGCCAGTACCATACTGTTTTGATTACTGTAGCTTTGTAGTATTGTCTGACATCTGGGAGGGTTATGCCCCCAGCTTTGTTCTTTTTCCTCAGGATTGCTTGGCAATTCTTGGTCTTTTATTGTTCCATATAAAGTTTAGGATTATTTGTTCTAGCTCTAAAATGTCATGGGTAATTTGATAGGGATTGCATTAAATCTATAGATTGCTTTGGGTAGTTTGGCCATTTTAACAATATTCTTCCAGTCCAAGAGCATGGGATATTTTTCCATTTATTTGAATCATCTTCAGTTTTATCAATGTTTTAGAGTTCTCAGAGTATAGCTCTCAGTCTTTCACCTCCTTTGTCAGGTTTATTCCTAGGTATTTTTCCTTTTTACAGAATTTTAAATGGGATTTAAAAAATTTTTCTATTCTGATATTTCATTATTAGTGAGAATAAATGCAACAATTTTCTGCATGTTAATTATTCTAGTTTTTAAAAAATCTGTGGCTGTCTTAAAAAGTTTTTAGTTTAATAACTTAGATTATCAGATAATTTGATGTTTATGGAAAAATAAAATTTGTTACACTTGGAAAATATCCCTAAATTTCTTATTTGAGTTTGTGTGTGCATTCTTCACACATGTATGTGTGTTTACAATTGCATATTTATGTGCCATTTAGGACTCTTGAGGTTTGAACGGACAGACTTTTTGAAGTATAAGGGAATATACTGACTTAATTAAATTTAAAAAATTAGTGGAGGTCTTGTATTAAGTATGGTTTAATTCCAAAGCTTAAACAATACCATATGGCTTGGCTTTCTTTCCCTCTCTAGGATCAGCTTTCTACTGCTTTCAGTCCAAGGCTCCTAGTCTCACATCAACCTTATTTTGATGGTACCCAGCAGAAAACACAGAATGGTATCTATGTGTCTCCTTCTAAACAAGCAAATAAAAATATTCCCTTTCCTTGGTAAGATAAGATTCCCTATCTGTTCTCATAGCCAGAAGGATGTGATTCTTGACTTTGGCAAGCCTGAGTTGGGCTGATTATTCCTAAACTCAGGGATGAAGCCAATTATTCCGATTGTATAGGTAATAAGTGAGAGAGTGAACAATTCTTCAGAAGAAAATTGACATACTATTTCCAAAAATACAGTGAATGCATGTTGAAGTGGCAAATAACATTTCCACTCTTAATCATAACATAATACGAATACTGTATATGTTGCACCCCAATCTAGACCCCGTCTCACCAGATAATTGACGGAACCATTTGACAGGTTGTGGACACTGACATCTGTTCTTTCTTTTTCTTTGATATGCTGGTCCTCTTCTGTCTACCTATTCTTTCCTATAGAATATTGATGGTTGATGTCTGCTGCTATTTAATATATTATCATTTGTTTAATTATTGGTTGGTCAGGAATGACCCATGAATCATAGAAAATTGTTACTCTGTCTGCAGTGGTTCAACTTTCAGAAGACAAATGTATGCAATTCTGAAATTTTATGTGGCCTCAGTTTTTAACATAGTGCCTTCTGACTGGGTTGAATCTTCATTTTTATACATCTGTTGTTGGATTAGTTCTTATTGTTCTTTGTTTTTGTTTTAAATAACCCTGATTTTTGGACAACAGGAAATCATAGGGGCTAAATTACTCCTGAGAAATTAATGCCATCATATTAAGAAAAGATGGCAGGGAGGGAGGGAAAGAGAGAGAAAGGGAGGGATAAATGAAGGACTAATAACTAAAATAAACCAAATAAAAATAGTCTTCCTGTTCTCCTCAACTTCATGGAGTAGGTAAGAAGAAATATTTGTCTTTAAAGTCTGTAAGGATGCCAACCAATAATAAACTTTCTTTCACATTTGAGTATCTTATGGGCCTGGAACAGATTGTGTTGTTTTACACAATTACATTTTTGTTTGATTTTTTAAAATATAAATTTACTTTGGTACAACAATAAATTAATATGGTTATATTTCACATAAAATAATCTAGAATATGAAAACCCAAACTTATCAAAGACAGGGGATCATCACACCCCATCTTGAGTTCAGAATTAGAACTTTTATTTACAAAATATTTACATTACATTTTATCATTTAAACATTTAAGTTAATATAAAGTGAAGAAAGTAAGCCTTTTGCATTGATGTGAAACAACTCTAATATGTAAAACAAAGATATGTGTTCCATGAACCAGGACTTAGAAAAATACTTGCATGTTGATAAAATATCACACCTTCAACCATTTTTGCATGCCTAGATAGTTGGAAATAAAATTTTATTAGTTATAGTTTGCCAATATAATAATTTTTTAAATTTACTATATATACAAGATTTTATACTAAGCCTTCTATGGACATAAATCCATTAAAACATTTAAACCCTTTTTTAAAAACGAAGAAACCAAGCTAGATGATTTAAGCCAGGTGTCCATTTTTTAAAAAAATTATTTATTTATTTATTTTTGGCTGTGTTGGGTCTTCGTTGCTGCGTGCAGGCTTTCTCTAGTTGCAGCGAGTGGGGGCTAATCTTTGTTGTGGTACACAGGCTTCTCATTGCAGTGGCTTCTCTTGTTGCAGAGCGTGGGCTCTAGGTCTGTGGGCTTCAGTAGTTGTGGCATGCAGGCTCAGTAATTGTGGCTTGGACTCTAGAGCGCAGGCTCAGTAGTTCTGGCACATGGGCTTAGTTGCTCCATGGCATGTGGGATCTTCCCAGACCAAGGCTCGAACCTGTGTCCCCTGCATTGGCTGGAGGATTCTTAACCACTGTGCCACCAGGGAAGCCCCCAGGTGTCCATTTTAAAGGTATCAGAAATCAGAGCAAAGTGAAGCTCTGACATCTAAGCTTTCTCTTAACAAATATAATTATCATTTTATGAATAATTTATTAATTATAAATATTTATACTCTTTTATACTAAGGGAAAGTTGCTAATAAAATCAGTATTAGTGAAAATTATTTATAGTAATATGATTTTCATTCTTGTCTAACAATTCTTAATTATTCTAAATAAGGTTTATTAAAAGATTGAAAACATCCATATAAATGAAAGCCAATAATCTATATAGCAAAATATATTTCTGGTTTATAACCATATTATATACCTTGTGTAAAATAAAAAAATTATTGTTTTCACAAAGGCTGTGATAACAAAATAAATGACCATGTTGAAGAATGTAAGACATGAATCTGCTTTTCTCACTTTTGATAATTCAACTGTGTTTTTCAAAAGTTTATTCTGGAAGTTTGGGACTATTCAAGTAGATAATTGAGTTTTGGGGAACTCTAGTGATAGATGGAATTGGTGTTAATTAAAATAATTGCCCGGGGCCTTTTCAGTGCTCTCTTAAAGAAAATAACATCCACCCAAAGCAGCCATTACCAAAAATTTTTTCTAATATCCTCTTCTAAAATATAGAAAATAAACTATTTTTCTCTATAAAAATGATCCACAAGTCCTCTTCTTCATTTTTAAGTATGCTATAATATGAACTATCTCCAGAAAAAGCTTAAATAAAATTTGAGTGGACCATCTGAAATTAGGGAGCATTAAGACTTTAAGTTATAGTTCCAAGAAGCATTGTATTTTTATCTAATTTTGGAAATTTTGGAGTTTAGCCTTAACATTCAGTTATATTTAAACACATTATTTTAAATAATAAAATGATTTCCATCTAAAAACAATTCAATGTTCTATATTAGGAAGATCAAAAAGGCTGATAAAGGAGTATGCATACAATGCATACTTGTGATTCACTGATGGATAATGTAAGTTTTCTATCAAATATTTTTAATATTTACTGGAGATGAATTCTAGCTAATTAGACTTAAAATCATCACACATAACAAAACAAAATGTTTATAGCTAAGTCATTCCTTAAGTCATACCCAGAAGAGTTTGCCAATAGTGACTGATGCCTGGGTTCCTGGAGAGGCTCTATCCAGGCTATTAAGGATTTGTTTCAGTTCTATAAACTACTCCTTCAGTAAACTTTTTTCCTTTAAATGATCTAGTTGTCTACATTTCCTGACACAAATGAATCTTAACTGATATGCTTCTTTATGTCTTGTAAACTTTGAGATTATATTTTTTCTGAAATATTCAGTTTTACCCTGCTCCATTTGGATCAACTATACTATGTATTCATATTTTCTACTGGAAAAAAATAGTGCAAAAATATTTTTGCATGTATCATACTTATTTATTCATATTAAAAGCTTGTTTTTGGTCAAGTCAAATAATACCATTATAAATATCACTATAACATGTATGGTTAACCAAACATCTATAACAAAGTATACTAATGATAATGAAACAAAACTAGGACCAACTAATAAATATAAAGCAAGATAGGGAATATTGCCAATATTTTATAACTATATGTAGAATAATTTATAGAAATATCAGATCGTTATGATGTACATCTGAAACTAATATATTGTAAGTGTACTTCAATAAAAATAAATAAAAAAATTTTTAAATAAAGGAAAAATGACCACAGTTGAAAACCATAACCATGTCATAACCAGAAAACCATGAATAACCAATGAGAAATATATTTCCAAAAAGGTCACCCACAATTGAAACTTGTGCTTCATATAGAAGAAGCTTTGCAGCTTAGCCAGCCATTGTTTGGCATGTATATTATTTATTAGACTACTGAGTAGAGGTTTCCAGGAAATTATGGATAAGTTAATATTTTATGAACACTAAATGTTGGTTTACTCATTTGGTTACAGGGAATTACATTTCAGTCATCACAAACATGAAACTCTGAGATTGTATTTCATTTTTCATTAGGAACAGAAAAGGAATATTTTGAGAATTTTTATGATTAAGAAGACTCCACAGGGCTCTGCTGATAATTTTTGAAATAATAATGCCTTAGTTATACATTTAATTCTAAGTTTGGTCATTTTTTCTTTGTGGTTGATTTCTAGTTTCATGTGTTGTGGTCACAAAAGATGCTTGAAATAATTTCTAAACTCTTAAATTTGTTGAGACTTGTTTTGTGCCCAAGTATGTGGTTAATCTTAGAGAATTTTCCATGTGCACTTGAAAAGAATGTATTCTGCTTATTTTGAATGTAATGTCCTAAAGATATCAATTAAGTCTAACTGTTCTCTTGTATCATTTAGGATCACTGTTGCCTTATTGATTTTCTTTCTCAAAGAACTGTCCATTGATGTGAGTGGCTTGTTAAAATCTCTTTCTATTTTTGTATTCTTATCAGTTTCTCCCTTTATGTCTGCTAGTACTCGTTTTATGTATTTGGGTGCTCTTATATTGGGTGCATATATGTTGACAAGTGTAATATTCTCTCCTTGTATTGATCCTTTTTCATTATACAGTGTCCTTCTTTATCTTTTTTATAGCCTTTGTTTTAAGGTCTATTTTGTCTAATGTGAGTATCACAACCCCTGATTTCTTGTATTTCTGTTAGCATGAGATATTTTTTTCCATCCCCTCACTTTCAATCAATGTGTGTCCTTTGCCCTAAAGTGGGTCTCTTGTAGGCAGCATATTGTAGGTTCTTTTTTTTTAATCCAATCTGCCACTCTGTGCCTTTTGATTGGAGCATTTATTCTATTGGTATTTAAGGTAATTATTGATTGAAGCATTTATTCTATTGGTATTTAAGGTAATTATTAACAGGTATGTAATTATTGCCATTTTAAACTTTGTTTTCCTGTTGATTTTAAATTTATTCTTTGTACCTTTCTTTTTCTTTTTCCTTTTTCCTTTGTGGCTTGATGAATTTTCTTTTGTATTATGCTTGTTTTCTCTTCTTTTTGTTTTTTCTTATAACCTATTGTATGTTTTCGATTTGTGGTTATCCTTTTTTTAAGTATGTTAACCCATTCCTATATCTATTTGCTTTAGACTGGTAGTCATATAAGCTCAAACACATTCTAGGGGGAAAAAAATCTACATTTTCTTATTCTCCTTCCCTACATTTCATGATTTTCATGGCCACTTTTTCATGTTCATCCTTTTGCTGTTCATTGTGGTTATCATCTCTTTCACAGAAATTTGATTTTTTAAAATAATCTGTGTACTGTCTTATTTAAGTGATTTACTTTCCAGTTGTGATCTTCTCTTTCCTATAGATCCTTACCTCTTTTCTATTTATAGAAGACCTCTCAATATTTCCTTTAGGATAGTTTAGTATTGCTGTATTCTTTTAGTTTTTGCTTGTCTCAAAAATTCTTAATCTCTCCTATTTGAAATGATAATCTTGCTGGGTGGAGTATCCTAGGTTGCAAATTTTTCCCTTTCAAGACTTTCAGTATATTCCACCACTTGCTTCTTGCCCACAACGTTTCTGTAGAGAAATCAGCTGATAGCGTTATGGGGGTTCCCTTGTAATTAACTCTGTTTTTCTCCCACTACCTTTAGAACTTTCTCTTTAACTTTTACCATTTTAATGATAATATGTCTTGGTGTAAGTCTGTTTGGCTTTATCTTGTTCAGGACCCCCTGTGCTTCCTGTATCTGGGTATCTGTTTCTTTCATTAGGTTTGTGAAGTTTTCAGCCATAATTTCTTCAAATACATTTTCAATCCCCTTTCTCTTTCTTCTCCTTCTGTGATCCCTATTATACATAGATTGGCACATTTTATATTATCCCATAGATCTCTTACATTGCCTTCATTTTTTTAAATTTGGGTTTCTGTCTGCTTTTGGAATTGGGTGATTTCCATTATTTTATCTTTCACATCACTTACTCATTCTTCTGCATTGTTAATTCTGCTATTCTTTGCCTTTAGTTCAGCTTTCATCTGTTCAAATAAATTCTCTAATTTTTCTTGGCTCCTCCTTATAGTTTCTAGTTACTTTTTATAGCACTCTGCATTTCTATCAATAGTCCTTCTTAATTCCTTCAGTATTTTCATTATCTCCTTTTTGAACTCAGTGTCTATTAGAATGAAGAAGTCTCTTTGTTCTTTCAGGGGAATTCTTTTGGTCTGTTAATTGGGAGTGGTTCCTCTGTTTCTTCATTTTACTTATATTTCTCTTGCTCTATGAGTTTAGGAGAAAGAATTACCTACTGTGGTCTTGGAGGCTTACTTTTATGTGGGAACATCCTGTGTAGCCTGCGTGGGTTTCATATTTGTTGGTGCAAGGGCTGTTTTTAGTAAGGCTGCCTGCCACCTCTTTCCTCAGTGTATGTTGGCCATTATCACTTTGATAGGAGGTGTGACTGATGTTGTAGTGACCACAGCCTGCACTGGATATTGAGCAGGGCCTCCTCTTTGCTCTGTGGTTTCACTGCCCTTTCCAGGGCAGGGTCTGCTCTCTTATTGTTGGAATAGAAGCCCCAGCTCCATTCCTGAGCTGTGTTTCTGATCTGTGGCATGAGGCGTGAGGTAGGTGGGAGTGTTCCCCCTGGAGAGAAACCACTAAGTATTCCTCCACTGGTGCTGTTCACCTGTGAGTGTGCTCTGTTGTGTCACCTTTCAACCATTGTGAGGGCTCACAAAGTCCACTGTTGTTGGCACTGCCCTCAGCCCCACCTCAACCATGGGTATACCAGCAATTGGGCTGGTGCCTCTTAGGCTTTGTTTTCACAAGGCCACCAGTCCAGATGCATTGAAGTCAGTTCCTAGGACCGCAGTAGTCATGCACCTGAACCCACTGTGGGAGCTCTGAGGCAGCTCAGACCCTGGCTCCGCCCCCATGTGTACATGCCCACAAAACCTGCAGCTACTAAGGCCAGACTCATCCCAGCTGTGGGAGAACCAGTTGTCCACTTAGATGTTCTGCAGGTGCTGAATTTACAGCAGCAGAGGTATAAATATGTGGTTTGCACAGCCACAGGGAGAGATTTCAGCTCTGCTTCCTAAGCTGCAAGGCCCCTGAGCCTCAGCTGTGATTTCATCCCTACCTCTGCATGTTGGCAACCCACTGGCATCTGCTACCAGGGCCACCAAGACAACAGCCAGAGTGAGCAAGCCTGCTGGGTGGGTAGGGGGCTGAAGCTCACCAGGCACATGAACCTGCCTGTGTGGGAGCCTCTCCTGGAGCCCACAGAGGCAGGAGCCAGGGGGTGGGGAAAGAGACTGCAATGGCAGCCCTGCCCCTCCCTTCACAGGCCACTTAACAATGGTGCTTAACTTCTATGGCGGCCAGGGTTTCTTCCATAAACACTCCTGGTTGCTACGTCCCACACT
Organism: Neophocaena asiaeorientalis asiaeorientalis; assembly: GCF_003031525.2. Taxonomy (NCBI): domain Eukaryota; kingdom Metazoa; phylum Chordata; class Mammalia; order Artiodactyla; family Phocoenidae; genus Neophocaena; species Neophocaena asiaeorientalis. The sequence continues at coordinate 1,747,650 of NW_020172492.1, forward strand.
TCAGCCCCTTCAGGCTGTCTCCATGCAGCCAACAGCAGTCCCCTCCCTGGTCTGTCCTCTGAGCCCCATGTCCCAGCACCAGCCCCTGCCCATACTTGCAGATATGCGTCTCAGGCTGAGTTATTGCAAGGCAGTGGCATGGACCGTCTGTACAGGTCTCTCTCTGTCCTGTCTGCCACTAACTGTTTGTTGCACCCTCCTCTGAGCCTCCGAAGCTTCTTTTCTGTCCCAGATTATCTCCCCACCAGTGAGGAACCTCTCCTCTCCTTCAGTTTCCTCCCGGGGTGCAGGACCTGTTTTGCTCCCTCTTTTTTTCCCCTTTCATCCTTCCCAGTTATGTGGAGACCTTTCTTGTCCTTTCAGGCATTTGAGGTCTTCTGCTAGTGTTCAGTAGGTGTTCTGTGAGAATTTTTCCATTTGTAGATGTATTTTTGATGTATTTGTGGGAAGAGGTGAGTTCCACATCCTACTACTGTGCCATCTTGATTCTGATCTGTATAGCATATTTTATGTAAAGGAAAAATCAACATGCAGTATTAGTTGATTCCAACTAAATTTTGTGTGGCATCAGATTTTTTCCTACTTTGCGTATAAGTAAATTGAAGTTCAGAAAAGGACTAGCTCCAGCTAACCCCAGTAGGATGCATGAAGTAAGAATTTGAGTATAGGTTATCTAAAAGATCTGTGTTCTTACAATTTCACATTTTCTGAGGTAGGTTATCTTTGTAGACAGATACAACAGGTTTGCAAAAGACACAAGTGAGGAAAAGCATAAGTAATAAAAGGAAAATTGATAAATTAAAAGAGAAAATGACATTTAGATGAGAGAGTATTTGAAGACAATACTTACTTAGTTTATAACTTTACCAAGGTCAAACCTGCATCAATGTCTTGTGCATTCTTTTCAAATTTGCTTTTAATCACCTGGTAGGATCAGAGGTTATTCAAAGAGATCATATGATTAACCAGCCTGGGCTTTGGGAAAAGGAAGTATTAGGAAAGCATTTTAATAGTGTGCTTGATAAAAGGAAGGTCATCAAAGTACATTTATATTTGAACATTTAAAAGCACTTCTTTGAAGTGCTTCCTGATGAGATTCCACTTAAATATTCTTCTAAAATGCTTTCCTTTCATTATATCCAAATGGAGAGAGGGGGTGGGGACAGGTTGGTATGGAGTTCCTGAACAGCTAGAGAGCTTTATGCTTCTGTTAGATTTGGAATCTTGTATTTATTTTTAAAGTTATGTTAAATGGTATATATGTCAGTTCTTTCCATGAAAACAATGATATTTTATCTAGCCCATGATCTTTATGGAATTGCATGCTCTTTTAACTTAAGCAAATACATCAGAAATGTATGAATTCACCAGTGCATAATTATATTTTAATTGATTTGCATGGATGATTTGAGATTATTGATTGGGTCATAAAACAACCACTCAGGTAACTGAGTTAAAACTTATCTTCTCAGGAATATTTCCTACTTAGGGGAGATGTGCTTCACACAATAATGATTAGTAGGCTTCCTTTTGAAAACAACCACTTTGATGCTATTTTAACATAGGTCTACATAAAATATACCTGTATTATATAGGAGAACCAGCTTTCATATAGTTTCACTGATCTTTTTAATTGTTTTTTTTTTTAGTTTATATTTCTTTTATTTATAGGTTTATTCCTAGGTATTTTATTCTTTCTGATGTGGTGGTAAATGGGATTGTTTCCTTAATTTCTTTCTGATAGTTTGTTGTTAGTGTGTAGAAATGCAACAGATTTCTGTACATTAATTTTTTATCCTGCACCTTTACCAAATTCAGTGATGAGCTCTATTAGTTTTCTGGTAGTGTCTTTAGGTTTTCTCTGTATAGTATCTTGTCACCTGCAGTTTTACTTCTTCCTTTCCAATTTGCATTCCTTTTATTTCTTTTTCTTCTCTGCTTGCTGTGGCTAGGACACCCAAAGCTATGTTGAATAAAAGTGGTGAAAGTGAACATGCTTGTCTTGTTCCTGATCTAAGAGTAAGTGCTTTCAACTTTTTACTATCAAGTATGATGTTAGATGTGGGTTTTTCATATATGGCCTTTATTATGTTGAGGTAGGTTCCCTCTATGCCCACTTTGTGGAGAGTTTTTAAGATACATGGATGATGAACTTTTCCAAAATCTTTTCTGCATCTATTGAGATGATTTGTTTTTTATCCTTCAATGTGTTAATTTGGTGTATCACATTGATTGACTTGCAGATATTGAAAAATTCTTGCATCCCTGTGATAAATTCCACTTGACAATGGTGCATGGTCCTTTAAGTGTATTGTTGGATTTGATTTGCTTGTATGTTGTTTAGGATTTTTGCTTCTATGTTCATCAGCAATATTGGCCTGTAATTTTCTTTATTTGTGTGATGTCTTTGGTTGTAGTATCTGGGTGATGGATGGCCTCAGAGAATGAGTTTGGAAGTGTTCCTTGCTCTGCAATTTTTGGAACAATTTCAAAAGGACACGTTAACTCTTCTCTAAATGTTTGGTAAAATTCACCTATGAAGTTATATGTTCCTGGATGTTTGCTGGGAGTTTTTAAATTACTGATTCAATTTCATTATTCATATTTTCTATCTTCCTTGTTCAGTCTTGAGAGATTGCACCTTTCTAAGAATTTGTCCATTTCATCTAGGTTGTCCATTTTATCAGCATATATATATTTTTGCAGTAGTTTCTTATCCTTTATTTCTGTGGTGTCAGTTGTCATTTCTCCCTTTTCATTTGTAATTTTATTGATTTAGGCCCTCTCCCTTTTATCTTGATGAGTCTGGCTAAAGGTTTATCAATTTTGTTTATATTTTCAAAGAACCAGCTTTTAGTTTCATGGATCTTTTTAATTTTTTTTAGCTTATTTCTTTTATTTCTGCTCTGCTATTTATGATTTCTTTCCTTCTACTAACTTTGGGTTTTGTTTGGTCTTCTTTCTCTAGTTCCTTTAGGTGTACGGTTAGTTTGTTTATTTGAGATTTTTCTTGTTTCCTGAGGTAAGCTTGTATCACTATAAACTTCCCTCTTAGAATTGCTTTTGCTATGTCCCATAGGTTTTGGACTGTCCTGTTTTTGTTTGCATTTGCCTCTAGGTATTTTTTGATTTCCTCTTTGATTTCTTCAGTGATCCATTGGTTGTTTAGTAGTATATAGCCTCCACATGTTTGTGTTTTTTGCATTTTTTTCCTCTCGTAGTTGGCTTCTAGTCTCATAGTATTGTGGTCATAAAAGTTGCTTGATATGATATCAGTTTTCTTAAATTTACCAAGGCTTGTTCTTTCTTTGGCCTAGAATGTGATCTATCCTGTAGAATATTCCATGTGTGCTTGAAAAGAATGTGTATTCTGCTGCTTTGGATGGAATGCTCTCTCTATATATATTAATTAAGTCCATCTGGTCTAATGTGTCATTTAAGTCCTGTGTTTTCTTATTGATATTCTGTCTAGATGAGCTGTCCATTGATGCAAGTGGGGTGCTGAATTCTCCTAGCATTATTGTGTTACTGTCCATTTCTCCTGTTATGTCCATTAATATTTGCCTTACATATTGAGGTGCTCCTATGTTGGGTGAATATATATTTACATTTGTTATATCTTCTTCTTGGAATGCTCCCTTGATCCTATCCTATGTAGTATGCTTCTTTGTCTCTTGTAACAGTATTTATTTTAAAGTCTATTTTATCTGATACTAGTCTTGCTACTGTGGCTTTCTTTTGATTTCCATTTGCATGGAATACCTTTTTTCATCCCCTCACTTTCAGTTTGTGTGTGTCTCTAGATCTGGAGGCTCTGGTAGGTAGCATATATATGGGCCTTGTTTTTGTATCCATTCTGCCACTCTATGTCTTTTAGTTGGAACATTTAGTCCATATACATTTAAGGTAATTATCAATATGTGTGTTATTTCCAGTTTGTTAATTGTTTTGTAGGTATTTTTTTCCCTTTCTTCTCCTTTTATCCTCTTCTCTTGGGATTTGATGACTACCTTTTGTGTTATATATGGATTGTTTTTCTTTTTTGTGTGTACATCTATTATAGATTTTTGGTTTGTGGTTACCATGAGGTTTATATATATATATATGGTTCAGTTGTTGTGCTCTTAATTTCAAATATATATTAAAAACTCTGCATTTGTACTCTCCTCCCCTCATGATTACTGTTTCTGATATATTTTACATCTAATTTTTCTGTGTATCTCTTAACTGCTTATTGTTGATATATTTGATTTTACTACTTTTGTCTTTTAACCTCCCTTCTAATTTTGTGTGTGAATGATTTCCTACCTTTACTGTATGTTTACCTCTACCAGTGAGCCTTTTCATTTCATAATTTTCTTGTTTCTAGTTATGGCCTTTTCTTTTTTGCCTAGAGACCTTCCATTAACATTTTTTGTAAAGATGATTTAGTGGTGCTGAACTTTTTTAGCTTTTGCTTGCTGTAAAGATTTTGATCTATCCATCAAATCTGAGGGAGAGCCTCGCTGGGTAGATTATTCTTGTTTGTAGGTTTTTTCCCTTTCATCACTTTGAATATTTGGTGCCACTCCCTTCTGGCCTGCAGAGTTTCTGCAGAAAAAATCAGCTGATAGCCTTATGGGATTCCTTTGTATGTTATTTGTTGCTTTACCCTTGTTGCTTTTAATATTCTCTCTTTATCTTTAATTTTTATCATCTTAATTACAAGGTGTCTTGATGTGTTCCTCTTTAGATTCATTCTATATGGGACTCTCCACACTTCCTGGAATTGGGTGACTGTTTCCTCCCCCAGGTTGGGAAGTTTTCAGGTATTATGTTTTCAAATATGTTCTCAGCCCCTTTCTCCTTCTCTTCTCCTTCTGGGACCCATATAATGCAAATATTAGTACACTTGATGTTGTTTCAGAGGTCCCTTACATTGTCCTCATTTCTTTTCATTCTTTTCTGTGTTTTGCGTTCAGTGGCAGTGATTCCACTACTCTGTCTTCCAGCTTACTGATCCATTCTCTGTATCATTTAGTCTGCTATTGTTTCCTTTTAGTGTATTTTTCATTTCAGTTATTGTATTCTTCATCTCTTTGGTTGTTCTTTATATTTTCTAACTCTTTGTTCTGTGCATCCATTCTTCTCCTGAGTTCTTTCACCATCTTTACAATCATTACTCTAAATTCTTTCTCAGGTAGATTACCTATCTCCACTTAACTTAGTTCTTCTTGGGTTTTATCTTGTTTCCTCTTCTTGAACTTGCTCTTCTGCTGCCTCATTTTATCTAAGTTGCTATTGGTATTTTTATGTATGTAGTAGGTTAGTTATGTTTCACAACTTTGGAGAACTGTCTTCCTATGTGTCCATGCAGTGCTTTCCTCTCATTACCCAAGCTATATGCTCTAGGGATTCCCCTTAAGAGGTCTACATGGGTCCTTCTGTGACCCATGTAGGATGGGTCACAGATGACTATGTGGGCTTCTGGTAAGCTTGGTTTGCCCCTGGCCCGTTTGGTTGCCCGGCCCTTCCTTGTGTGGATGCTGTTGGTTAGTGGGGTCTGGTCCTGAAGTGGCTGACTGCAGAATGCCAGGGGACACTGGAGCTAGTGCTGCCTCACTGCTGGGAGGAGTCAGGGTTCTGAGACTCTGGTGCTGTTTCCTGCTCCACTAGTGGCTGAAGCCAAGTCCTGAGGCTAGTGCCAGACTATTGGCAGGCAGAGCCAGGTCTAGAGTCTGCCTGCAGGGCCCAGTGATCATTGAGCTGGTGTCAGATTGCTGTGGTGGGGGGCTGGTTCTCGACACATTTGGATATGGTGTCTGTGGTGTCCCAAAGCTTATGTTGGCCTGGTAGTGGTCAGGGCTGAGGCCCAGCTGGTCCCAGAGTAGGGCCGGGCCTGCTGTATGTAGCCTGGGCCTATAGGCTATAGGACTGTGATTTTCTTGCATCTGGTGTCTGCCCTCTGGTTGGTTAGACTGGTCTAGAGGCTGGTGCAGCCTTTCTGGAGGTCAGGGCTAGTACCTGCCCATTGGTGGGCAGAGCTTGGTCTTGGTCCTCTGGGGGGCAAGGCCATGCATAGAGACATGTTTAGATGTGTGTGTGGGCTCAGGAAGTCTTTAGGATCCCACACAGTGGCACCTGCCAGTACCAGCTTTCATGTGGTAGAACAAGCTCCCGGATGTGGCTGCTGCCAGTGTCTATGTCCCCAGGGTGAACTGCAGTCACCCACCTCCACTTCTCCAGGAAACTCTCCATGACCAGCAGGTAAGTCCGGCCCAGGCTCCTATCAAATTAATGCTTTTTCCCTCGGTCCTGGCGCACATGATGTTTTGTGTGCACCCTTTAGGAGTGAAGACACTGTTTCCCATGATCATTTGGGACTCTCCTTCAAAGCCAAATGCTTTGGGGGGCTCATCTTCCCAATGCAGAACCCCTGGGCTAGGGCACCTGACATGGGTCTCAGAACTCTTACTCCTCGGGGAGAACCTCTATAGTATAATTATTCTCCAGTTTGTGGCCCACCCACCTGACGGTATGGGATTTCACTATATTGTGAGTCTTCCCCTCCTACTTGTCTCATTGTGGTTCCTTCTTTATATCTTTAGTTGTAAAAGATCTCTGTTAGGTTTCAGTCATGGTTGTTCTGCAGATAGTTGTGGTCTTGGTCTGCTTGTGAGAGGACGTGAGCTCAGGGTCTTTGTACTCTGCCCTCTTGGATGATCTCCAGTATCTTCTTGTCAAATTAGTAAGATGCAGGATTTACTTTTACTTAGTCCTGTATATCAAGTGGTAAAGGCTTAATTATTTAACCATATACAACAGTCTGGAGATGGAATAATGAAAAAGCTGTTTTGAGACTATTGACTTGATGGGGACACTTTGTAATTTTTCAAAGCTCCTGCTCAGTGTAGCTCTCTTCAGTTTAGTTGCCCACCCTGAAATCTCTAACTGCCTTGCTCTTTTTCTCCCCAAATCTGCGTCTCCAATCAGTGAAGCACTATGCTCCACCAGAGTTCTCTCTCTCTACCTCTGCTGTGGCCTAAAAACTCTTTCCAGGCAGTACTGGGGAAAACAGGGTTTCAACTTGTTTGTTTCCCCACCTGCAGGTATCATTATCCTGCATTGTCTTATGTCCAGTGTCTTAAAATCATTGTTTTGTTTTGTGTGGCCTTTTAGTTGCTTCATGCTAGAGGGTAAACCTAGTATCTATCTCTTTCTACATCTGGGCTAAAAGTAGAACTCCATTTGTCAGCTCTTAACAAGAAAATTAAAATTTCTGAAAATAAAAAGCTAAACTATATCTTGGGTAGATATACATATAAAGAAAATAGGCACAATAAATTCATACCATACCTTAAGAATGAAATAATAATTGATGATTAAGAGACAGATACTGTGTAATCATAAAATGAAAAAAAGACATCAGGAGGATATAATAACTTTTTGGTAGATGGATATAATTACATACTCAAATATGTAGAGAAAAAACAAAATTTTATATATCCACAGTCAGTATAAGAAAACTATTCAGTAAATCACTATTTTGGTAGTTGACAGATCATGACTAGCAAAGTCTTAGAAAGGGCTGAAATTAATAGGCTTTATATAACATATTGAAAATCCAATACACACACAAAAATAAACACGTTTCAAATACATATGGAACTAAAATCTGACTGTAGAAGTCTTATTTTAGTTAACATTTTTGCTGTTGTTTTTTGTAAGAGCAACAAGATTGCCTTTGGGCTCAGTGGAATGCCCTCTTTCATCACCTTAATAGAAGTTTCAGTTTAATACAAGATATTATGAGCATATGTACCTGGTCTGAGTTTCTGGCGCAGAAATATCCATGTAATTGGCAAGTTGCATCAGCTCATTTAACGTTGGTGTCAGAAACATTGGCAATGTTCCAGGTGTATCTATCTATGAAAGCTCCTCAAAACAGAGCCAGTGTCACTCTAATTCACAACCGAAAGGCTCAGTGTCCTTGGTACCATCTTGGCTTATGATAGGGATTGGACAACAATGAAATATTAAGTAAATGGTGCTTTGAAATTGAGTATTCTAACTAATATCATAAATTCCAGAAAACAAACTTTCCATAAATTATTCCTCATTAATTCTTTTCTGATATTCATACTGAAAATATATATCTCAAATAATCTCAAAATACATGAAAGTGTTATTTGGTTATATAAAATATATGAAAATATATTTATAGATTTACTATAATCAAGGATTCCTAATAGAAGACAATAAGTGATACAAGCCATTCAAAACACATTGTAAACTTCATGTGACATAATATTCCTCAAGATTTAGCAATTCTCTCATAAGGAAATATTCTAGAAAGGTATGTGCATGTCTCAAGAATATAAAAATATTTTTCAAATAGGATTATTTATTATAGCCATATTTGAAATATCTTAAATGTACATTAAATTGGAAATGAATATTAAATATTTACATATATGTATAACTTAAGAATACATATATATCTGAATATATATACACATATGTACTTATCTAAATATCAGATGATACATAAATCGTATATAAAATAAACACTAGAAATATATGTATTTATATACATATATATATAGAAATATATTAAAGTAATTCAAATCTATACACAGATACTATATGCAAAATGCATATGGTAAAATGCAAAAAACCTTTGTTGAATATAAAATGATATTTACAGCAGTAAATATTTATTTCATGTTTTATCACAAGAAAAACATTTTTCAATCTATTGTTTAAGAATTTCTAAATTCATTATAAGTAAGTAAGTTTTACCTCTGGAGAAAGAAGAAGGTGAATAGATTGTGGAGAAATACATAAAAATCTTTTTTACATGTAAGTTATTTTTGCTTAAAATGATAAAATAATATTTGGAGCAAACCTGACAAAATGATAAGATTTGACAAAGTTGCACTTTTGAGTTATTTTGTCTAGTCTGTGTATACAAGTATACAAGTAATATTTCAAGTAAAATTAATTTTAAAAACTTTATCCCTCAGACTGAATGAATTTCACTATTGAATTATAGACAGGAATGATAGGAAGGCTATTAATATGAGTCTTAGCCTCATAAAATTTCTTAGCTTAAATAATCTACAAAGTTTTCAGAGACAGTGAGGACATATGACTCGCAAATGATTAATAGTTATCCTGCCAGTATACTTATGTCCTCAGTAGGTGCTAGAATAGTGGGGAATAGCAAATGCAAGCCTCTGAGAGCAAAGACCACAGCCCAGGAACTCGGGAAAAGAAAGACAGGAAAGTTTGTATTTTTAGAAAACAAAGTCTCATACCTTCTCTTTTCCAACAGCAATGCAATATTAGTAGCAGACTTGACTATCTCACTTTCAACAATGGATAAGGAAACATCGGACTTAAAGAACACATTATACCTGATGGACTTAACAGATACTGAATACATATAGAAAATGCCATCCAACATCAGGATATTCTTCTCAAATACACATGGCTATTCTCCAAGATCATAAGTTGGACCACAAAACAAGTCTTGATAAATAAAAGAAGATTGAAATCATATCAAGCATGTGTTCTGACCATAATTGTATGAAACTGGAAATCAATTACAAAAAGAAAACCTGAAAATTCACAAATCTGTGGAGAGTAAACAACATGCTACTGAACAACCACTGGATCAAAAAAGTCAAGAGAGAAATTTAAAAAATATATTTTGAGACAAATAAATATGAATACAACACACCAAAACTTATTGGATGCAGCAAAAGCAGTTTTGAGAGTGAAGTTCATAGTCATAACCTATATTAAGAAAAAATATAAACAACCCAAACTTATGCCTCAAGAAAGTAGAAAATAAAGAAGAAACTAAGGCCAAAGTTAGTAGGAGGAAGGAAATATAAAATATATTAGTAGAAACAAATGAATGGAGACTAAAAAATAATAGAAAATACCAGCGAAAGTAAGAGGTAGTTATTTTAAAAGATAAACAAAATAGACAAACTTCTACCTAAACTTACCAGGAAATAAAAAGAACTCAAATAAAATTATAAATAAAAGGGGACACAATCTAAATAATACCACACAATACAAAGAATCAAATAGACTATGATGAGCAACTATTAGTCAACAAACTGATTAATCTAGAAGAAATAAATACTTAAACACACTATCAAGACTTTCTTGAAGAAAAAAATTTTAAAACAATTGCTAGTAACACAATTAACTAATAACCAAAAACCTCCAAACAAAATACCTTGACCAGATGGTTTTACTGATGAATTTTATGCAACATTTAAATAATTAATACCAATCCTTCAGAAACTCTTTTAAAAATTGGATGAGGAAGGAACCTCTCAAAAACTCATATTTGGAGTCCAGCATTACCCTGACAAGAAAAACAGTTTAGGACATGAAAATATAAGAAAATTTCAGACCAACACACCTGGTTAACATAAATGCAAAAATCCTCAAAAAAATATTAACAAATCAAATACAACAATATAGTAAAAAGATCATACACCATTATCAAGTGGGATTGATTCCTGGGATGCAAGAATGGCTCAACATCTGCAAATTAATCAACATGATAAATCACATTAACAGAGGATAAAAATCACATGATCATCTCAAAGATGCAGAAAAGTCTTTTGACAAAATTCAGCATCCATCCATAAAAATTCTCAACAAACTGGGTATAGAGACAACATACCTTGGCAAAATAAAGGCTGTATATGACAAGCCCACAGCTAGCACCATAATTAATGGTGAAAGGTTGAAAGCCTTTTACCTAAGAAAAAGTACTAACCAGGGTGTGCCACTCTGACCACTTTTAATCAACATAGAATTGGAAGTTGTGGTATGGAACCACAAAGGATTTCAAATACCCAAAGTAAGCTTCAGGAAGAACAACAAAGCTGGAGGCATCATGCTTCCTGATTTCAAACAATTTATATAAATCTGTAGTCATCAAAACAATACGGCACTGGCATAAAGACAGACACATAGATCAACAGAACAGAATAAAGAGCCCAGAAATAAACACACATATATATGGTCAATATAATTCACAACAAAGGAGCCAAAAATATACAATGGGGAAAGGATAAATTCGTCAATAAATGGTGTTGGGAAATTAGACCACAACATGCAAAATAATGAAATTTGGCCCAACCTTACTCCATACACAAAAATCAACAGAAAATAGATTGAAGATTTGAACATAAAAACCTGCAAACATAGAACTAGAAGAAAATATAGAGGGTAAGCTCCTTGACACCAGTCTTAGCAATAATTTCTTTTCTTTTTTGATTTCACATCAAAAGCAAAGGCAACAAAAGCAAAAATAAACAAGTAGAGCTACATCAAACTAAAAAGCTTCTGCATGGCAAAGGAAACTATCAAAAAAATGGAAAGGCAACCTATGGAATGGGAGAAAATATCCCATATCTGATAGGGTGTTAACATCCAAAATTTACAAAGAATTCACACAACTCTAGCACAAAATAAAAAACAATCCAATTACCAATGGAAAGAGCAATCAAATAGACACTTTTTCAAAGAGGACATATGGATGGTCAACTGGTACATGAAAAAGTGCTCGACATCACTAATAATCAGGGAAAAGCAAATAAAAACCACAATGGGTATTGCCTTATACCTGTTAGAATGAGTATCATCAATAACATGAGATAACAAATGTGTTGAGGATGTGGAGAATAGGGGACACTTTTGAACTCTTGGTGGGAGTGTAAATTGGTGCAGCAACTGTAGAAAACAGTGTGGAGGTGCTTCAAAAAATTAAGAATAGAACTACCATATGATCCATGAATTCTATTTTTGGGTTCATATCTGAAAGAAAGAAATCATTATCTCAAAGAAATATCTCCACCCCCTCTATGTTTATTGTAGCATTACTTACAGTATACCCAAGATATGGAAACAATTTAAGTGTCCCTGGATATGAATATTTTTCAGCCTTAAAAAAGGAGGAAATCCTATGTCCATCAACAGAAGACTGGATAAAGAAGATGTGGTACATATATAAAACGGAATATTACTCAGCCATAGAAAAGAATGAAATAATGCCATTTGCAGCAACATGGATGGACCTAGAGATTGTCATACTGAGTGAAGTAAGTCAGACAGAGAAAGACAAATATCATATGATCTTACTTATATGTGCAATCTAAAAAAAAATGGTACCGAAAAACTTATTTACAAAACAGAAATAGAGTCACAGATGTAGATAACAAAGTCATGGTTACCAGGGTGGATGGGTAAATTGGGAGACTGGGATCGATATATACACACTACTATATATAAAAGAGGTAATTAATAAGGACCTACTGTATAGCATGGAGAACACTTCTCAATACTTTGTAATGACCTATATTGGAAAAGGATCTAAAAAAGAGTGGATATATGTAAATGTATAACTGATTCACTTTGCTGTACAGCAGAAACTAACACAACATTGTAATTCAACTATACTACAATATAATTAAAAAAAGAAAAACAAGGAAATCCTGCCATTTGCGACAATACAAATGGACTTTGAGGGCATTATGCTAAGTGAAATAAGTCAAACAAAAACAAATATTATGTGATCTCACTTATATGTGGAATCTAAAGAACCAAATAAGCAAGCAACAACAAATGAATGAACTCATAGAAACAGAGAACAGATTGGTGAGTGCAGAAGAGGGGGTTGGGGGTGGGGAAAATGGAAGAAGATATTAAAAAGGTACAAACTTACAATAATAAGACAATTCTAGCAATGTAATGTACAGTATGATGACTATAGTTAATAATTTTGTACACTGGAAAATTCTGAGAGTAAATCTTAAAAGTTCACACCATGCAAAAATATGTGTAACTATCTATGAGGTGATGCATGTTAACCAAACTTACTGGGGTAATCATTTTGCAATATGTACATATAAAAAATCAGTATGTTGTATACCGTAAACTAATAGAATGCTATATGTCAATTATATTTCAATAAAACTGGAATAAAATTAACAATTGAAAAATAGAGCAAAAATTAATTCATAAAGTCAAAATTAATTTTAATAGAAAATTCAAATATCCAGGAGCTTCAATAGCAAGACAAAATTATTAAACAAACCAAAGAGAAGAAATAAGCAATTTAAAATATATTTAAGAAATATGCCAATTTTATTAAAATGAGAAATATTAAGTAAGTTAATGAGGTAAATTTTGTGAATATACTATGTGGATATTACTAAGAATGAGAATGCTTAAGAACATGGGTACTTTTGGGGAAAATATTATTTAACTTAATGAAGATGTAAAAATGCAAGTATATTAAAGAAAGAGATTTTAATCATGTTATAAACCTCATATTTGTCATTTGCCTAAATTAATTTGGTTCTAATTAGTTGACTTTAAATATATTAGAGTACTATCCTATCCAAGATAATTTTCAAAAGACACTGAGAGCAATAGTATCTTTCCGCACTATAATTTCTAACACCTTGGTATGTTTGCAGATTCAATGAAAATATTAAATCCCAAAAAAGTGTGCCATTTGATTTTACCTGTTTATATCCGTGTAGTTGTTTTTCCATATAAAACAGTCATAACATTAAAAAGAATGATGGAAAGATAAACCATGTTCTTGGATTGGAAGAATCAATACTGTAAAAATGATTATACTACCAAGGCAATCTACAGATCCAATGCAATCCCTATCAAATTACCAATGGCTTTTTTCACAGAACTAGTACAAAAAATTTGAAAATTTGTATGGAGACACAAAAGACACCAATTAACTAAAGCAATCTTGAGAAAGAAAAGCAGAGCTGGAGGAATCATGCTTCCTGACTTCAGACTATACTACAAAGCTACAGTCATAAAAACAGTATGGTACTGGCACAAAAAGAAATATAGATCAATGAAACAGTATAGAAAGCCCAGAAATAAACCCATGCACATATGGTCAATTAATTTATGACAGAGGAGGCAAGATTGTACAATGGAGAAAAAGATAGTATCTTCAATAAATGGTGCTGGGAAAACTGGACAACTACATGTAAAAGAATGAAGTAGAACATTCTTTAACACAATACACAAAAATAAACTAAAAATGGATTAAAGACCTAAATGTAAGATGGGATAGTATAAAACTCGTAGAGGAAAACACAGAACACTTTCTGACATAAATCACAGTGAGATCTTTTTTGATCCACCTCCTTGAATAACAGAAATAAAAACAAAAATAAATGGGACCTAGTTAAGCTCAAAAGCTTTTGCATAGCAAAGGAAACCATAAACAAAACGAAAAGACAACACACAGAATGGGAGAAAAAATTGCAACCAATGCAATTGACAAGGGATTAATCTCCAGAATTTACAAAGAGCTCATGTGGAGAACAGTGTGGAGTTTCCTTAAAAAACTAAAAATAGAGCTACCATATGATCCAGCAATCCCACTCCTGGGCATATATCTGGAGAAAACCATGGTTTGAAAGGATACATGCACCCCAATGTTCATTGCAGCACTCTTCACAATAGCCAAGACATGGAAGCAATGTAAATGTCCAGTAACAGATGAATGGATAAAGAAGATGTGGTACATATATATAATGGAATATTATTCAGCCCTAAAAAAGAATGAAATTATGTCATTTGCAGCCACATGGATGGACCTGGAGATCATACTAACTGAAGTAAGAAAGAAAGACAAATATCATATGCTATTGCTTATATGTGGAATTTTTAAAAATAAAATGATACAAACATACTTAATCACAAAACAGAAACAGACTCACAGACTCAGAAAACAAACTTATGTTTACCAAAGGGGAAATGTGGGAGGGAAGGGATAAATTGGGAGTTTGGGATTGACATATACACACTGCTATATTTAAAATAGATAACCAACAAAGACCTACTGTATAGCACAGGGAACTCTACTCAGTGCTCTGTAATGACCTAAATGGGAAAAGAATTTGAAAAATAATATATATATGTATATGTATCAGTAACATCTTACAGAAAAACCCAAACGAAATTTTGGCCAACCCAATATAACTGAATCAACTTTGCTGTACACCTCAAACTAAAACAACATTGTAAATGAACTATACTACAATATAAATTAAAAAAGGAAATGAATGCAAATTAAAGTAGAACATTATTTTTTTTTAATTTCCATTTCAATTTGACTCTTTCCTAACTAGCAGTATTTTTGACTCCAGGTATCATCAACCTTATTTTATATGACATGGCATATAAACTATTTCCTAAGGCAGTTTTGCATAGTGTTTGAAATATAAAGTACTAAACTTTCATATATTATCATTTAAAAATACAAGTTGACGCAAAGAGTACCTTTTCTGCAATATTTGCTTGAACTAAAAATATAAAAATGTATGGTGTAAGATACATTTATTGTTAAAATAGTTCATTTACATATACCTATTTTGTTTACAGAAATTTATTTTGTAATTTAACTTGAGTTTTTTAGTGATAGAGAAACAAAGGTGAATCAATTAAAGGATGAACTTATAAAATGGTCAGATGAAAGTGCATGCATATTTAAATAAATGTATTCAATCAGATAGCCACCTCTTCATGATAGTAATTATACCTAAGTGAGGATAAAAATCTGTAAAATACAGGTGAATTCTGATCAACCCCTAAAATTTTATAGCATAATAGGTTTAATTGCTTTTTTTGTTTGAAGTTTCTTCCTTATGTTTCTGTGGAATTAGGCATCTGTCCACTGTTCTTAGAGATTTAGAATTATTTGACTCAGAAGAGATCCTTCTTCCTTTTCACAGAGTGAGAGTACTTATTTCCACTTATGTAGTAGTGTCCCACACCTACAGTGATCATCCCTGTGGATAAAGGATTATTTTATCAATGGATTGAACTTGTGTTCTGCCCTTGAGTTTCCAGCTGGCTGCTGCAATCCTGGTTTACATACTCTAGTTATCTTGTCACTTGAGGTGTTTATTTTATATTTACTAATTTTTATTTTTATTTTTTTGCATGAATGTGCTGTTGTTGGGACCACTTTTTGGAGAGAAAAGCAGATTAGCAGAGATAAAGAATCCAAAACCATGTAAAGTCTTAAATAAAACTGTTAATCTTACAGAACTTCTCTCCAATGTTGTACAGACATTGCACTATTTTGGAACAGTATATTTATCTGTTTGTCTTATCCAGGTAACCTCTGAGTACGTTTAGGTAAGGAATTTTATGTATTTTTTTTCCAGAGCATGCAGAATGGTTCCCAAAACTGTAGGTACTTAACAAATATTTCTATGTGCAAAAGTATTGATACAATTCCCTACAGAATGTGGGAACATACTATATCTCTTACTTGGCATTTTTAAGTTATGGTTTATTGCTAATTGTATGACTGGATTTTTTCATGACAATAGAACAGAGTATTACTTTTGTCACACTCTGACAAGTATTGAACAAATTTCAACCAACTTTTCATAACTGTATATATAAGTATTGTCACTTTCCCTTCCTTGTTCTTTCTCAAAAAAGGCAAATTATTTAATGACAAAAATAACAAGGTAGAATATAAGAAAAAATAATAACTCATCTTGGCTTCCCTATTTGTATTTAATGTGTTTTTGAAAAACTAAAATCACATTGAAATATTCTGTCAAATTCTGATTATCCCTATCTATAATTTCATTTCTCCTATTTTAGCTTAACAAATCCTTCTCAGATCCTGATTTATTATGTTCTGTGAAGAAAACATTTATACCTCTTCCATGTTAGAATGGGTCCAGAGATTGACTGGTGTCATTGATTAAACATTGATCACTACTGCTGCTGAACTAGTATTCAAATTGACAGTGTCCTCATCAGCCTTCATGAAATTAAGTTTTTTTTAAAAATACACAAATTCTATCACTGCCACCCTAGACATTTGATCATGAAGCCATGGAGGAAACACTGGGTTGACTGGGAAAGAGGCTCAGTGACTTCATGGAGTAGATTATCCTTCTACCAGATAAACAGTTATCAAGGCAGGAGGGTTTTCATGAGAAATACCCTGAGAGAAAACCATCTTCACATTCAATGTCTGTTCTGAAAGCTCAATCAAAATATTTTCCCCCAATATCTTTTTTTTTCAAAAATCCTCCAATATTATTTGTTTAAATCCTTGACCATCCACTAGCTCAAACAATACCTTTAACCACTGCCTATACTTTGGAATGTACCTCTGCTTTTTAGAAGATGGCATCTGTGCTACCAGGGAAAGTGGACAACAATAAGTGCTGATAGAAGCATTTCCACAAGCCATCTCTACCCCTACTGTCCTTATCCAACCCGGAATTCGTTTGTAATACTAAAATCATTCATTTCCTCTGTGTGGAAGCATCTTATGCAAAACCTTATGTAAACTAGATAATCTAAAAGGGGAAATTTTTTTCTAGTTATAGAGGAACTGAGATTGGCTCAGAATCCTAAGAAGCCACTAGTGTAACTCAGGAAATGATAGGCTCTATCATGTATTTCAATCAAAAGCATCCACTCACAGCCACCCTACTCCTTGGCTATAAATTCCCACTTTTCCTTCTTGTATTTGGAGTTGAGCTCCACTTCTCTCCTATACTGCAAACCCCCATCGTGTTAAACGTCCTGAATAAAGTCTGCCTTATCATTCTTCAACAACCATCAGGAATGTTTTGTTTTTATTATTTAATAAGACATTTCATTCTTCTCTGATGGCACCAGTCAAGATCTGGGTTTCCTATTTCCCAATCAGATTTCTAAGTCTGAAACAAACAAATGAACAAAGACTTGGAAAGTTATATATTAAACCTGTATTTTAATTCTCCAACCTACAAAATTAGAAACTGCTCATTAATTTCAGTTGTGTCAGCCCTTAGGCTTTTGATATAATAGCTTTTTAAAGTAAATTCTAGAAACTATCTGTGGCTTTTTTCTCTCCCATGCCTTAAGATAAAAATTTTTAAACATAAGCCTATTAGCTTTCCAAGGTAAGTAGAAGCAGGCAGTTAAATGGCAGGTAAATAAATCCCTACAGTTCTTACATTTTTTTATGATGCCTGCCTCATGCTAGTCTACTGTTTTCAGTCAATCAGTTTGTCAAAGCTTTGCTTCAGTAGACACGTTATTCCAGATGACCACAGTTGACTGTGTAAGTATCCCACTGATTGACCACTGAGTGCCATCATTTACCAAGTCTCTTTACTGAAACTGGATCTTCATTTCCAACAAAACTAACAGCTTGGAAACCAATAGAGATCCCTATTCCTTAAATGTTTATTGTCTCAATTACTGTATTGATCAATATTCTTAGTTACTGATAACATATATCACTCTTGAGAGAATACATATAAGGGGATTTTATGAAAGAAATGTGTGTCTATGTATGTGAGGGTATACATATAAACATATACATAATATACATGTATAATCTTCCAGGATCATTGAGAGGATTAAAATATCACTAGCCTAAGTCTCCAGGAATAACACCTCACAAACAAACGAACAACAACAATAAAAATCTGCTTTCCAGTAAACTACTTCCACTGCTGCAATCTGGAATCCTGAATCAGGAAGCTTCCCTTTAAACTTTAGATATCAGAACTATGCTGATTTTTTCCAAAATCAATACAAGCAAAATTGATGTTTTCTTGAATGCTCTTCTCTCTGAATACTTCAGTTGCAAATCAAAGCCTGTATAAATTCATCCAACTAACAGACCTTAAAATACTAACTTAATCCCAAATATCAAAGGATACAAGCCTCTGCATGTTAGAAATAGTTTAGGAGAAAACTGAACAAAGTAATAAATAGTATCAGTCATACTTACGTACTTGTGATTTTTAGATGTATGCAATAGATTTCCAAGATAGAAATTACTGATTACTTACTTAGCACTCACCCCAAATACTGTAACAATTTATATTTCCACTAGCAGTATGTTACTATTCCCTTTCCCCACATTTTGTGTGATATAGCTCATTTTATAATGTTCAAAATCCTGGTGGTTATAAATTGATGCTAAAGTAGTCACTGACATTGTCACATATTTCTATTATAGATACTTTTAACAAAATTTTTGTGTTATTTATGAAAGTTTAAAAAATCCATTTGTCAAAGCTCTTTGATTAGTATAGATATTAAAAATATCAGTATATGTGTGTACACCTTTAAAAATCTATAATTTATCTACAAAATTATTTCTTGCCTCATTCATATTTAAAACTGAGTTGGTAATTTTTTTCTTTATATATTTGTTTTATTTTCTCTTAGCTAAAAATTATTTTCTCCTACTTTTAGACTTGGCAGACTGAGTGGAAATGAGAAGACATCCCTCCTTTTTCTTTTGTAAGACAAAGTTTTTGGTTAAAATATAACAAACAATAAATACATAAGTGGAATTAATATCAAGATAGAAGTCTTGAGATTTCAGAATAAAAGGCAAATGTAGAATAACTAAGCCATGGAAAATATTGGTTAAAACTGTGGACACTGGAGATAAACTATAGTTTTAAAGCCTGACTTTCCCACTAATCAGCTATGTAATAATGGGTAATTTACTTAGCCTCTCTGTGTCTGGTTACTTTACCTATAAAAAGAAAATAATAGGATTACCATTTTAAAATCCTGTTGAGTATTCAAAGATTTAATATAAGTTAAGACTTTAGAATAATGCCTTGTTACATAGTAAATGCTTAATAATTATTAGCTGGTTTCCTTAACAAAATTTAGGTCATAGAGCTATGAGCCATAGTTACCCACAAATGTGAAGTATGGAAGGTCTCAGACTTCTAATGGGTTATTTCTGTTTCTGGGGCACAAAGGACTATTACATATAAATAGAACATAGAAAAAGCATGCCTGACAGCTCATAAAAAACAAGAAAGCTTGTCATCAGTCAGAAAATTGTAGTTGTAAGTTGTAGAAACCAACAATTACAAAAAAAAAAAAAAAGAAAACCAACAAATAGAAAATCCTAAAGATGACAGCAGAAAACTACTAGAGCTCATCAATGAATTCAGTAAAGTTTCAGGATACAAAACTAATATACAGAAATCTGTTGCATTTCTATACAGTAACAATAAACATTAGAATGAGAAATTAAGGAAACAATCACATGTACCATAACAAAAAAAGAGAACAAAATACCTAGGAATAAACCTACCTAAGGAGGTAAAAGACGTGTACTCAGAAAACTATTAAGACACTGATGAATCAAATTGAAAATGATACAAACAGATGGGAAGATGCACTGTGTTCTTGGATAGGAAGAATTAATTATTGTTAAAATGATCAAACTACCAAAGGCAATCTACAGATTCAGTGCAATCTCTATCAAAATTCCAATGGCTTATTCACAGAACTAGAACAACTAATTTTAAACTTTGTATGGAAATGCAAAAGACCCCAAAGAGACAGAACAATCTTGAGGAAAAAAAATAGAGCGAAATGATCATGCTCCTTGACTTCATACATACTACAAAGCCAGGGTAATCAAAACAGTATGGTACTGGCACATAAAAAGAAACATAGATCAGTGGAACAGGATAGAGAGTACAGAAATAAACCCACACAGTTATGATCAATTAATCTATGACAAAGGTGGCAAGAATATACAATGGAGAAAAGACAGTCTTTTCAGTAAGTGGTGCTGGGAAAACTTGGCAGCTACATGTAAAAGAATGAAGTTAGCCCACATCTGATATAATACTCAGTGATGAAAAACTGAAAGCCTTCCTGCTGAAATCTGGAACAACACATAATACCCACTCTCACCATTTCTATTTAACATAATATTGGAAGTCCTAGCCACAGCAATCAGACAAGAAAAAGAAGTAAAAAGTATCCAGATTGGAAGAGAAGAGGTAAAATTGTTATTATATGCAGATCACATGATACTATATATAGAAAACCCTAAAGACTCTACACAAAAAATAATAGAACTGATAGCAGGATACAAGATTAATGTACAGAAAACAGTTGCATTTCTCTATGCTAACAATGAAATATCAGAAGGGAATGTAAAAAAACAAAACCTTTAAAAACTGAACCAAAATAATAATAAACCTGACCAAGGAGGTGAAAGACTCATATGCTGAGAACTATAAAATATTAATAAAGGAAATTAAAGATGATTGAAAGAAATGGAAAGATATCTATGCTCTTGGATTGGAAGAATTAATATTGTTAAAATGACCATAATACCCAAAGCAATCTACAAATTTAATGTGATCCCTATCAAATTACCCATGATATTTTTCACAGAACTAGAACAAATAATCCTAAAATTCATATGAAACCATAAAAGACCCAGAATTGCAAAAGCAAACATGAAGAAAAAAACCAAGCAGGAGGCATAACCCACCCAGACTTCAGACAATAATACAAAGCTACAGTAATCAAAACAACATGATATTGGCACAAAAACAGACATATGAACAATGGATTGGAATAGAGAGCCCAGAAATAAACCCACATACCTATGGTCAATTAATCTTCAACAAAGGAGGCAAGAATATACAATGGGAAAAAGACAGTCTCTTCAGCAAGTGGTGCTGGGAAAGTTGGACAGCTGCGTGGAAATCAATGAAATTAAAACATGCTCTCACACCATACACAAAAATATACTCAAAATTCCTTAAAGACGTAAACATAAGACATGGCACCATAAAACTCCTAGAAGAGATCATAGGCAAAATATTCTCTGACATAAATAGAACCAATAACTTCTTAAGTCAGCCTCCCAAGGCAATAGAAATAAAATCAAAAATACACAAATGTGACCTACTTACAAGCTTTTGCACAGCAAGGGAAACCATACACAAAACGAAAAAATAACCTAAAAACTGGGAGAAAATATTTGCAAATGATTAGACTGACAAGGGCTTAATTTCCAAAATATGAAATCAGCTCATACAACTTAACAACAAAAAAACAAACAACTCAAATGAAAATTGGGCAGAAGACCTAAACAGACATTTCTCCAAAGAAGACCTACAGATGGCCAAAAGGCACAAGAAAAGATGCTGAACGTCACTAATTATTAGAGAAACACAAATCAAAATTACAATGAGGTACCACCTCACATCAGTCAGAATGGCCATCATTAACAATTCTAGAAATAACAAATGCTGGAGAGGGTGTCGCATAAAGGGAACACTCCTACACTGTGGGTGGGAATGTAAGTTGGTGCATCCACTAAGGAAAACAGTATGGAGATTCTTCAAAAAATTAAAAATAGAATTACCACAGCCAAGACATGGAAACAACCTAAGTGTCCATCAACAGATGAATGGATAAAAATGTGGTACATATATACAATGGAAAACTGCTCAGTCATAAAAAATAAAATAATGCCATTTGCAGAAACATGGATGGATCTAGAGATTATCATACTAAATGAAGTAAGTCAGAAAAGAGAAGGACAAATACCATATGATACCACTTATATGTGCAATCTAAAATATGACACAAATGAACTTATCTATGAAACAGAAACATACAAACATAGAGAACAGACTTGTGGTTGCCAAGGGGGAGAGAAACTGGGGGAGTGATGGATTTGGAGTTTGGGGTTAGCAGATAGCAAACTATAATAGCAAACATAATAGCAAACTATTATGTATAGAATGGATAAACAACAAGGTCCTACTGTGTAGCACAGGGAACTATATTGAATATCCTCAGATAAACCATAATGGAAAAGAATATATCTGAATCACTTTTATGTACAGCATAATTAACACAACATTGTAAATCAACTACATTTCAATAAAAATAAAAGAATAAGATCAGAATATTCTCTAACACTATATAAAAAAATAAAGTCACAATGGATTAAAGACCTAAATTTAAGACCAGATACTGTAAAACTCCTAGAGGAAAACATAGGCAGAACACTCTGACAAAAATTGCAGCAATATTTTTTTGGATCCATCTCCTAAAGCAAAGGAAATAAAAGCAAAAATAAACAAATGTGACCTAATTTAACTGAAAAGCTTTTGCACAGCAAAGTAAACCACTGACAAAACAAAAGGACAACCTACTGAATGTGACAAAATATTTGCAAATGATATGACCACTAGGGGATTAATATCCAACATATATAAACAGCTTATACAACTCAATATATATTTTAAAAACCCAAAGACAACCCTATTAGAAATTGGACAGAAGAGCAAAATAGACATTTTTCCAATGAGGAAATGCAGATGGCCAAAAGGCAGATGAAAGATTCTCAACGTTGCTAATAATCAGGGAAATAAAAATCTTTTGGGTTTTTCTGTTTTATTGAAATGTAATTGAGACAGCACTGCATATGTTTAAAGTATACAGCATATTGATTTTACTTACGTATATTGGAATGGACAGTTCTTTAAAAAGAAAAAAAATACACATACCAACAAGACAGCAGTAGCTCTCTCTTACAATACCACACTAAATTTATGTAAAACATCAAGATAAATTTAAAAAGCAGAAATATGCAGGTGCAAACTATTTTCTGTCTTGGAACAAATGCAATGAGTTGTGACATTAGGTGTTAAACAGAGATAGATTTACCTGGTGGGTAGCATGAAGGGTACTCATCATGCATTGTTTCTTTTTTTTTTTTTCTCAATTTTATTTTATATTTTTTAACATCTTTATTGGAGTATAATTATTTTACAAAGTTGTTAGTTTCTGCTTTATAACAAAGTGAATCAGCTGTACGTACACAAATATCCCCATATCTCCTCTCTCTTGCATCTCCCTCCCACACTCCCTATCCCACCCCTCTAAGTGGTCAAAAAGCACCAAGCTGATCTCCTTGTGCTATGCGGCTGCTTCCCACTAGGTATCTATTTTACATCTCGTACTATATATAAGTCCATGCCACTCTCTCACTTCGTCCCAGCTTAACTATCCACCTCCTTGTGTCCTCAAGGCCATTCTCTACATCTGCGCCTTTATGCCTGTCCTGCCCTTGGGTTCCTCAGAGCCTTTTTTTTTTTTTTTTTTTTTCC
>NW_020172492.1:1771738-1907098 GCF_003031525.2 Neophocaena asiaeorientalis asiaeorientalis
TTTTTTTTTTGATTCCATATATATGTCTTAGCATACAGTATTTGTTTTTCTCTTTGACTTACTTCACTCTGTATGACACAATCTAGGTATATCAACCTCACTACAAAAAACTCAATTTCATTTCTTTTTAAGGCTGAGTAATATTCCATTGTATATATGTGCCACATCTTTTTTATCCATTCATTTGTTGATGGACACTTAGGTTGCCTCCACCTGGCTATTGTAAATAGAGCTGCAATGAACATTGTGTTACATGACTCTCTTTGAATTATAGATTTCTCAGGGTATGTTCCCAGTACTGGGATTATTGGGTCATATGGTAGCTCTATGTTTATTTTTTGAGGAACCTCCATACTGTTCTCCATAGTGGCTGTATCAATTTACATTCCCACCAAGAGGGTCCCCATTTCTCCACACCCTCTCCAGCATTTATTGTTTGTAGATTTTTTGATGATGGCCCTTCTGACTAGTGTGAGATGATACCTCATTGTGGTTTTGATTCACATTTCTCTAATGATTAGTGATGTTGAGCATTCTTTCATGTGTTTGTTGGCAATCTGTGTATCTTCTATGGAGAAATGTCTACTTAGGTCTGCCAATTTTTGGACTGGGCTTTTTGTTTTCTTGATACTGAGCTGCATAAGCTGCTTGTAAATTTTGGAGATTAATCCTTTGTCAGTTGATTCGTTTGCAAATATTTTTTCCCATTCTGAGGGTTGTCTTTTTTTCTTGTTTATGGTTTCCTTTGTTGTGCAAAAGCTTTTAAGTTTCATTACGTCCCATTTGTTTATTTCTGTTTTTATTTCCATTTCTCTAGGAGGTGGGTCAAAAAGGATCTTGCTGTGATGTATGTCATAGAGTGTTCTGCCTATGTTTTCCTCTGAGAGTTTGATAGTGTGTGGCCTTACATTTAGGTCTTTAATCCATTTGGAGTATATTTTTGTGTATGGTGTTAGGAACTGTTCTAACTTCATTCTTTTACATGAAGCTGTCCAGTTTACCCAGCACCACTTATTGAAGAAGCTGTCTTTTCTCCATTGTATATTCTTGCCTCCTTTATCAAAGAGAAGGTGACCATATGTGTGGGTCTACCTCTGGGCTTTCTATCCTGTTCTATTGATCTATATTTCTGTTTTTGTGCCAGTACCATACTGTCTTGATTACTATAGCTTTGTAGTATAGTCTGAAGTCAGGGAGCCAGATTCCTCCAGTTCCATTTTTCTTTCTCAACATTGCTTTGGTATTTGGGGTCTTTTTTGTTTCAATACAAATTGTGAAATTTTTTATTCTAGTTCTGTGAAAAATGCCATTGGTAGTTTGATAGGGATTGCATTGAATCTGTAGATTGCTTTGGGTAGTATAGTCATTTTCACAATGTTGATTCTTCCAATCCAAGAACATGGTATATATCTCTCCATCTGTTTTTATCATCTTTAATTTCTTTCATCAGTGTCTTATAATTTTCTGCATACCAGTCTTTTGTCTCCTTAGGTAGGTTTATCCCTAAGTATTTTATTCTTTTTGTTGCAGTGGTAAATGGGAGTTTTTCTTTAATTACTCTTTCAGATTTTTCATCATTAGTATATAGGACTGCAAGAGATTTTTTTGCATTAATTTTGTATCCTGCTAATTTGCCAGATTCATTGATTAACTCTAGTTGTTTTCTGGTAGTATCTTTAGGATTCTCCATGTATAGTATCACGTCATCTGCAAACGGTGACAGTTTTACTCCTTGTTTCCCAATTTGGATTCATTTTATTTCTTTTTCTTCTCTGATTGCCATGGCTAAAACTTCTAAAACTATTTTGAATAACAGTGGTGAGAGTGGGCAACCTTGTTTTGTTCCTGATCTTAGAGGAAATGGTTTCAGTTTTTCACCATTGAGAATGATGTTGTCTGTGGGTTTGTCATATATGGCCTTTATTATGCTGAGGTAGGTTCTCTCTATGCCCATATTCTGGAGAATTTTTATCATAAATGGGTGTTGAATTTTGTCAGAAGTTTTTTTACATCTATTTGGTTACTCATATGGTTTTTATCCTGCAATTTGTTAACATGGTGTATCACATTGACTGTTTTGCATATATTAAAGAATCCTTGCATTCCTGGGATAAACCCCACTTGATCATGGTGTATGATCCTTTTAATGTGCAGTTGGATTCTGTTTGTTAGTATTTTGTTGAGGATTTTTGCATCTATATTCATCAGTGATATTGGCCTGTAGTTTTCTATTTTTGTGACATCTTTGTCTGGTTTTGTTATCAGGGTGATGGTTGCCTTGTTGAATGAGTTTGGGAGTGTTCCTCCCTCTGCTATATTTTGGAAGAGTTTGAGAAGAACAGGTGTTAGCTCTTCTCTAAATGTTTGATAGAATTTGCCTGTGAAGCCATCTGGTCCTGGGATTTGTTTGCTGGAAGCTTTTTAATCACAATTTCAGTGCTTGTGATTGGTCTGTTTACATTTTCTATTTCTTCCTTGTTTAGTCTTGGAAGTGTTGTGCTCTTCTAAGAATTTGTCCATTTCTTCCAGGTTGTCCATTTTATTGGCATAGAGTTGCTTGTAGTAATCTCTCATGATCCTTTGTATTTGTGCAGTGTCAGTTGTTACTTCTCCGTTTTCATTTCTAATTAATTCTATTGATTTGAGTTTCTCCCTTTTTTTCTTGATGTGTCTGGCTAATGGTTTATCACTTTTGTTTATGTTGTCAAAGAACCAGCTTTTAGTTTTATTGATCTTAACTATTGTTTCCTTCATTTCCTTTTAATTTCTTTCTGATCTGATCTTTATGATTTCTTTCCTTCTGCTAACTTTGGGTTTTTCCTTTTTGTTCTTCTTTCTCTAATTGCTTTAGGTGTAACGTTAGGTTGTTTATTTGACATTTTTCTTGTTTCTTGAGGCAGGACTGTATTGCTATAAACTTCCCTCTTAGAACTGCTTTTGCTGCATCCCATAGGTTTTGGGTCATCGTGTTTTCATTGTCTTTTCTTTCTATGTATTTTTTGATTTCCTGTTTGATTTCTTCAGTGATCTCTTGGTTATTTTGTAGCATATTGTTTCACCTCCATTTGTTTGTATTTTTTACCATTTTTTCTGCTAATTGATATCCAGTCTCATAGCGTTGTGGTCAAAAAAGATACTTGATATAATTTCAATTTTCTTAAATTTACCAAGGCTTGATTTGTGACCCAAGATATGATCTATCCTGGAGAATGTTCCATAAGTACTTGAGAAGAAAGTGTATTCTGTTGTTTTTGGATGGAATGTCTTATAAATATCAATTATCTCCATCTTGTCTAATGTACATTTAAATGTTGTGTTTCCTTATTTATTTTCATTTTGAATGATCTGCCCATTGGTGAAAGTGGGGTGTTAAAGTCCCCTACTATTATTGTGTTACTGTCGGTTTTTCCTTTTATGGCCATTAGCATTTTCCCTATGTATTGAGGGGCCCTTATGTTGGGTGCATGAAGATTTACAATTGTTATATCTTCTTCTTGGATTGATCCCTTGATCCTTACGTCGTGTCCTTCTTTGTCTCTTGTAATAGTCTTTATTTTAAAATCTATTTTGTGATATAAGAATTGCTACTCCAACTTTCTTTTGATTTCCATTTGCATGGAATATCTTTTTCCATACCCTCACTTTCAGTCTGTATGTACATGTCCCTAGGTCTGAAGTGGGTCTCTTGTAGACAGCATATAAACAGGTCTTGTTTTTGTATCCATTCAGCCAGTCTATGTATTTGGTTGGAGCATTTTAATCCATTTACACTGAAGGTAATTATTGCTATGTATGTTCCTATTACCATTTTCTTAACTGTTTTGGGTTTGTTTTTGTAGGTCTTTTCCTTCTCTTGTACATCCTGCCTAGAGAAGTTTCTTTAGCATTTGTGGTACAGCTGGTTTGGTGGTGCTGAATTCTCTTAACTTTTCCTTGTCTTTAAAGGTTTTAATTTCTCTATTGAATCTGAATGAGATCCTTGCTGGGTAGAGTAATCTTGCTTGTAGTTTTTTCTCCTTCATCACTTTAAATATGTCCCGCCACTCCCTTCTGGCTTGCAGAGTTTCTGCTGAAAGATCAGCTGTTAACCTTACAGGGATTCCCTTGTATATTATTTGTTGCTTTCCCCTTGCTGCTTTTAATATTTTTTCTATTTATTTAATTTTTGTTGGTTTGATTAATATATGTCTTGGCATGTTTATATCTGGATTTATCCTGTATGGGACTCTGTGTGCTTCCTGGACTTGATTAACTATTTCCTGTCCCATATTAGGGAAGTTTGCAACTATAATCTCTTCAAATATTTTCTCAGTCCCTTTCTTTTACTCTTCTTCTTTTGGGACCCCTATAATTCGAAGGTTCGTGCATTTAATGTTGTCCCAGAGGTCTCTGAGACTGTTCTCAATTCTTTTTATTCTTTTTTCTTTATTCTGCTCTGTGGCAGTTATTTCCACTATTTTATCTTCCAGGTCACTTATCCGTTCTTCTGCCTCAGTTATTCTGCTATTGTTCCCTTCTATAGAATTTTTAATTTCATTTATTGTTTTGTTCATCATTGCTTGTTTGCCGTTTTGTTCTTCTAGTTCCTTGTTAAACGTTTCTTGTATTTTCTCCATTCTATTTCCAAGAATTTGGATCTTTACTATCATTACTCTAAATTCTTTTTCAGGTAGACTGCCTATTTCCTCTTCATTTGTTTGATCTGGTGGCTTTTTACCTGGCTCCTTCATCTGCTGTGTGTTTCTCTGTCTTCTCATTTTGTTTAACTTACTGTGTTTGGGGTCTCCTTTATTGCAGGCTGCAGGTTCATAGTTCCCATTGTTTTTGGTGTCTGCCCCCAGTTGGTAAGCTTTGTTCAGTGGTTGTGTAGGCTTCCTGGTGGAGGGGACTGGTGGGACAGTCCCACCAGTGGGATTGGGTCTTCTCTTTCTGATGAGCAGGGCTGCGTCCAGTGGTGTGTTTTGGGGTGTCTGTGTGCTTAGTATGGTTTTAGGCAGTCTCTCTTCTAATGGGTGTGGTTGTGTTCCTGTTTTGCTAGTTGTTTGGCATGAGGCATCCAGCTTGCTGGCTGTTGTGTGGAGCTGGGTCTTAGTGTTGACATGGAGATCTGTGAGAGAGCTCTTGCCAATTGATATTACATTGGGCCAAGAGGTCTCTGGTGGTCCAATGAAGTGGACTCGGCTCTCTCACCTTGGAGTCTCAGGCCTACAGCCATCTAGAGCACCAAGACACTGTCAGCCACATATCTCAGAGAAAAGTAATAAAAAAATTAAAATAATAAATAAATAAAAAAGAAGAGAGCAACCAAACCAATAAACAAATCCACCAATGATAACAAGCACTAAAAACTAAACTAAGATAAACATAAAAATCAGAAACATATCAGTCGCAGACAGCAAACCCCAAATCTACAGTTGCTCCAAAAGTCCACCGCCTCAAGTTTCAGAACATTTCTTTTGTATTCAGGTATTCCACAGACTCAGGGTTCATTAAGTTGATTGTGGAAATTTAAT
Organism: Neophocaena asiaeorientalis asiaeorientalis; assembly: GCF_003031525.2. NCBI lineage: Eukaryota > Metazoa > Chordata > Mammalia > Artiodactyla > Phocoenidae > Neophocaena > Neophocaena asiaeorientalis. The sequence continues at coordinate 1,777,252 of NW_020172492.1, forward strand.
CTACTGCTCCTGAGGCTGCTGGGAGAGATTTCCCTTTCTCTTCTTTGTTCGCACAGCTCCCGGTGTTCAGCTTTGGTTTTGGCCCCACCTCTGCATGTAGGTCACCCTCAGGCATCTGTTCCCCAGCCAGACAGGAGGGGGTTAAAACACTGGCTGAGTAGGGCTCTCTTTCTCTCTCAGACCTGGGAGATGGAGGGGTATGGTATTCATAATTGGAATCAGGGTGAGCCTGTGGCAGCAGAGGTCAGCATGACATTGCAACAGGCTGTGGCACATCTTGTGTTCTCCTGGGGAAGTTGTCCCTAGATCTTGGGACTCTTGCATGGCGTGCTTCACAGGGTCCCAGGGTGGGGATGTGATTTGGATATTGACCTGTGCTTGCACACAGGATTCTTGGTGGCAGTGGCAGCAGCATGAGCGCTTCATGCCCATCTCTGGGGTCTGAGCTGATAGTTGCACCTTGCTTCTGTCTCTTGAGCTCGCTTAGGTGGTGCTCTGCCTTCTGTGGGCACATGAGGAAGGAATTCCCTGTCCTTGTGCACCCTGAGACAATGTTCACTTGCCTCTTAAGCAGATCCAGTTTTCCCCAGACTCCCTCCTGGCTAGTTGTGGCACACCAGCCCCCCTTCAGGATGTTTTCACGCAGTCAACCCCAGTCCTCTCCCTGGGGTCTGATCTGCAAAGCCTGAGCCTCAGCTCCCAGCCCCCACTTGCCCAGGTGGGTGAGCAAACTAGTGTCTCAGGCTGGTGAGTGCTGGTCGGCACCGATCCTATGTATGGGAATCTCTCTGTTTTGCCCTTTCCATCCCTGTTGCTTCACTCTCCTCCGTGGCTCTGAAGCTTCCCCCCCCACCCCCCTTCTCCATCAGTGAAGGGGCTTCCTAGTGTGTGGAAACATTTCCTCCTTCACAGCTCCCTCCGAGAGCTGCAGGTCCCATCCCTATTCTTTTGTCTCTGTTTTTTCTTTTGCCCTACCCACGTAAGTGGGAATTTTCTCACCTTTTGGGAAGTCTGAGGTCTTCTGCCAGCATCCAGTAGGTGTTCTGTAGGATTTGTTCCACATGTAGATGTATTTTTGATGTATCTGTGGGAAGAAAGGTGATCTCCACATCTTACTCCTCTGCCATCTTGAAAGTCCCCAGGAAATACAAATCTTAACCACAAGATATCACTTCACACTTGTCAGAATGGTTATCAAAAAGAGCACAATCAACCAATGTTGGCAAGAATAATGAAGAAAAGACAGTCTCTCCAATAAATGGTGCTTGGATAATTGGATATTCACATTTAAAAGAAAGAAACTGGACCCATATCTTACATTACTCATAAAAATGAACTTAATTGGATTCAAGACTTAAATATAAGACCCCAAGTCATAAAACTCCTGGAAGAAACATAGGAATAAAAATCCTTCATATGGGTCTTGGTAATGATTTTTTGGATATAACAACTAAAGCACAAGAAACAATATAAAAAACAGGTAGACTGCATCAAATTAAAAAGCTTTTGCACAGCAAAAGAAATCATCAACAAATTGAAAACAAAACCTACAGAACTGTAAAAAAAAATTTGCAAACCATTTATCTGGTAAGGGGTTGATATGCAAAACATATGAAGGACTCATACAACTCAATAGCAAAAAGAAATAACTCAATTAAAAAATGAGCAAAGGACCTGAATAGACATTTCCCCAAAGAAGGTATAGGAAAGAGCAACAGGTATATGAAAAGATGCTCAACATAATGAGTCCTTAAGGAAATGCAAATTAAAACCACAATGAGGTATCTTCTCACACCTATTAGAATGAGCATCATTAAAAAGACATCAAAAAGAAATAACAAATACGGGTGTGGATGTGGAGAAAAGAGAACCTTTGTGAACTGTTGGTGGGTTCATAAACTGGTGCAGCCACTATGGAGGATCCTCTAAAAATTAAAAATAGAACTACCATATCAACCAACAATTTTATTTCTGGGAACATATCCAAAGTAATGAAAAAAACTAACTCAGAACGATATCTGCACACCAGTGTTCACAGCAGCATTATTCACAATAGCCAAGATATGAAGACAACCCTAGTGTCCACCAATGGACAAATGGATAAGGAAGTTGTGATATATAAGTATGGTAATGTTACTCAGCTCTACATGAGAGAAAATCCTACCGTTTATGACAACATGGATGATGGATGGACCTGGAAGGCATTATGATAAGTGAAATAAGCCAGACAGAAAAAGACAAATACTGAATGACTTCACTTGTATATACAGAAGCTATAAAACAAACAAAAACAGCAACAAAAAACTCATAGGAGAAGAGATCAGGTTTGTGGTTACCAAAGGAAGGGGAGAGAGAGAGGAACCTGGAGGACGGTGGTCAAATGTACAAACTTCCAGTAATAAGATAAGTACTAGGGATGTGATGTACAACATGATGACTTTTGTTAATACTGCTGCACAACATATTGGAAAGTTATTGAGAGAGTAATCCTAAGAGTTCTCATGCAAGGAGAATTTTTTTTCTTTTCTTTTTCATATATCTATATGAGAGGATGGATGTTAGGTGAGACTATTGGGGTCATCATTTCACAGTATATGTAAATAAAACACTGTGCTCTATGCCTTAAACTTATACAGTGATATATGTCAATTATTTCTCAATAAAACTAGAAAAGAATGGTTACTTTTCCCCCCTTGCAGCTGGTAGCATAAGAGGATTTTTCTACTATCTAAACCATGAGAACCTGGTAGGGCTCGTTAAAATGTGGTGGTCCCCTAAGACTGGGCCTCTCAGAGTTTTTAACTCTCAAGTTACTCTACACTGAGCCTCCAGAAATTCATCAATTACAGTTTAAAGTGTTCCTTCTGATATTGGCTCTAGTTGTAGTTGTTTGGTTCTGGGCTTCTGCTCCTGATAAGCTGAGATTTTTCTATATCTGTATGTTTTTAAAGTTTTTCAGTGCTTCAGTCTGCACTGAGATCTCAATTCTCTAATGGATCTAAAAATTGTTTATATTCAGTTTGTTCATCTTTTTTCTTGTTGTACTGATAGGGGTGATGACTTCCAGGCTCTTTACATGTTGGACTGGCCAAATGGATATTGATGAGAGCACTAAAGCAGTTCCATAGGAAAAGGAAAATATATCACCAACAAATGAAACTGAAACAACTTACTATCCATACAGAAAAGAGAAGAAACTTGACCCTAGTCTCACACCATAGAGAAAAAAATCAAATTGCGATGAGCCATACACCTAAATTAAATGTTATAAAAATTTGCTTAAATAAAACATGTAAGAATAAGTTTGCAACTTTGATAGAGGCAAGTATTTCTTAAAAAGAACAGAGAAAGCACAAATGTAGAAGATAAAATTGAAAAATTGGACCTCATTGAAAGTAAAACCTTCAGCTGCTCTTTAAATATAGTTTTGTCTCAAAAGATATACATTAAACTTTCTTAAAACTTTAACCATATCTAAGTTAAGAATTATAGAAACAAATAAGAGGAACCAGTCTAGCTATGTTAAGCAGAAAAGGAGGAATGTAAGTGTATAATATAGTTCACAGAACCCCTTGGGTATTATGAAAACTAAAGCTCTTCCTGCTGGAAAGAGAGCAAAATGATATCAGGAAGCTTTTTTATGGAAACATTGGTGCTGCTTCAATCTGCTTCTGAACAGCTGCTATGCCAGAGAATGAATTCTGGAATACTAATAAAAATAGTCTGAAAAGCCCAAACACCTGTCTTTCTCTGTTTACATTTACTCTCTTAATTTTCAAGTCTTGTCTATACACCTGATTAGGTGATTCTGGTTCAAATGTTGGTACTCCAATCAAAAAGAGGTCTGAGAAATTTAGTTTAAAAATTTGCAACCAATAAATGGAGAAAGTCATATTAAAGTGACTAGAAAGATTTGAACCCATATTTTGATATCTGCCATATTCTATCCCTTGAACTATACATTTTTCTTTCATTTATAAATTCTAAACAAAAAGTCACTAATTGAAACCTATTTTTGTCTAAAATGCAACCAGACCACAAAATAATTAACAATACACTTTTTACCTTTTCCAAATGAAGACACTGAAATTCTCATCATTCACTGCATTAATTTATGGTTGATGTTTATTTCTCCCTCTCAGTCTGAATATAATATTGATAATCACAAAAAATTCTTTAAGAGAAAGAGATGAATGAAAATTATTTCATGTGCATTTGATTTATAGGTTTAAGGTCAAATTTTATATGTTTAATATTTTAACATATTCATATGTTAAATAGATATATACTTAATTTCCTTTCTTAATATCTATTTCAGAGATGTTAAGTAAACTTCACTGTGTACCTCATACTTCTCTTTTATTCTGTGCAATTTTATCTTTTTCATATAATCTGTTTATTCTGAATATTTTAAACCAATCATCCTTAACAATATTTTGCTTGTCTGCTGCATTGATATGTTTTTTTCCTAAGTGATTCTCCAATAATATTAATGTTGTCTTCAATGTTTCCTTAGTTCTGATTTTTCATCTTTGATCACTGTGGTCTTTTAAATTTCTTTGAGCATGGAACGCCCCTGTTTAAAATTTTCTTCTTTTTTTTATCATATTAAGAATGTTTGAATTGATTTCAGAAAGTATTATAGATTTTTAAGAATGTCTGATTGTATTTTTCTTTTGTAGTTTCATGAAATTTTTATTTATTTATTAAAAAGAATTTGTTTTTGGCTGCACCATGCAGCTCATGGGATCTTAGTTCCCGAACCATGGATTGAACCCATGTCCCCTGTAGTGGAAGCACAGAGTCCTAACCACTGGACCACCAGGGAATTCCCCTTTTTTTCTTTTTTAAAAAATCTCATTTTCTCATATCCAGTGTTCTCTCTGCTCTGTGTAAGGAAAATAAATTTTGTTCCCATTTTGTTCTTTTATATAAATCCTAATTGATCTGTTTCTGGACCATACTATTTCCATATCTGCTCAGGAAAAACTACTGATTTCCTAGTATTTATTTTTTTTTAAATTAAAATGGGTTATTTATGCCTTGGTATCCACTCCACCAACTTTTTTTTTTTTAAAGAATAACTTCTAAATATATCTTCTCTCCTGAATTTTATAAATACTTTCTATTTCTAAACATGTTCATTCATAGTAATCATAGTTAAGTGCTTTGCAGGGTGTTATTTATCTGCCTCTCTCAGAGAACCTGATCCCATTCAACAAGCTCAACCATTGCACAGTGTGGCAGAGACAATAATATATATTCATAAAATGACTTATTTTTTTGTTTGCACATAGAAAAATATATTCCTAACCTGTCTTCCACCCATGTGGGTTCTTATGATTGAGTTCTAGTCAAAGGACTATGGGGAAAAGTCATTTTGATCATGATCTTTCCCACCCTCTCTATCCTGGTCTATATGAATGGAATTAACTCTCTTATGTTAATATAGATATAAAATGGAAGAAGCAAGAATCATTGAGTTTATTGCTTGGAGAAGAGCCTTCAAAGACAGCCATCAAACAAAGAATATTCACATCAGACTTGTTTTAAGTGGGAAATACAGATTTTTCTGCAAGAAATTTGGAAATGTGACACTGATAACCTAAATCACTTAGCAGAACAGAAGAGAACTGTGTGACATGTACCTGCAAATTGTTACAGGAGAGTTCAAAACCTCCTACAACTGAGGTTTCTAAAATTGAAATTCCTCACATTATCTCTATAATATATCTTTTAAAAATATTAGCTCACATTAGTTCAAATGGATTTCTATTCCTAGTTCCTCATTATTCTTAGGAGAAAAAGGCTGTAGTCCTCTGGATTCTGTTATTGGATTTCTTGCCATCTGTCTGCATAATCATTGTGACAGTCAGAATTCCTAGTCACAAGCTGGGCCGGATGCAGCTGCTTTAAGCAGACAATGAGATCATTAAAAGGATATTGTGTAATTCACAGAGAGGGCTGGCAATGAAGGCCTGATTTCATATAATCCCATAATGGCTTTATAGGTGAATTCTACTAAAATTTAGAGAAGAGTTAACACCTATTCTTCTCAAACTATTCCAAAAAATTGCAGAGGAAGGAACACTTCTGAACTCATTCTATGAGGCCACCATCATCCTGACACCAAAACAAGCCAAAGATATCACAAAAAAAGAAAATTATAAGCCAATATCACTGATGAACATAGATGCAAAAATCCTCAACAAAATGATAACAAGTGAAATCCAACAATATATTACAATATAATACACCATGATCAAGTGAGATTTATTCCAGGGATGGAAGAATTTTTCAATATTCACAAATCAATCAGTGTGATACACATCAACAAATTGAAGAATAAAAATCATATGATCATCTCAGTAAATGCAGAAAAAGATTTTGATAAGATTCAACATCTATTTATGATAAAAACTCTCCAGAAAGTGTGCATAGAGGGAACATACCTCAACATAGTAAAGGCCATATATGAAAACCCCACAGCTAACATAACACTCAACAGTGAAAAGCAGAAAGCATTTCCTCTAAGATCAGGAACAAGACAAGGATGCCCACTCTTGCCACTTTTATTCAAGATAGTTTTGGAAGTCCTAGCCACAGTAGGTAGAGAAGAAAAAGAAATAAAAGAACCCAAATTGGAAAAGAAGTAAAACTGTCACTGTTTGCAGATGACATAATACTACACATAGAAAATACTAAAGATGCTACCAGAAAACTAGCAGAGATCATCAATGAATTCGGTAAAGCTGCAGGATTCAAAACTAATATATAGAAATCTCTTGCTTTTCTATACACTAACAACAAAGTATCAGAAAGAGAAATTAAGGAAACAATGCCATTTACCATCACATCAAAAATAATAAAATACCTGGGAATAAACCTACCTAAGGAGGCAAAAGACCTGTACTCTGAAAGCTGTTAGGATGCTGATGAAAGAAAATGAAGATGATAACATGCAGATTGAAAGAAAATGAATATGATAACATGCAGATAGAAAGAAAATGAAGATGATAACATGCAGATAGAAAGATAGACCATGTTCTTGGTTTGGAAGAATCAATATTGTCAAAATGACTATACCACCCAAGGCAATCTATAGATTCAATGCAATCCTCATTGAAATACCAATAGCATATTTTACAGAACTAGAGCAAGTAATTTTAAATTTTGTATGGAAATACAAAAGACCCTGAATAGCCAAAACAATCTTGAGAAAGAAGAAGAGAGCTGGAGAAATCGCACTACCTGACGTCAGACTATACTACAAAGCTACAGTAAACATGTATAAATTTTGAAGGATTTTTTTTTTCTCTTTTTGGGGGAATGATCTTATTACATGAGTATATAACCGAATTGAGTCCTGTTTTGACATTGAAATCTATATACGAATGGTTTAAAATACCCAACTGCATATTGTGTGAAAGAAAAATGTCCTGCCCAAGACCAAGGTTAATCCAGTTTTCTGGAGAAATAAAAAAACATTTTCATGATGAATTCTGTCACCAGTTTCCTGCTTAACCACCGGTGTCATTAATATATTTATGTATGTATTCATATATATATTCATTCTTATGTATATCACAAGCCACTTAAAATTGTGATAGATATTTATGAAGATTTTTGGGACTTATGAGAGGCTCAAACACTGTACCTCACTAAAAATTACATTTAAAATTCTTTTGTTAATATATTCTCAGTCTTTAAAGTTCTCTTGTCTGCCTACCTACTGAGAATTGATAACCATTCAGGGTCAACAGAGTATATTTTATTCTCCTTTTCTCCTTTTTACATCTTTTCTGATATTCAGTCTTCCCCTCTTGGCTTGCCCTGGGAACTTACTAAATATATAATAATATTAATAATATATTGAGATTATGGGGACACACATATATTTTAGACACTATGCATTACAGGTAATGCCTAATTTAACTTTCATCAAAACCTTATGGTATAGGAGTTATTATCATTTTTATTTTTTAGATGGATGAACTATGTATTAAGAAAGTTAACTTGTCAAAATTTTTGTGTCTGAAATATGGTCCTAAAATTCTAAGTCATTTATTTTCAGAAAGATTGTTATGTGTAGGGATTAGAAAAACCTCTAGAGTCCTGGACTTTGCTATAAACATGTGATGGTCGTGGACCTGATTGCCCTCACACATGTGAAATACCTTCTTAGACTCTCTATATTGAAAATTAAAATTGTCTATTTACTTTCCTGTAGGCTCTCATTGACTTCCTAGATAGTAAGCACAAGAGCGCAGGGGTATGTTTGCTTTATTTATCATTTTATAATCAAGGCCTTTTATTGTGTCAATTTCAGTCATTATACCTAGCAATGAATATTTATTGAATGAATGAATACATGGAGTATAATTAAGATATATCAAAGGAGATGAGACATTGGAAACATTATTTACTCAACTGATTTCTGCCTCCAGGAATTAGGTTTCAATGTCAAAATCATTTTACCTGTAAGCATTCGGGGGTTGAAAAATTCAGAATTAAAGGTGGATCATTAAACATCCTGCCAATATGAAGCCCAAACACAAATGATAAAGGATCTATACTCAAAATTGTGTGACTGAGAGTTGAAACTAGTATATCTGCATTCATCCATGTTAAAGACTTTTTCTTTCTTCAAAATAACATGCTTATTTCAACTTCATATTTCAATTTCAGAAACATAAGTATAGACATAAATATTATATAGTAATATATTATTTCAAGAAATTTGTATAGGGCTAAAATAATCAATAGTCACATAAATTTAAAATAATATTCCATGAGTTATGCTACAGTGAACACTTACAGATAATATTTTGAAGACTTTATGTCATATCCTTATTAGTGTATGTTTATAGTGTTCTTTAAATATTACACATTGAATTTCCATTTAGGAAATCAAATTATCTAACTTGAATTTATTCAAGCATGATTTATCCATTTCATTCTTTAACAGAGACAGTCATAAACATTAAGTTCTTGTCATCATTCAATATTAAAATTCATAGAGGAAAGGATCAAAGATCAGATGTCTTGCTTCCATTATTTTCTAATTCAAAACTAATTCAGAAGAATATTGAAATCACCTCTTAATGTCAAAAAGAAACTTGTTTTCCAGTGATTAATCTCACAGATTTCTCCACAAGTTTGACTGTTTCTTCTCAGTCTTTTCTGTGAACTTCTGTGCCCTGCTTCCTGGGTGTTGGTGACCCTTGAATTTCTATCCTCAGGTCACTGCCCCTTTCTTTTCTGCTTTTACTGCAGAAGGTAATGTGCTCACACAAGTTATTATATGAGCAATATTCAAATCTACATTTATAGCTTAGTCTAGGACCTACTTAAAAAAATATACTGCTTGCACATTTGAGGCACATGTTAAGACTCTAATTATTTAAAACCTCACAGAAGATTTGCCCCTACTCCTCCAGTGTTCTTATTTTAGGTCTTCACCAACTTCTACCTCATCTTCATGCCATAAATCTTTTTTTCTTATGCCATAAATCTTTAGGTCATTAAGCTTTTTTTTTTTAAATCAATGATTTTCAATCTTTACTGCCTCTCTAAGATATATTTAAAATACGTAAGACCACATTTTATTGTCACAAAGACAGAAGTATCACTGGTTTTTAGTAGACCAAAGCCAGATACCCCCAAATCCTGTAATACACTAGATAATAATAAACAAAGAATCATCCTTCCAAAATGCCAATATTACCTGTTTTAAAAACAATGTGCTATCCACAGTGTGCCAATCTAAAATCCTCCTTCTTTTACTGCTGCAATATTTTTTACATTTATTTCTTATTTTGCATCTCTAATACCAATTTCTGTTTCAAGATCTCATAAGATCTTGGCTATTTTACTGCAATATTTTCTGAGATGTTGCATGAATTGAATCACTCATGTATTTACTGAACAATTTTTAAGTGCCTTGATTACGCCAGACATTTTTCTAGGCACTGGTGATAGAATAATGAATAAGTTATACAAAGTACATTATTTTAAATAACCCCATTCTTGTGAAAGGAGACAAATAACATGAAATTAAACATACTCAATAACAAAATCAGAGAGTAAAAATAATATGTAAAAAATAAAAATACTATGTGGTAAGCAGCAACTGAGAAAGCAGGGGCAAATTTGAATAGGATGGAGGCACAAAGGGATTAGCAATTATAACAGCATTTGTATTGAACAGATAGGAGACCATCGCAAATAAATTGGAGAGGATAAGTTGTCCAGAGACCGCAATGTGATGAGGTTGGCTGAATAGTCAGTAGGCAGATGTCATGGGCCATTGTAGAGAGGGACTATGCATTCCAGCATGCCCCAGATGAGGTCATAAATGTTGTTTGGGTGTAATTATTAATAACGTCCCCTAATGTTCACCCTCAGAAACTTTTACACAAGGAATTGTACAGTCAAGGAATTATACAATCATTCTATTTACAGAATACGTTAAAAGATTGGCATCTAACATGTACGATAAGTTGAGAACTTTTTGAAAGGTAACAATGGACAGACATGACCTAATTTAAGTAAAAACAACAGTATTATGTGAAATTTTATAGGTGAGGAAGGAGGAAAGGGAAAGGTGAGAAAGATAAAAGATGAAAACGGAATAGAAGTATATCGCAGCCATCCTAGTGAGAGTAACAACGGAATGGATGAGGGTTATGACAGCTCAAGTCCATATGGCAAAATCAACTATAACAACTCCTGCCTTTTTCTATTCTATTGGGATCTTTACATTGGCAGCAGCATAAACTCCAGAGAGTTCAACTGAGTGGAAAAGAGAACTGATGCCTGGGTATCTTGGTGCCTTTTTGAATTGCATTTCCTTCTACATCCTAATTTTTACTTTACCACTACAAACATTGACTTGCTTTTCTTTCTCGGAACACTCCACAATGCTATACACATGCTTTCCTTTGCCAGATTTTCTTCTTACCTGGAAATATTTAAATCCTACCCTTTCTTAATCTATTCATTCTTTGGACTCAGCTCCAGTGTTATCAACTCTAACTCACCTTTACTGAATTCCTAGTTCACCAATTCATGAGCTCTTCACGGTTATTAAGCAGCAAGTTGTTTAGACATATAGACCAAATCTTATCTTCTGCCCCCATTGGCTATCTGGTGTAACAAATATGCAATTACAGACTTTTAGAATTAACATTATGCATCATTTTGCACCAGCATGAGATATGGGAGGCAGAGACCCTCTTTTTTTAATTGGCTTTTTTTCTGCTGGAAATCACAAAGATATAACACAGTTTCAATTATCCTTGGATTTTTGCATTGAGTTTTATTTGAATGCAAACCCATGTTTAAATCAGGCCAATTGTGGTTACATAGTTATATTTACAGGATTTACAATCTGACCCCAATCCCTTACCTCACAGACAAGTACTTCCCCCTCCAAAAAAATACTTTTTTAAAAGAAAATCATCTTTGATTTTCATACTTGTATTCCTAGTGCCTACCTGGTATTTGGATATACATTAGGCACTCAGTAGGTATTAGTTTTAAAAACTGAAGAGCTGCTTTGGTGGAAGTCCTAAACATAAAATTCAATGTTTCTGTAATTGCTACTTCTTCACTGATGATCTAGAAAGTCTACACAAGACTCTGTATACTAGATAAATCAAATGAACCATGAATATTTATTCTTGAAGTAGTAGGTTTCGTATCAGCTGATGGTGACTTTTAGTGATCTGCCACATATGACCCTCACTTCTCAATCAATTCAGATGTTGACATTTAAAATAAAATCATCATATTCTCTAGGGAATTAAAATAACCTAGCAACTTGACACCCACATCATTTACTTAAAATATACAAGAAAAAGTCTTTTTTAATAGCCAGAAATTTTACCTGGTTGCTTTGTTTCTATGAAATTGTACTGACCTTCCATTTATGACTTTAATTTTTTATCTTAATATTTTATCTTTCTAGCTTGCAAGTCCTTTATTGATTACTGTCATATTTACCACCAACAATATATGGTGGCTCCAAAGACTTTAATTTTTTTCTATTATTACAATTCTTTTTAGTATACAATTAATCATGTCAGCATACTGACCAGCAATTTCAAAGTCAAAAAAAATTTCTTTAGAAATATATTTCTTATTGAGATGAATGGAGATATTTTATTTTATTTTGTTTGCTTCAAGTAGTTTTTATTTCCCCACGGATTATTGCTTTTGTTAGAATTAGTGTTTTGTTTTCATAGGTATAACCTCTGAGGAAACTTGGTCACATAAAATAGATGGAAATGGAAGCAATTTTAATATGTTTATAGCATACCATTATTCTAGCTCATTTCAAGTTATAAGTCAAAATGTATACAAAAATCTATCATCACAAAATATAATTAATGATTGATCAACTGATAACTAGGCTAAGCACCTTTTCAATTTTGTTTAAATCAAAGGAACAAAAAACATCTGATATGTAATAGGATTTGTTTCTCTGTCATTAGGTGCCTGTTAACTTTTTCAATTTTCTGAAATTTTACAAATGCCTCTAGCAAGTCATAAGACTAATAATTACGTGTATTACAGTTTCATGTACAGAGACATTATTTTATCAGCTTTACAAACTATTTTGGGAAAATAAAAATTATAATATCATTACACATATGCTATTACAGTATTCAAATGAAATGTTTTTTAAAAATCTCTTGTCTGTTTAAATGGTTCTTGTCAAAACTTTAAAATTGAATTTTATCTATTTTCTGCTTTATTGAAGTTTTTATATAATTTAACAATTTAGCAAAAGCAATCTTCATTGTCAAACCATTAGCCAAATCAGATTCAGTTCTCTAGAAAATGTTTATTTTCATTTTTCAATTCATATAACGTATTAATGTATATTTAAAGAAATATTTTAAAAATACAGATATAAATTATGAAATTCAGTTTTAAAGTCATGACCAACAGCATTTACAGGCAATATAATTAATTTGCCTATGTTTATAATAAACTATGAAATAAGATGATATGTTTCTCATTATCTATATTAAAATAAAGTAGTATAATATGTTGCTAAAATTGTTATTTATGAAGTGAGATGTATGATAAAATAAAGAGTATTATTTCCAAGTAATATTTATGGATGGATATGCAGAACTCTAATTTTGATATCTAAGTAATAAATAAGAACATGAATAAGAAATAAATTCATTTTTAGTTTTAACTATAATTTCCCTTGTATTTAATAAAAAAGAAAATTATATACTGCTAAAATCAAACAGCTAATATAGTAAATAGAAAATACACTATATTATAAGAAAAAATGAGAAATGACCATAAGTGGAATAAATATTTTATGACATTTTAATAAAATTATGTTACCTATTTTATAGAATTATGAAGAACTTATCTAAAAGAAGTCACATTGTTTTTTCCTTTAATGTATCCTGAATTAGTTTGACCATCCTGGGAAGCACTCCAGTGACATTTAAAAGATTTGGCATCATAAACAAATTTAGCTTTTTTCTTTTTTCATGCCTTTCCTTTCCACATACTCACTCTTCCTAACGATGAGTTGTGAGAAAGCTTAAAAACACTGCTTACTCTTAAACACTGCTTAATCATTTTTATCTTTTGATATTTTATTTGATTTAGACAGAAGAAGAAAATCACTTTCACCAACTTCTCTACAGTATCTTTGAATTTTAAATATCTCAACAAGTGCCAAAATATTTTGCTTCTAAAACCTCATTAACTCAACAAAAATATGTATAAAAAAGCACACGTTTTATGATATAACAGATCATAAAAGGGGCTTCTGCAAGAACCAATAATTCGAATTGACACTTTCTTTCGCATCCCAGGTGATTTCACACCCAGGAGTAAATACATCAGAATAAAATTCCAGACAGCAAGAGGATGTATTTCTTTTTTTGGGTAGGAGATTTCAGGGAAGAGGATGTGGAAAAGGTGAACCTAGAGACACATATAGGTTAGTTCTCAGGCAGATCAATTTTAGTAAAGATACCATAGGGAAATTACAGATGTGGAAATTTATTTTTATAACACTATCCATGTTCCCTCCATTAACCTTGGAAATGCTTCGTGTAGTGCATTCTAAGAACTGTGGTATCAGAAGTTTCATCTAGGCTAATTAGCATATTATTACACTGATCTGAAACATGAATAAGTATTAGCTAATTTATTGTTATAATCCACACAACTACTGGAGTGAGGAGGGGTTTTGAAGTGTATTAAAAATCCTCATTCATTATCAAATGTTACACATTTACCTCTATCAGTAGATTTCTGAGTTTCTCTTATAGAATGTTTGATAATTGTTTAATTGAGGTGAAGTATATAACTAAATACATTTTGTGTACCAATTACATATAATTTTCCCATTTAATAAATAATTTTGACTATTTATTATATTTCAGTATTTATATTGGCTTCTACAGATAAAGTGATGGCCAATCACTAACTCCATCCTCAAGTAGTCCATAGTGTATCAGCAGAAGCAAGTTAAGTAGACACAATCAATGCAGAGAGTGGGGCATTATGATAGAATTAGCAGAAAAGCCACTGGAAGGATATGTATGCCAATTTTGGACTGGAAGAAAGCTTCCTGAAGGAAACAGATACAGTGCAATCTCTGGACTGTGAGACGAATTCATGGAAACAACAGAACTATGTAGGAACATGCTTTGATATAAAGATCACCTATCATCACTTCAATACATTTTCTACAGTTGTGTACAAAGTGTTAATCTGAATTATGTCAACATAGTTCTTTCAATAGGTAATAGCAATTTCCTAAATATTTGACTATTCTTATTATCTGGTACTCTGCTTATTGTGTATCTCTATGTATTGGAAATTTTATAAATATAAACAATGCAAATGAGACAGATAATATAATAAAGATGAGATAATATTCTCAGAAAGAAAGATTATAATTATTACAACATAAGTGACTATGAATGGTAGTTAATTCTAATGCAGATAATCGTGCATCTTATGTATGTGCATGCCTACATGGATATGTGTATATATGTGTGGGTGTGGACATGGGTCAGTGTGGAGTGATGTGAAAAATTCCATCTATCCAAATTAGCTGTTCACTTAGGAAAAGTTACAAAAATCAAGTAATTTGGAATTTAAAAATTATTCAGGGTATGCATGTTGTACTAGGTTGTGAAACTAAATCCTAAATAAAATGTGTTTGCTTCAAAGTTCTTTGTTTACTTTGCAGACAGAACAGAGAGCTCGACAGTAAGAAATGACTCCATAGTTTCATAGTTGTTCAGGTAAATCAGTGTAACAGTCTGTGTTGCAGTGGTCCCAATTTTTAATCTTTAATATATGACTGATCTGTATCTTGCCTATGATTTTTTGACCCAATAAGCTCAGAACAATAGGGCAAAACTGACTCACGAGGTGGTCAAATGGCTTTATAACTGAAAACATTTTAGAAATAAGACGATGAAGTATTTCAACCCACAGTATTAATGGGTTTTTGCAGCCTAGAAAGTTGTTTTATTGCAGTATACTTATTGTGTTTATTATTGAAGATTAATCTTTAAGAGAATATGAAATATGAGAGAACCCAGAACACTAGGCATGATTTTAATTTGAAAGAGGAAATTGGAACTGTTAAGTGTGTGAGGTTAAGTCACATAGCATAATCAGATTTGTTAAGGCTTGTAAATGATACTGGAATGTGTAAGAGAACTTAATTTACTACATTTATTATTTTGGCTTATTATATTTATAAGATTTCTTTAAATGCTTAGAAATAGTTTACTTGATAAATCCTAATAGTATTCTATGAGGTATTGAGAGTACTTAAGAATATCATTTTAACTCCAGAAATATAGAATAAAATGTTATTGTAATTTAATTAGCCAAATTTGTAAATGGAGTATGATCATTTGGGGAAATTTATATTTTAACTTGTTCCATGAAACATTAATTAAATCACAAGGAAAATAAATACTATTTGCAAATTTAAATTGTAAGCTAAAAATAATTTAGGTTTTCAAATGTATACGGTTAATAAATTAAATTCAAATATGCATGCACAAACTGCAATTACCCTACACAGACACACACACACACTCACATACATACTCATACAACATTAGAATATCAAACATTCTAAATGACATCAGCTGAGTGACCTTGAGAGACTATCTTAACCTCATCAATTTCCCTTTGCTGTAAAATAAGGATAATAATAGTATCTAACTCATAGAGTTGATCTGAGCAAGTAGAGCATTGAATGATATAATAAATGTAAAAAAGATTCAGAAGTTGCTTAACTTCAAAAACATGCTACAAAATAACTTTATAACCTAAACAATGACATCACATGGCACTATACTACATTCAGTGAGATTTTTCTTCCTCTAGTACGAAATATTGCTTATTTGTTGACCTTCAAAATGAGATGTTGCTTTAGGTTACAATTTTCTTTCTTTCCACTGTATACTGATAATTATTTGGAAATGCCGTTACTCAGAAATATATATAAAAGATGATTTATGAAACTCAAGGTTTTTTCATGTGTCCATAAATAATTATTGAATATCTAATGTTTGCCAGGAATGCAGCTGAGTCCTGGGAATCAAAAGTGAACCAGATGACACACAGAGTAGATCAAGGTTTTTTAAAAATATAAAATAGTAGTTAACATTCATTAAACACTGACTATGGGTTAGGAAAATGTCCTGAGTCCTTGTGTACTGTATCTCATTTCTCTTTAATGGCATTTTTATGAGGAAGGTATTATTAATCATTCATTTGACAGATGACAAAACTGAAGCTTTGAGAGTTTCAGTTACTTGCTCAGGGCCTTGGAGATAGGAACTAGTAGAATTGACATTTAAAACCTTATTCACCAATTTTATTGTTTCAAAATGACTGCTGTGTGTTGAAAGAGAGTAAATTTTTGTGTAAATTAGTCTGACTTACATTTCTATGTAGCATATATCTATGACATTCTATGATCATGACATATGTAACTTAAATTTTTTTAACAGCTTTATTGAGGTATAATTGATATAAAAAGTGAACTGCACACACTTAATATGTACAATTTGATGAGTTTAGTTGTATGCAAAAATCCATGAAAGCATCACCACAATAGAGGAAATAGAGCCAATGCCTCTCAAAGTTTCTTTGTACATTTTTGTTTTTTTGTTTTTGTGGTAAGAATACTTAACATAAAATCTACTCTCTTCATACATTTTGAAGTGCACAATAACGTATTGCTTACCATAGGTATTATGTTATACAACAGATCTCAAGAAATTATTCTTTTGCATAATTGAAACTTTATACCCATTGAACAGTAACTTCCTACTTCCTCCATACCCCAGTCCCTGTCAACCCCGTTCTACTCCCTTCTTCTATGAGTCTGATTATTTTAGGTATCTCTTATAAGTGGAAATATTTAGCATTTGTCCTTCTGAGACTGGCTTATTTCACTTAGCATAATGTCCTCCAGGTTCATCCATTTTTTGCAAATGGCAGGATTTCATTCTTTACTAAGGCTAATAATATTCAATTATATAGGGATACATATATAGATATAATCTCACATTTTCTTTATCCATTTATCTCTTGATGGAAACTTGGGCTGTTTCTGCATTTTAGCTATTGTAAATAATGCTGCAATGAGCATGGGAATGCAGATATCTCTTCAGGATCCTGATTTCAATTATAATGGATATATAGCTAGCAATGGAGTTGTTGGATCATATGGTAGTTTTACTTTTAATGTTTTGAGAGACCATTGTACTGTATTCCAAAGCAGCTGTACCATTTTACATTCCCAGTTTACAAGAGTTCTAAGGGTTCCAATTTCTCCACGTCCTTGCCAACACTTGTCATCTTTTGACTTTTTGATAACAGCCATCCTAACAGGTGTGAGATGATATTTCAGTGTGTTTTGATTTGCATTTTCTTGATGATTAGTGATGTTAAGCACCTTTTCATATACATATTGGGAATTTGTACATCTTCTTTGGAGAATGTCTGTTCAACTCCTTTGCCCATTTTTAATCTTTCTTTTTAAAGATTTTTAAGTTGTAAGCATTTCATATATATGTATATATGAAATGCTTACACTTCTTGTATTTAATATATATATATATATATATATATAATCCCTTATCACATGAGTGGCTTGAAAACATTTTTTCCCATTTCCATAGGTTGACTTTTCACTTTTTAAATTGTTTCCTTTGCTGTGCAGAAGTTTTTTATTTCACATAGTCCCACTTGTCTATTTCAGCTTCCGTTAACTGTACCTGTGCATGTGGTGTCATATCCAAGAATCCATTGCCAAGACCAATGTCAGAAATCTTTTCTCCTATATTTTCTGCTAGGAAATTTACAGCTTTCTTATGTGTAAGTCTTTAATCTCTTTTGAGGTGATCTTTGTGTATAGTTTAAGATACGGGTCCAATTTTAATCTTTTGCATTTGAATATCCAGTTATCCTAGCACCATTTGTTGAAGAGACTGTCCCTCCCCATTGTATGTTCCTGGCACACCTGTCAGAGATCCGTTGACCATATATGCATGGGTTTATTTATGGGATCTCTATTCTGTTCCATTAGTTTCTGTCTCTTTTTATGCCAGTACCACATTGTTCTGATTACTGTATTTTTGTAATATATTTTGCAATCAGGAAGTATGATGACTCCAGTTTTGTTCTTTTTTCTCAAGATCACTTTGGCTATTCTGGAACTTTCATGGTTCCATATGAATTTTAGTATTGTTTAGAAGATATTAAGTGGTATATACCTGTATCTCTCTCTGTATAATTTATATATAACATAATACTTCAAAATTGTAAATATTTGAGTTTTCCTTATAGGTCAAAGATAAAATAAAAGTATTTAACATTGTTGTTATAGACTAATATATGGATTAGTCAAAAGGAGACACATATTAGAGAAAACACATTTTCGTTTTTTTCTATGAATTGATTTCTAATATGCATCTCATATATTACCTTCTTTCTCTTTTGATACCTTTGGAATGAATTAAAGTATGTTTCAGGTAATTTCAAAGCTATCTAAAAAAGTCTAAGCCCAAGAAGTTTTAAAGTCGTGATCTAAATAATTTTAAAAAAATTTTGCAGCAAGATATGTGCCTTAATACTTTATATGTATATATATAGTATACATTTGCCATAACCTTTAATTTTATTTATTATGTATATTAAAAACTGATTCTAATTCATGTCTATTTGCATATGAGGTATATAAAATCAATTTTCAAAAATTTCACCTTCTTTTTAGTACAGAATAAAAATATGTCACAGTTATTCAATAAAAGATAACAATATTAGAGACTACTATGTATGATTCATTTTTTTTTTTGTTTTAAGATGAATAGCCACAATTAGAATCTGACATTATAAAAACTGGAGATAAATGTATTCCTTAAAATATTAACTAGTAAAAATGGAATATTTAATACTTTTGGAATGATTAACCATGTTACTAAAAAAAGCATTTTATTCTTCTTCTAAGTATTAATAATTGATCATCCTAGGACAAATTTAAGGAAAATTAGGAGGTACTCAAATGTTGTGTTCCAGTCCCTAACAACCTCTGCTTACCTGAAATGGAATTCTTCAGATTAAAAATATCACTTTTTATCAAAACCCAATAACTGTGTATAATACAATAAAATGTGATTTTGCAATTAAATAATATGAACCTTTATGCCACTTTTGACTTTTAGGCAACTTTGTGTTCAAAGTTATTTTAGAGAAGTTATAAAAGGTCCTTTCTCTACAGATTTCACAGCAGCTCATTTCTAGCTCGGTGCACTGAAGTGAGCATCTTCAAAATGTGATCTTTTTTTGAGGTATCAACAAAGGAAGATGACATCAAAATCTTATCTTATACTCCTTATTAGGAACTTTGTTTTCCTCAACATGGAAAAAGGGCTGGATTCACATTTATATCTAACTTCCACCTGTGACAGCTTTTGCTTGGCAGATCAGGCCAATAATTTTGTCTTTATAAAGAATAGAAATGACACTATTAATGACACAGTGTGAAAGACTGACTACCTTGTCATCTGTATAGTTACCTGCTTACCAGGCCCATAATGAATGCTAGTTGGTTTTTTAATTGCCATTTCACATTATCTTTACATTTTTGAGTCTCTTTTTATTTTTCTTCTTCTAGTATCTTGCTTTACCTGGGATTTTTTTTTTAATGTTTGTACGCTTCCAACCTTAAAAGCAATGGATGAATCCATGACATATTTTTCTTATGAACATTTAAAACATATGCAAAGGAAGAGGGAAAAAAGGAAGAAGACTATAGGTTAGCATAATCAAGAGTTATTTCTTCACCAATTATGGCAGTGGAAATAAGAACAATATAGAAGAGGAAGAATGTGTGATTCCTTCTTTTCTGTCTAGGGACATTAATTCCCAAAGGGAATAATGATTTGAAGGTGTGTGTGTGAGTGTATGTGTGTGTGTTTGCTGTTATAAACAGGAGGGTGAAAGAAGAGAAAGAAAAATCCACAGGAAAATTTTTCCTCAAACTTTGAAATTCTTCTAAGAAAAAATTATAGGCAAGGCATTACTTCTGAACTATCTAGTCACTAAGTTGGCAGGGGAACAAGGAACAAAATCACAGTCTATGTGTAATAAAATCCTCATTTACCATTGGACCTGCAAAGGCAATATCCGTTGATCTCTGAAAACAAAGTATTTCTTGGGATTATTTTTAAGCAGAGCTTCAATTAGGACACTCTGAGAGCATTTCTAGAATTTGTAGGGTGTAACTTTTCTAAAAAGACCTAAGAAGTGAAAAGGCAAATTCTCATATTGTTCACAAATTATACTTTCTCTTTTTAACAGCTTTATCTAGGTATAATTGATAAACAAAACCTGCAGAAATGTTTAACATATACAGTTTGAAGGGTTTGGGCATATGCATACACCTATGATGCTATCACCACAATCAAGATAATAGACATAGTCATCACCTCCAAATAAGTCTTTGTGTCCTTTATTATTATTTTTGTGTGTGTAGTTAGAATGTTTAACATGAGACCTACTTTCTAACAAATTTTTAAGTATGTAATATCATGTCCTTAACTATAGCTACTACATAGATATCCAGAATTTGAGCACCTTGTCATATAATTGTTGTCCATTTATCTGTTCAAGTCTTTTGCCTATTTTTAATTATTTGTTTTTGCTTTTTTGGTTGTTGTTGAGATGTAGAAGTTTCTTATACATTTTTGATATAAACTTCTTCTTAGATAAATGGTTTGCAAATATTTTCTTCCATTCCATAGGTTGACTTTCACTCTTCTTTTTTTTTTTTTTTCTGTGCAGGGCAGAAGTTTTTTAGTTCAATGTTGTCCTATATGTCTACTTTACTTTTGTCTTCTGTTTTGGTTTCATGTCCAAGAAACCATTGCCAAAACCAATGTCAAGAGCCTGTTTCTCTAGTTTTCTTATAGGAGTTTTACAGTTTTAGGTCTTTCATTTAAGTTCTTAATCCATTCTGAGTTGATCTTTGAATATGGTGTAAGATAGAAGTTCAGTTTCAGTCTTTTGCATGTGAATATCCAGTTTTCCCAATACCAGTTGTTGAAGAGACTTCCCTTTCATCTTTCTGTATTCTCAGCATCTTTATCAAAGGTCAGTTGACTATATATGTGTGAGGATTTTTGCATCAAGGGATTTTGGCCTGTAATTTCTTTTCCTGCAGTATCTTTGTCTGATTTTAGTATCCAGGTAATGCTGGCCTCATAAAATGAGTTGATAATGTTCCCTTTTCTTCAAAATTTTGGGAGTTTGAGAAGGATTGGTAATCATTCTTCTTTATATATTTGATAAAATTTACCAGAGAAGCCATCTGTTCCTAGGCTTTTCTTTGCTGGGAGGTTTTTTTTTTCTTGTACTTTTTTTGATTCAATCTCTTTAATCACTGGTCTGTTCAAATTTTCTATTTCTTTATTGTTCATACTTGATATGTTGTATGTTTCTAAAAACATATTCATTTTTCTAGGTTATCCAAATTTTGACATACAGTTTTTCATAGTGAAGTCATATCAAGTATGTTTTCCAACTCACAGTGTGAAACTGGAAGTCAATAATTATTAATCAATAAGAAGGAGAAGCGGAAAATTCACAAATACATGGAAACGAAAAAATATATTCCTGGGCTTCCCTGGTGGCACAGTGGTTGAGAGTCCGCCTGCCGATGCAGGGGACACGGGTTCATGCCCTGGTTCATGCCCAGGCACATTGCATGAGCCTGTGCTCTGCAATGGGAGAGGCCACAACAGTGAGAGGCCCGCGTACCGCAAAAAAAAAAAAAAAAAAAAAATTCCTGAACAACCAGTGGTCCAAGAAAAAATTCAAAACGAAAATCAGAAAATATATTGAGACAAATAAAAATAAAAACACAACATACTAAAACTTATGGTATGTAGCAAAAGCAGTCCTAAGAGGGAAGCTTACAGCAATAAAAATCTATGTTAAAAGGAAGAAAGATCTCAAATAAAGAAACCTAATTTGACATAACAATAAATTAGGAAAAAAAAACAGGTTAAATTCAGAGTTAGCCAAAGGACGGGAATAATAATCAAATAAAAAATAAAGAAAATAGAGAACAAAAAATAGAAAAAATCAACAAGTTGATTTTTGAAAAAAATAAACAATTGAGAAAGCTTTAACTATATTAAGAAAAACAGAGAGAAGTTTCGAATAAATAAATTAGAGATGAAAAATAACACATTGCAATTAATGCCACAGAAATAAAAGAGACCATAGGAACTACTGTTTTTTCTCCTTTGTTTTATGTAAAATACAAAATTTCATTTCAAAGGAAACATGTTAAACTGAAGTTTTTTTCAATAAAAATTCAGCAGAAGTGAGCTTATGTGATGTTAAGCCTTAATTACTGCTTACATATTTTTAAATTGTAAAAAACAAAAATATAATAAAATAATCATAAACTTCTAAAAGACACTGTTCAAAAATACAAATAGCAAGAAATGGAATAAAAGGTAAATGATATTACAAAATCTACACAAAATACATGGAGAGAAATTCCAGCATTAACTTTCTTTCAAAGTACCTAAAAATGAAACTGGAATGAATCAGAAACTTTTTTTTTCCTTTAAATTTTCAAGTAGAAATGGGGTTTGTCAGGCATTTCAACCAAGTAGTTGAACTCTCAATTGTTTAATTGTCAAAGACTCTTGAACATTTAAAAAAAAACAAACACTGAAGCATTAGAATCTGAAATGCTCAATCATTTTCTCTTGTAAAACTCATTGGCAAAATGTTCCCATGGGAACAAACCCAATTCCTTAAACACAGAATGTGTCTTTTTCAATTCTCCTATTGTAGCATCTAAATTCAGATAGTACCAGAAAAAAATAACTAAAATTTTATGCAATAAAATAACACACTTTGATGGCTTTTGAGCTGAGTCATTGAGTTCTAAATGTACCATTCAACTGGCATTTCCCATTTGTTTAAAATAATCTTAACTCAAATAATGAATATTCACAGTACCCTGCTACTTTAATTTGGGATAAAGCTCAACAGAAAAAAGAAGTAGTGTAAAGAGAGTGCCTGTGCAATACTATATATATGTAAGTACATATATATGTAAGTACATATATACACATGTATGTATATAGAAATACAAACATATATGTATGTGTAAGTATATACATATATTTGATAAAATTGCATGATGTATCATCTGCAAACAGAAACAGTATTATTCCTTTCTTTTTGATTTAGATGCCTTATTTCTTTTTCCTACCTAATTGCCTTGGCTAAGACTTCCAACACTATATTGAATAGAAGTGGCAAGAGTGGGCATTTTAATCTTATTTGGGATCTTAGAGGAAAAGCTTTCACCTTTACCATCAAGTGTGATGTTAGGTGTGTGTTTGTCATATATGGCCTTTATGATGATGAGCTACATTCCTTCCACACCTAATCTGTTGAGAGTCTATCAGAAAATGCATATATATTTTGACAAATGCATTTTCTGCATCTATTGATATGGTCATATGATTTTTCTCCTCCTTTTTTTTAGTGTGGTGTACAACATTTATTTATTAGCTAAATTGAACCATCTTTACATCCCAGGGATCAGTATCACCTGATCATAGTGTACAATCATTTTAATGTGCTAGTAAATTTGGTTTGCATTACTCTGATACTATACTCAGACAAGGACACTATAAGAAAAGAGAATAATAGGCCAATATTCTTGATGTCATAAATATAAAATTCCTCTACAAAATATAGAAAACAGAATTAAGTTTGGCTTTTTAATGATATCTTAACATTTCTTACCTGTTTATCCTGTCAGGGAATCTGCTATCATGTGAGGAAATCTTTAAATGCTATATTTCTACAAATTTTTAAGTCTCACTCACACAAAGACTAAAGAATGTATTAGTCTTGTGAAAATAAAAAAACAGAGCTTTGATCTAAGTCAAAACATTAAAGTTGGTTAAATCAATCCTTTTTTATCTATTATATATTTTCCTCACCCAATCACTGACTCATTCAACAAATGATTGTTTTAAATCTACTGTATTATGGGAACCATGATGAATTCTGAGATATTCAGTGATGAATGAAAGACATAATCCCTGAATGACTGAACATTCAGTCTTGAAAGAAGAGAGATATAGGAAAGGTAATGCAAGTATTAAGGATAATACTAATGTATAGGTGTTACTGGAGCATGTGACAGTGAGACTGACGTTTATTTGTGGAAAAGAAAATCTTCAGTGACATTGAATGTGAAACCAGGTATAATAAGAATTAGCTATTTGATGATGCTGGTACAGAACATTTCAGGGGGTGAGACTTGAATGTATGAAGGTCCTGATACATCATAGAGGAATTTCAATATCTGGATAAAAGAGGACACATATATCAATAGAGGGTAGAGGACCCAGATGGAGAGTGGCATGGGTGAGTTTGGGGAGATAAGCAGGGCAAGTTAGACCATGTTAAGCATTGTTTTTTTTCCTTCAAGTAAGAGCAATAGTAAAATATTGAGGAGTTTTTATCAGAGTAGTACCATGATAATTTTCTGCTTAAACATTGTCACTCTGGCTCAGAATGGAGAATGAATTAGAGTAGAAGATTTGGCTGAGTTGGTTTTGGTAAATATGGAGAGAAGTAGACAGTTTAGAGAAATATTTGTGAGGTGGAAACAAAAAGATTTGTTCTTTGTTCCCATATATAGCATTTTGTACTTGAGAAACAGTGGAAGTCATTATTTCTGATTTGGATATATTTTTGTGGGCTTCCCATAAAACATCCAAGTGAAAATGGTTTTATTCTTACTATTTATATTGTTCTCAGGTAATTTAACATATTCTTTTCAAAAAGTAGGCTGTAAGATTTTCATGAGTGATTATATTTATTTTGCTTCCCTTTTGAAGAATGATATATAGTGTAGAAGCTTAACAAGAGAGCTTGAACAAGGATTAGAAAAAAAGAACAAACCCTATATCTACCGAAGAAAAATGGAAATATGCAAATTCAATTATAATAGATTGGTTTATTTAATGCAGATTGTATTGTTAAATATCTACTTTAATTTACAAACCAAAGTAACTTCTACCACTAAGAACCATTAGATTGTAGAAAAACCAAAAGACCTCTCTTTTAGTAATTTCTGATTTTTATATTTAAAAAGATAATTAAAAATGTTCTTTTACACCAGTTGAAAATAAAAATAACCATTTCATATAATTTGTAAAAGCAACTCAGCTCATGACAGATAGTTGGAATTGATTGTGCTTATTTACCAACTCTTACTCTTTGGTTTTGAATATAAAACACAAGACGCCATCTATAAATTTTCTTGCCAAAAGTTTGAATCTGAGTCTAATTAATCCTCTAGATCTAATGTTTATTTACAGGAAATTTGAGGGATGGGAAAAACAATTAAGGGATACCAAAAGACACAAACAGAAAAATCCACGATGTGGAACACTCTCCAGGGCAACTGACAAGATTTCTGAAACAAGTCAATGACTAAAAGCAGTGTGTTGAGAAGCGGGTCTTGTCTGGATTTAAAAATAAGAATGAGAGAAAGAGTCTTTTTTTCAAAGAAGAAAAATAAATGGTAAGATAACAATTTAGAGGATATTTGATATAGTAAAAAGAAGTCATAAACCATGGATTTTATGACATTCTTTATGAGGTCAAACCAGGCTTCCTGCAAGGACATCTTTGACCCAGAGGCAAGGAACTGAGGGCCTGGATTAAGGAGTGGACTAGAAGTTTATTCAGATTTCTGTGCTACATTTTCTGAGAAATATACATTTTGGTACCTTCGGCTATTAATGTCTACTTGGTATGGCCTCCATATTACTGTGTCAAAGTTGTTGTGAGAAAAATATTAAAGTGTCCCATGTCTAATATTTTAACTATGAAGATGGTATTGTGTTTGTGGCTGAGACTGAGTTGCCTGCGGCCTGACAGGAAAGCTGAGCTATTATGACAACAGTGAAACCAGGTCACATAGCAGAAAATTTGGATACATACTGCATTCTTTAGGCAAGATTCCTAGAAATATTGAGACTATTCCCAAGACTGTTTTCAAGCTGATGCAGAGTAAGATCACAATCTAACCTACCAGTGGCCCTCTGACATCAGGTTTGTAAGCATTTTACTCAGTGCCTTAAGGTCAAAGTAGAATTACACATATATAAATGTATATATATATAATATTTATTTATTTATTTATATACATAAATGTATATGTACACATAAATACATATTTATTTATGTATATATATATATATATAAAAAATGTTCATCACTTCACTTTTTATTGGATTATGGAATGCACCCAGAGAAGAATACACATGTAAACATTTTTAAATCATAAATTTTAAACATCATAAAATTAAAATATCTTTAAATACATTAACAATTTATATGTATTCCAGGGAAAATGTTATCATAATAAATATTTTCACTACTTAATAATGGATAGCCTGAACTCAAAGCCAAATTATATATCAATACATTTCATTTATCACATTATTTTCATATATGTGAAGCCATACTTTTTGCTCATCAAAAGGATCCAGAAATTATTGAAAGATGTATTGGTTAAGGTTCTGTTAGTATTCTGGCAAAACTAAAACAATGAGTATCTTATACTTAAAATTTATAAGTTTGAATGCTTTAATTCATGAGAAAATGGGAAATATATACCCAAATAACTCCATAGTACATTCAGCTAAGAGTTTCTTTCTCATATTCAATATTAAAGAATTTGATGAGGTTTAAAATATTCCACATTGATAGCCACCAAATACTATATATGATTTATTTTTCCAATATGTGTAAAATGATCAAATATTGGGTAAAGGCAATTTAACAAATGAAATATAAATTTCTTTTATATATACATATTTTCTGTTTATGATGTATGCTTTTTATAACCTTTTTGAAACAGCTTTTATTTATCTCTGCTCTAATCTTTATTTTTCCTTCCTTCTGTTAGCTTTCAGTTTAGTTTATTCTGCTTTTTCTTGTTTCTTAAAGTGTAAAATTAGATTGTTGATTTGAGATCTTTCTTGTGTTTTAATGTAAACCTTCATAGCTCTACATTCCCCAGTTAGTACTGCTTTTGCTCTATCCCATAACATGTGGTATGTTGTGTTGCTGTTTCATTCATCTCTAATCATTTTCTAATTTCCCTTGTAAGTTCTTCTTTGGTTGTTTGATTTTGTTGTTTAACTGCCACAAATTTGTGAATTTTCCAGTTTTCCTTCAGTAATTAATTTCTAACTTCACCCTGTTGTAGTTGGAGAAGATAGTTTGCACGATCTCTGTCTTTTAAAGTCTACTGACATGTAATTTGTGGTTTAACACATGGTCTACCCTGGAAAATGTAACGTGTGCACTTGCAAAGAATATATATTCCTCTATTGTTGGGTAGTGCTCTGTATATATCTGTTGGATCTCCTTGGTTTATTGTTTTGTACAAGTTCTCTATCTCCTTACCTACCATCTGTCTATATGGCATCAATGGTAAATTCTATCAAATATAAAAAATAAACTAATGCCAATTCTTCTCGAAGTCTGCCAGAATTTAGAAATAAGGGAACATACCTAACTCATCCAGGAGGCCAGAATTTCCCTGGTATCAAAGCCAGACAAAGCCACGGCAAGAAAAGAAAACTACAGGCTAAAATGCTTTATGAATATAGATGCATTATTATCAAATTGAATTCAGCAGCACACTAAAAGGTTTTTTTATACCATGACCAAATGAGGTTTATTCCTAGAATGCAAGGGTGGTGTAGCATATGAAAATTAGTCAATTTAATATACCACATTAGCAGAATGAAGGAAAAAAAAAACAAATCATCTCAGTTGATGAAGAAGAAAACTTGAAAAAAATTCAACATCCTTTCATGATAAAAAAGTTCAACAAACTAGGAAGTAAACTATTCATCACAATAAAAGCCATATATGAGTAACCTATAGCAAACAGCATACTTAATCATGAAAGACTAAAAGCTTTTCCTCTAAGATCAAGAATAAGGTAAGGATACCTGCTTTGGCCACTTGTAGTCAACAGAGTACTAGAAGTCCTAGACAAAGCAATTAAGCAAGAAAAAGAAATAAAAGCATCCAAACTGGAAAGAAAGAAGTAAAATTATCTCTGTTTGAAAATGATATGATCTTATAAGTAGAAAACTTTAAAGATTTCACACACACAAAAATGTTAGAACTAATAAATTCATCAAGGTAGCAAGAAACAAAGTCAATACACAAAACTCAGTTTCATTTCTACACACTAACAATGAACAAACTGAAAAGGAAATTGAGAAAAAAATTCACTTACAATGAAATTAAAAAAAAAAAAGAATACTTAGGAATTAACTTAACCAAGGATGTAAATTATTTTCACACTGAAAATCACAAAACACTGCTTAAAGAAATCATGAAAGACATAAATAAATGGAAAGACATCCCATGCTCATGAATTAGAGAGCTTAATATTGTTGATATGTTGATACAATCCAAATCAGCCTACAGATT
This sequence comes from Neophocaena asiaeorientalis asiaeorientalis, assembly GCF_003031525.2. Classification (NCBI taxonomy): domain Eukaryota; kingdom Metazoa; phylum Chordata; class Mammalia; order Artiodactyla; family Phocoenidae; genus Neophocaena; species Neophocaena asiaeorientalis. Next base: position 1,806,352 of record NW_020172492.1, read on the forward strand.
TAATGCTATCTCTATCAAAATCCCAATGACATTTTTTGAAGAAATAAAAAATAATCCTAAAATTCATATGGAATCTTAAGTAAACTCAAACAGCCAAAATGATCCTGAAAAAGAACAAATCTAGAGGACTCACATGTCCTTTGTAGCAAAACATGCTACAAAGCTACAATAATCAAAACAGTGTAGTCCTGACATAAAGATAGACATAGAGACCAATAGAATAAAATAGAACATTCAGAGATAATATTAGGTCAGATTATTTTTGACAAGAGTTCCAAGACCATTCAACAGAGGAGAAAGTCTTTTCAGCAAATGGTGCTGGGAAAATTAAACATTCACTATTAGAATAAAGTTGGACCTTTACTGAATATTATATACAAAAAAATCTCAAAATGAATTTGTGACATAAATGTAAGATCTAAAACTATAAAACTCCAAGAAGAAAACAAAGACAAAAACTTTATGACACTGTATTTGTCAATGATTTCTTGGATATGACATCAAAGGCATAGGCAACAAAAGAAAAAATAGACAAATTGGATTTTATTATATTTTTTCAATTATGCATCAAAAGATACTATGAACAGAGTAAAAAGAAAACCCACAAGATGAAAGAAAATATTCACAAATCATAGTTTTGATGAGGTTTTAATATCTAGAATATATGGAGGACTCCTAACACTCAAAAGTAAGAAAACAAACAGCTTGGCTCAAAAATGGGCAAAGGACTTGAATAGACAGTTCTCCAAAAAAAGACATGTGAATGACTAATAAGCTCATGAAAATATTATCACCATTACTAATCCTTAGGGAAATGCAAATCAAACCACAATGAGATACCACCTCATGCCCATTACGATGGCTAATATTAAAATGAAACAAAACAAATACAGAAATAACAAGTGTTGGTGAGGATGTGAAGAAATTTGGAAACCTTGTGCATTGTTGTTGTAAACTAAAATGTTACAGCTGCTGCCAACACAGTAAGGTGATTCCTCAAAAAATTAAAAATAGAATTACCATATGATGCAGCAATTCCACTTCAGGGTATATAATTAAAATATTTCAAAACAGGTCTTGAAGAGATATGTGTACACCAGTGTCCATAGCAGTATTAGTCACAATAGATTAAACATGGAAGCAGCCCAAATGTCCACTGAAAGATGAATGGATAAGTAAAATATGGTATTTATATATAATGGGATATTAGCCTAGGAAAGAAAGGAAATTCTGACATATGTTACAACACGGATAAACCTTGAAGACATCATAGTAAGTGAAATAAACCAATAGCAAAAAACCCAATATTGTGTAGTTCCACTTATATGATGTACCTAGAGTAGTGAAATTCATAGAGACAGAAAGTAGAGAGGCAGTTTCCAGGGACTAGGGGTAGGGAAAAATGGGGAATTATTGTTTAATGGATATAGAGTTTCAGTTTTGCAAGAAGAAAGCATTTTGGAGATACATGATGGTGATGTTTGCATAACAGTATGGACACATTGAATGCCATTGAACAGGACACTTAAAAATGGTTAAAATGGTAAATATTATGTTTTGTGTATTTTATCACAATAAAAAGCAATGAAAAGAGAGACAGTTTTAGTTTAATAAATTTTGTCTGTCATTTGTCTATTTATTATTTCATTGAATTCTGCTCTGATTATTTCATTGTTTCTACAGACACTGAGTTTCATTTCTATTTTCTAGCTCCTTAAGGTGGAAGCTTAGATCATTGATTTTAAACATTTTGTTTTTCTTCTAATATAAACATTTAGCACTGTATACTTCTTTTTTTTTTTTTTTTTTTTTTTTTGCGGTACGCGGGCCTCTTACTGTTGTGGCCTCTCCCGTTGCAGAGCACAGGCTCTGGATGCGCAGTCTCAGCGTCCATGGCTCACAGGCCCAGCCGCTCCGTGGCATGTGGGATCTTCCCGGACCCTGGCACGAACCCGTGTCCCCTGCATTGGCAGGCGGACTCTCAACCACTGCGCCACCAGGGAAGCCCAATGTATACTTCTCTTAATTACTGCTTTAGCTTCATTCCACAGGTTTTGATATTTTTTTAAATTATGGTTTCAAAATATTTTCCAAATTCCTTTGAGTTTTCTTCTTTAACTCCTTTGTTATTTTAAAGTGAGTGCTTTATTTAAAAAATAATTATTTTCCATTCATCTTGTAACAGACTTGTAATTCAAAGCCATTGTGGTAGAGTACATATTCCTCATAAGTACAAATCTTTTATATTCCTTTTATTTCAACCATTGGCAGATGGTCTACCTTATTGAAAACACTGGATGCACTTAGTTACCATTCTTTATTGACATCAAGAAAAATGCTTCAATACATATTAATGCACACTTACCTTTTTGATTATTCAGTCAAAATATTTCTGTATAACATGATACTGCTAGTGGCAGGATAAATGAGGGAGAAGGAGAGAGATTGAGATTGCCAGTTTAATTGTCTACAAGACAGTGTCCATCAACAAATAAATGGATAAAGATGATGTGGCACATATATACAATGGAATATTACTCAGCCATAAAAAGAAACGAAACTGAGTTATTTTTAGTGAGGTGATGGACCTAGAGACTGTCATACAGAGTGAAGTAAGTCATAAAGAGAAAAACAAATACTGTATGCTAACACATATATATGGACTCTTAAAAAAAAAATCATTCTGAAAAACCTAGGGGCAGGACAGGTATAAAGACGCAGACATAGAGAATGGACTTGAGGACATGGGGTGGGGGAAGGGTAAGCTGGGACAAAGTGAGAGAATGGCATGGACATATATACACTACCAAATGTAAAATAAATAGCTAGTGGGAAGCAGCCTCATAGCACAGGGAGTTCAGCTCGGTGCTTTGTGACCATATAGAAGGTGGGATAGGGAGGGTGGGAGGGAGGGAGATGCAAGAGGTAGGAGTTATGGGGATATATGTATATGTATAGCTGATTCACTTTGTTATAAAGCAGAAACTAACACACCATTGTGAAGTAATTATACTCCAATAAAGATGTTAAAAAAAATAAACATCAGCATATCCAAAAAAATAAAGAAAATTAAAAAACAAAAGAAAATACATCCATTTGGTCACTTGCAATATATGAAACTATAATTTCCCCTAATATCTCACTAATTATTATAGTTTAATTTTTTTTGACTACGTGATGGATATAAATTTATATTGATGGATTCTTTATTTACATGTCCTTGACTGCTAGTTAAGTTTGGGATCTTTTAATTTGTATATGGTTTATTTGTTTTAGCATTTCTCTGCATTAACTACTGATATACATTGGATAAGATTTTCTATTTTATTATTAATCTTTATGTATTGACTTTAATTTTATTTTTATTACATATAGTGACCCTTTAGCTTTTATATACTTGCAACAATTTCTTCCCTATCTATGTGGTCTCTTTTGCCTTGAATTATTCACAGTTCTGTATATTGTATGATATGTCTTGGAGCTGTGTGTTTGTGTGGAATGGATTGATTATTTTACACCTGCTAAGTTTTGTATCTTTTTTACAAAGGACATCTGAGTTTGACATGCTATTATCTAATTTTCATAAAATATTTATTTATTTTATTAATTAGTACATTAACCTATCTGAAATTAACTTTTTTATATGATAGGGAGCATAATTCAATGGTTTTTCTTTCAGTTGGATAGGTAGCTTTGATAATATTAAATATACTTTCTTGTTCTCAATGTATTGAACTTCTAGCTTTGTCTTGTATTGATTCAAAATTAATAGTAAGGATACTTAATATGCTGTCTACAATGATCTGGGAGCATTTTAGTATTTTTAGTAATGAAAATAAAATTAATGTCAGTGTGAAAATGGTCTAAGACTCTCCTGTTTTAAGTGATTAAGTAACCTAATAATACAATTCTACAATGTTATCATTATCCCCAGTTACATATTAGAAAATCCAGGAGTGAGATTTAGATCTAGTCAGACCAGTTCTAGAAACTAAATATCTAAGTACTGAATAAACACAATAAGTTATACCATTAATGCAATCTCTCCTTGATACTGATGTCAGACTTTTTAAATAGCAAAACTCTAAGCAAAAAAAAAAAAGGGGGGGGGATACTAAGCTTGAAGCAATAAGATCAAACTTGAAAGATTATATTTGTTTCAACAACTGCTTAAATTGAAGACACGCTGAAGATATTGAAGGCTTCAGAAATATGAAGATGGGTCATTAATAACCCAAGGAAAAATATGACATTGAGTTGAGGAGTAACTTACAGTTTTACTGTTTAAGGGGGAAATAATCAGTGCCATAAAAAGGTACATTCATATGAAAAACATAAAAGCAAAATATTGACTGGGCACTGTAGTGTTAAAGTAATTAAACAAGGAGGTCATTAGATTGAAATGACTCAGGGCCTTGGAAGACTACATAAGCAAACAGAAACCTAAGCCACAGTCAACTGTAAATGTACTCTTATCCAAATAAAAATGACATTTAAAAACAACAAATCACAAACAGCAAACTACTTTTCCCAAATAGCGCTATCACATAAGTCATAGCCAATCAAATAATCTCCTTTCTTTGCTTCTGCATCTGCTCTATAAAAGCATTTTTCCTAGCTCCTCCTTGTGGAATGCTTTCAGATTTGAATCTATGTCTGCTCAAAAAAATCTTGAAAAGTTTTTATTTGCCTCAGTTTATCTGTTAACAGTTTAGAAGACCAAAATTGACATCAGTTTTATTATATAGTTTTGATATGGTATAGTTTTATTTTGGTCCAGGATAATATAAGATTATTGATAATTTAACACATTATAATGTATTGTTTCTTAAATTTGGAGGGAACATTGAAGAAAAAATGTGGAATCTAGAGGATTCTGACAATACCCAAAAGAAAAAATACCGTACATATGAATTGTTTCATATGGATTATGGTAAACTAATATTAAACTAGCTGATTAATTCTAAGGCCTGAGATTACTGAATAACATATGACTAAAAGAAATGTTTTAAATCCACCAATCAAAAAACAGATGCCCTTAGATTGAATCAGAACAAAAAAGAGAGCTGGAAGAGACAAGATGGTGGAGTAGAAGGACTTGAGCTCACTTCCTCTCATGAAAACACCCAAATCACAACTAACTGCTGAACAATCATCCACAAAAAAGACTGGAACCTACCAAAACAGATACTTTACATCCAAAGACAAACAAGAAGCCACAAGAAGAAAGGAGAGGCACTTTTGTGATATAATCAAATCCCATACCTGCCAGGTGGGATACCCACAAACTGGAAAATAATTCTATCACAGAGGTTCTCCTACAGGAGTGAGAGTTCTGAGCTCTGCATCAGGCTCCCCAGCCTAAAGGTCTGGTATTGGGAGAAGGAGCTCCCAGAGCATTTGGCTTTGAAAGCCAGTGGTGCTTGAGGTTAGGAGCTCCTCCACAGGACTGGGGAAACAGAGACTCCACTCTTGGAGGGCACACACAAGTTTTCACATGCACTGAGACCCAGGGCAAAGCAGTGACTCTGTAGGAACCTGGGCTAAACCTACTGGCAGGTCTAGGAGGGTCTCCTGGGGAGGCAGGGTTTGGCTGTGGCTCATTGTGGGGACACGAACACTTGTAGCAGAGGTCCCAGGGAATATTCATCAGCATGAGCTGTCCATTTTGGCACCAAGACCTGGCTCCACCCAACAGCTTGCAGGCTCTAGTGCTGGGATGCCTCAGGCCAAACAACCAACAGGGTGGAAACACAGCCCCACCCATCAACAGACAGGTTGCCTAAAGTCTCCAAAGATTTACCAATGTATTGTTTGTTAAGTTAAGCATTTCTATTTAAATAATGCAGTGATGTTGAAAATAAGATAATGCAAAACAAAATTTTAAAAAGGAAAATACAAAATAAAAGAAAGGCTAGATAATTTTAAAATAAAAATATAAATCAAATCAAATTTTTAAAATGTTTTCTAAGGAAAAAAGAAAAATATATTTATAAAATAAAAAAGGAGAAACAAGAAACAATAACTAAAGTATAAATTCAAAATAAATAGGTACAAACTGAAAAAAAGTATATGCAGAAAATAATATAAATAAGCAGAGTTAGATTGTAACAGAGAGAAAAGCACTGTAACTTATTACATGTAACTTAATGAAACATTTAATAAGCATTGTAACTTATTAAAATATAATCTAAATAATACAAATATCAATCCAGAACTAATGTGTATGTTTCTATGGAGAACAGAGCATTTACTTCTATGTAGTAGACTACAATAAAGCCTTAAAAATCCTGAAAAATCAATGCATATGGACCAGGTGCTCTGAATGAAGCCTAATATACTTGAAAATCACTGATGAAAACTAGAAAAAAATGTTTAGAAATTCATAAAATCTTTCTTTGCATAACCCTTGAGTTAAAGTAGAAATCAGGGTGATGTTAAATAATAAGGTACAATAATAACAGTAACAACAGATCTTGGACACAGTAATGCAATACTTATTGCAATTTTAAAAAGGTGTTTAAATATGTCAAACAAAACAATATGAAGTGAAAGCATTCATGCTATGCTATTAAAGAAAGTAGCCAAATACCATCAGATTAATGCCTTTGCCCTCCCTCTCAAAAGAAGAAAAATAGAGATAAGGAAAGGATTAATGAGACAAAGAGCCAATTATAAAACAATATCAAAAATTAACAAAGACAAGAGATGTTTCTTTGAAAATAATTTGATAAGAACAATAACAGTAATAATAGAACCCTCACAGGACCTAGTAAGAAAAATGGAGAGACTTTCACTAAATAAAACATGGTGTGTCAAAATTACAAAAGTTCAGACATGGTAGGTACAATGTACTTAAAGTGAATTATAAACAAATATACACCAATAAAAATTGTGAAACACAGTTAAAAAATTAATTTCTACAGAATGTTAGATTTGACCAAAGAAGAAACAGAAAACGTTAATATACAGATAATGGCTAAAGAAATTGAAAATATTCATGCCATAAAAACTCTTACCTAAAATATCATAGAAAGTTCTACCAAACTAATACTTTGAAGATGAAAAATATAATTCCTGTCTGATACAGATTGTTCCAAAGAAGAGATGACTGAAGGCTGTTGAGCTCATTTAATGGTGATAGCAGAAATTATATTAAAACTGGATAAAGCCCATAGAAAAGAAATAAACAGGCACATCCATCTAATTCTCTACTCAGTGCAGTCACTGCAATATACTTGATTCATTTGGTAAAGGTTTAAAAAAACTGGACAATGACGCTCAGCACAAGCTTTTAGTTTTATATTGTTTTGACAGATATTTGATTTGCTCTGGATTTTACAAATTAGAGGAAATCACTTTAGAAAAAGATACTGCTTCTATGTATTCATGTGTCATATGTTTATTATCTTTTATATTTTCTCCATGTATATTTAGTTTTGTCGTTATATCACGGAGAATTATTGTCTAGGAAATAATCGTAATGGTGAATCATTTACTATTAATGTTAATAAAGGTGCAATTTCCTAAAAGAGTATTTTGGTGGTGTTTTTTTGCATTGCCTTATATTATATTACCTTTACTTCATTTTTATAATTTACACACTCATTGGGCTTAACAATGGTGAATTTTAAACTAATTTCTTGTTTTAAAAAAGTTGACCCTGTTTTCAAGGAAGGCATTTTTGCTATAGCTTGGAGCAAAGTCCTAACAAGGAACAACAAAAACAGATCCCTTCCCTTTTTTCCCAGAAAAAACTCCAAACAAAATAATAATCTGAAAATTTTACTATTAATATCTATTTTTAGATGAAATCCTTTGAAAAATTTTCACATCCATGTGAGAACTTTCTCAACAGAAATGTAAGAATTTTTAAGCATCAGAAAACATACGTTAAATAGTGACAAAAAGAGAAATAAAGCACATTCAGATTAACACTATTTTCTGATAATACTGTTTGGTTCAATTTTAATTAATACTGAGAAAATGTACATTCCTTAGACTGCCCTGGCATAAGCACTGAGTTAGGCATGTCCATACCACCCAGTTATTCTCTCCATGCCTAGCTGAATGCAAGCCACACTCCTTAGATCAGCAAATCGTGTGTCTTCACTTGTAGCAAACACATCTTTTAGACACCAGTAGTTTTCATTTTCTCATTAGATTGGCAATAGCTAAAGAGAACCTGACTCTGCCATGAAATTCCATCTTCCTGTACTGAGAGTGAAGTTCAAAACATTATCTATACAGTTTTAAAGATTGTTTTTAGGAAAGTGTTTGCATCCTTTTTGTGTTCAGCACATTTGCACAGATTCCCTGGCCTGCCAATTTCCCATCAGTGGAAATCCTCCAAAAGACTCTTCACATTCAAGTGATATTTTGAAGATACAAAATGAATCACACCAGTCTCCCATTAACAGACTTTCTATACTTGATGAATTTTAATTGAATTTGTCATTTTGAAGACAAGTAACTATAAAATTGCTTTAATACTTTAACAGGGATGGCCCTAGACAATCTCTGTAGCTCTATGTTGTAGTCCATACACTCCACACCCCAATCCCTTTTGTATTTTCTCCAGACCTACAGGCATCTTTCCTGTGCTATTTATGTGCCATGCTCTGTCCTACTACAGAGCTGAACAACTCTATCTCACAGGGCTTTCCAAGGTGGTCTCTTTACTCATATTTTGCAATCATTTCAGTTCTTTCTTTGTCTTTCACATGCCTTTATTCTCCATATGGGTAGAGACCACATCAATATTACTTTGCCATTACAGCTTCAGGGTCAAAGGTAGTAACTATTGCACTGTAGCTGTTCAATAAAACTGTTCAATGAGTAATGAATATACTTTTATCCACTGAAGGCAGTCATTTACTTCCAAAACTAGCACTTTAAGCAGCTAAGAAGCATTTATTCAGCGCCTAGAGAATATATATATATATACTTAACCTTTGATTATTATTATTTTAAATATGCATGACTCATAATCTGCCTTGTAATTCCTACCAGAATTATACTGTTGTGTTTAAAATTGTGAATTTTCAAGCCAGATTATAGTTCTGTAGTTTCAATAATTGTTTACTAGCTCAGCTCTTCTCTTTCATAAAGAGAGGCTGGCATTTGATTTCACTAGAGAGTAAAAACCAAATAAAATACCACTAATTCAGGAACTCTGTAAGTCTAAACTTACCATATTTGGAGAGAAATTTGCAGCTAACTGTGCTTTGTCTTCTGACTTTTCTTTTTGAATACATTTATCAGCAAAAAATCGTAGCAGATCATCTGATTTTCCTGATTTGGGGAAGAGAAGAACATATTTTGAATACGATAATATGTTAAAAATCTAAAATGTTTTAAAAATGTATTTTTTAAAATAAAACAAAAATGTTTCAACATTTTTAAATGTGAAGAAAAATTTAAAACACAATATGAAGAAAATAGTGTCACAATCTGTTGCTCTCTGTAACCAAAAATCACATTTAAATATTAAATGAATCAAGTTAGATAAATATGACAAATATGACATTTCTGCGTAATGAAATACGTTTTTTGGGTTTTTTTTTTTTGTGGCATGCGGGCCTCTCACTGTTGTGGCCTCTCCCGTTGCGAAGCACAGGCTCCGGACATGCAGGCTTAGTGGATGGTTCACGGGCCCAGCAGCTCCGTGGCATGTGGGATCTTCCCGGACCGGGGCACGAACCCATGTTCCCTGCATTGGCAGGTGGACTCTCAACCACTGCGCCACCAGGGAAGCCATGAAATATGTTAAATAAACCTTTCCCAATGCAGATAAACCTTATAACTTAATACATACATGTATGTATACATATATATACACACACACATATATATATCTTCTTGTAAAGGTTCTTGTAGAAAACTAATTTATATTTAATTCTTAGTTCAATTTAGTGTGTATTTGTGTAAATTACTTAAGTTCTCTTGACCTCAGTTGCCTCTTGTTAATGTGAAGATAATAGCACCACTTATCTAAAACTTTCAGATCACTGCTTAGATTTGTAAACATGTAACATGTATGTATTAATTTTTTAAGAGCAGAAATTTCTCCTTGATTCCTATAATAACTTCATGACTAAAAGGCAATTTGCACGCAGAGGTATTTCAACTATTTAGGGCTAACACTACAAGCGAAGGTTGTCTTCAACTGGTGATCTGGCATCAGATCACCGAAAACTTTGTTGGTTTTTTTATTAGACCCTTTATGTAATTTCCCACACTTTCTCTAAAGTTAATAAAAGGGAAACACCCAAATTTCTAATGAGTTGGGTGAGTTAAAATACTGTCTCTGTTATACCTTTACACTTTATCATTTTACAATTTTATCTGAACTTTTCTATATTTGTCAAGTTGAAATTTAAAAGAAATCATCATCAAAATTTATTGATCTACTAGTTACAACCTTTTTTCATGAGTCTTCAGTATTGGTTTTTCTATGAATAATCAGCTCATGTACTTTGCTCAATTGTATTTTTTAAATTAATCTTAATTTTTTAATGTATTAAATACAGTAACTTTTCTAAACATTATCTTTTGTTTTGTAAATATTTTTCTTAATATCATTTCCCTTTTGAGTTTGCAATGGCATGATTCCTGGGCAGAAATATTTAATTTTATGTAGTCAAAATTACCTCTTCTGTCCAACATAGCTTCAGCGTTATGTTTTAAGTTGTTCTATTTTAGTTCATATTTTGTTTGGTTATTATCTCTTTTTTTTGAAAGGTTGAAATTAGCCAGTATATCTGAAAAATTTACAACTATTTTTTCTTCTTTTTCATGACACAGTTTAGAGGTGCCATGTTAATCCATCTGGAGATTAATTTTATTATAATTTCTGTGTTGCAATTAAAAACAAGTTCGTCATCCATAACTATTCCAGCACTATTTATTAAATAATTTAGTACTACTCATTTGAAATGGTATCTTTATTATAAATAGTACTTTGTATATGAGGTGCTATATCTGATGCTTACCAAAGATCTAATAAATTCCATTTTTAACTACTTTATAATTCTTAACCAACTAATTCAATGCTCTATTTTAAAAGTCTCAACATATTGGAAGTTTACATTTCTATCAAAGCGACAATTGTTTTGAATTTTCTCCTATGAGTAGGTAAGGCCTTCGTCTACAATAAAATGCTCAGGGCACCCAAGTTTGATTTGTCTGCATGAAAGGTTGTTTTATAGGTCAAACACAGTCTAATTCTTTCTCTTTTCTCAGGTGACTATAATCATCTTCATCTAGCAGTCTCTAATTGAATAATAGGTTCATTATTTTTAACAATATTTAGATTTTTCATTTTAAAATGCCGAAGAACATAATACCATAACATTTACCTTTATACACAGTAAAGTAACATGACCAACTAGCTGAAACTATTACTAAGTGCAAGCACTTTCCTGTAGATTACACAATTAAGACCTGGAACCTGTGCCTTGCTCTTTTAATCCTACTGAGATTCTCACTTCACACCTCCTTAATTCATCTTTTATGAACCACTAGATCCCCTAAGTCCTTTCTATTAATTATAAAGACGGTTTATACTCTCAAGAGTTTTAAAACAACTTTAGTATATAAATTTTAGAGTGTTTTAATGATGATAAAAAGTAATAAGTCTACATAGCAATCAAAATTTTTATGGGTGTGGAATGTAAGTGCTTAAAACACATTGTCCAATTTGTGATAATTTACTGCTTAGGATATTCTACTTGCTTTTTAGAAAGCAAGTTTTCTCTCTTTAATTTATGCGAATCTCCCTAAATACTGAGGAAAGTTTGAGTCAAGGTCATTTCTATCCTTGCTGTTCTATTATTTCAGGAAAGAATGATTTGAATATAAAGTCTGGAATTCCAGGGACTTCCCTGGTGGCGCAGTGGTTAAGAATCCACCTGCCAATGCAGGGAACACAGGTTCGAGGCCTGGTCCAGGAAGATCACACATGCCGCGGTGCAACTAAGCCCGTGCACCACAACTACTGAGACTGCACTCTAGAGCCCACGAGCCAAAACTACTGAGCCCATGTGCCACAACTATTGAAGCCCACGCGCCTACAGCCCGTGCTCTGCAACAAAGAGAAGCCACTGAAATGAGAAGCCCGCACACAGCAACAAAGAGTAGCCCCCACTCACCGCACCTAGAGAAAGCCTGCGCGCAGCAGTAAAGACCCAACGCAGCCAAAAATGAATAAATAAATTTATAAAAAATAAAAAATCTGGAATTCCATAAACATGATTCAATAATTAGACACAAAATTATATGATATGCCTTCTTATTTAGTCTTAAAATTCATGTATTTTACTTAAAAATATGAACATTAAAAAAATTATTAAATTGTTTTCTCTGTCAATAGATTTTCTAGTTATTATGTACTGATCATTTAGCAAAGACAGCCCCTTCCTTAAATGTCATATTATTCCACTGTTCCTTATTCTTCTGAAAGGAAGATTTGTACACAAAAGCACTGGCTACCTCAGGCTAACACCTAAAGTGACCACTCACACAGCCAGTAGAGAACATGGCATTGTAACCTCTGGACATACCTAATTTACTGATATAGTATCAAAGAAATTAAGGTTGTATAAGCTGAGTTGTGTTTGAAGTAAAACTTTTAACTCAATTATCTTCAAGTGCTTGAATAAAAGAAATATACCCAACTTTTCCTAATATTGATATGTTTCTTCTTATGTCTTTATCAATTCCTATTGCTTCAACATGAGACTGAATATGTATCCGAGTCTAAAATCATTGTAAAATTCCCAAGAAATATATACATATGTTATTTCAATATTCTGTATGCATATGTATACATAATCACATATAAATCATTATGCTATATAGGCCTAATTCAATTTTTAAACACAAGAATAAAAAGTTATATGTATAATTGTCATATAAGTTTTTTCAATAATTAGTACACAGAAACATCTTCTATTCATAGCTACTAAATAAAAAATAAGATCATGAAAAAAGACACATATGTAGATAAATATTAAATAAACCAATGTCCTCATAAAAGTCTGTTTAGATACTCCAAATTAAAATTACTTTTCCCCAAACTTCTTTTTTATTATAACAATTCAATTATTATATACCATTAATTGCTGTTTGTCCCTACTATTATTACATTTGTTTTCTGAATAAATCAAGACCTTCTCTTTTATTTTCATGCTTCTTCCTCTGCCTAAACTTTTCTTTTTTCCGTTGCATATTTCTGTAGGTATTAGCCTAACCCTCACTTGTTCATCAAACTGCAGCTTAATATTACCTTTTTTGATTCCCTCAGTTTATTTACATTTTTCTTTTTAAAAGTTAGGGAGCATTTTTCTGTTTTCCTGGAGAAGGAAGGGGGCACTAACTACATCATGTCAACCTAAGTATGGAAAGTCCCATGAGGAATGCATTTATTTACAGGGGACCAGGCTCTCATGCCTTGGTTAGATGATATTTGAGCCCTGTAGTGGGGTATAGTGAGTCCTAGTGGAAGACAACATTTACCCCAAGAAGTCTTCAGTTATATACAAAGAACGAGAGTGAATTCTGTGACTGGGTTTGGAAATCTAAAGATGAAGGCAGGTAGCTTTCTCCGATTGTACAGTCAGGAGAGAGGGCAGCGTTATACACTGGCCTTTTGGTGGGACTAGTAGATTTCTAGATTGTGATTAATTTGTATCTTATGAATTTTAGAAAATACAGTCTGCAATTTCCAGAATAAGAATCCGTATTATTTTGTTAGGACACATTAGAGATTCTGTTAGCTTTTTTTTTTTGAATTTCATATGAATGCTTATAATGAGCACTTTCTTATATTATTCTTTTCCTGTGCTGTTTTAATCCATTTAATAATCACAGTTATACAATGAGTTGAGTGACTTTCATGTTATATTTCTTACTTATCTCTTAAAATGTATTTTTTCATCCTTGGAATTTTACTCACCATTTGGTTCTATAACATTTTTGTGTAGGAAGTGATTTACATGTATTTCAAATTAAATAACTTGTTTACTATTCATATTATCGTGAGGAATTCAGCAACCTTAGGTAGTAATATATCCCTGGCAGAAGAGATGATAAGATATTCTAACCTGTGACCACTTGCATGGGTTAAGTTTTAAGGGAGTTTTTCCAGGGGGTTGAATTTCCCTGAACCACATTTAACTGCTAAATACCCAAAACTGCTGAGCCTGAATCCACAGAAGCTCTGTTAGCAAGTCCCCACGTTGCTCCTTTCCAACAGCCTTTAACCTCTTACTGATAAACAAAATAGAAGAGGTTAGAAGATGGGCATGCTAGCAAATCTGCACCTCTTACTCTGGTGCCCCTTCCCCCCTTCTCTGCTTGACATCACCTTTGTTTGTGTCATCTGGTGCTGGGCTTCTACTGCTTTTCCTGGACATTTTCCATTTTACCTATAGTTCAGTGCTCTTTTCCTTCTCAGAGAGATGTGACCACCTCTCAATCTCTCTACTGGTTTATCCCAATTTTTATTTTGTGTGAGTGTGTGCGTGTGTGCGTGTGTGCGTGTGTGTGTGTGTGTGTGTGTACCCTCTTCCTTCTACTCATATGTGTCTACATGATTGGGTTTGGAATGGAGCACACCAAAATTATTGATACATTTTTCTTAAGGGATTAATATTTTACTGAGGCTAATCACTAAAATACAAAAGTAAGAGATCTGATGGGTCCCCAGATTACTAAATACACTTATTTTTAGTGTGTGATTTAAAAAAAAATCTCTGCAGTTCACTTATATTACTTTGAGAATTTTAGTTGGAAAAGTCTGGAAATCTGACAGGAATAAACTTTCACATTATTTTTTTCACTCTGTAACTGGCAAGATCAGAAATGCCACGAAAAGTAGACTGTTGCACAGTGTATTTTCTACTTCAGCTGGTTTCTGAACTTGTACAGACACACAGTCATACGCCTGATATATATAATCACATTCTCAAAAGCTAAAGGGGAAAAGAGCATGGGGAGAGAGCTGCATTCAATTATCTTCCAAGCTTTGTCCAAAAAATAATTGATTTAAGAGATAATAACACTTGGAAAATTATTTTTTTTTAAGTTCTAAGGGGGCTAACAAAGTGAACAGAATAGAAAGTATTTTCTCACTGCTGTTTCCACTCTTTATTGTAAAAATAACCAAACCAACTCAAATTTTAGATAAAACGCAAATTCAGTTTTTGAATATGGGAAAGCCTATTAAGAAATTCAGTCCACATGCTAATTTAGCTTTTAAATAATTAAGGTATGTACAGAGAGGGATAGCATAATACCAACATACTATTTCAGTGCTCACCTCATTTCATTTCATTTTACTCTAGGCATAATTAAGTCTAGATAGCACACTTCTTGTGTTTTATGGGGCATTGAACTGGTAGCACATGAGAGAATCATGACAATTACTGCTGCTGCTTCTGACAGAGTGGGTAGATAACAGGCCAATCTTCCCTCTCGATGACTCCTGCCTGACCAGAGATGATGAGGGAGAAGAGGAATTGAATCATTTTAAGAGGCATTTGTGCAGAATAGAGAGTGAACTATCAATTGAATTGTACTTGACAAAAAATGGCACTTTTGCCTTTGGGCATCTTTTTAAGAGTAAGAACAAAGTTATATTTAATACCTTCTTGATTTCATGCAATGAACACTGAATTTTCCCAGAGGTATATCAGAATATATGGTATCTTGGTGTCAGTGTTATTATCATAGATAACGTCATAGAAAAGAGAGACTATAACCATATTTAAGCTAATTTCCTGGGATTGAGTTTCCTTATATGAAGGTAATATCACTGACAAGACACAGAGGAATTTCCACAACACTGAATTAAAAAGACGTAGGAAGATACTCAAGTTCCCAAATAAAATTTAAAATACATGTCAATTAAACTCTCATTTCATAAGTTAGTGATGAAAACACAGGCTGTTTCCCTGAGAACTACAAAATATCATTAATGCTATTTATGTATCTATGGTTTTCATTATCTATTGAGTATGAAAAGTAAAAGCTCTTTCTACATCTTCTGAAAGACCATAAGATAAACTACCTATATTATATTTGTGTTTTTCTAGTGCTTTGAAATTCCACTGCTTTGCTAAATTTTCCATTGTCTTGGCGTGCTGTTTTGGGTTTTGTTTTTTGTTTTGTTTTCTTAATAAATAGAACGTTGTATAATTTTTCAATTATTTTTCTTTCAAAGTAAATTAAACAGTCTATTCATGGCAGGAATTATAAACATGTATGTCAGAAATAGTGGTAAGAGATCTGAATTGGTAATAATTGTTTTATGGTTATAATCATTTTGGTTTATTGTTTTATGGTTATAATCATTTTGGTTTAGGATGGTTTCAGGTTATGTATGGTAAAATCCATAAGCATAAAACTAATTTAAACTTATACATAACAAGTGAAGTGTTTTCTGACTCATTAAGAATATTATTTGTTATAAAGCCAAAATATTCCAAAACAGGATTTTTAATCACAAAATAATATGGAAGTTAATCTGAATAGATATACCTTGACTGTTGAACCCCTTCCTCTATACATATGTAAAAATATATATGTATATAGGGGTGAAGTGGTGGTGGGGGCACATGGGTGTATGTAGTGATGCTGTGGGTTCATAAGTAAAAAAGGAACTTTTTTTCTTTTAAAAAACATTTAAATCCCTTTGTGATGAGCCTAGGTAGTCATTACAGTCTTTGAGATATGCCTTTCCTTTGTGCAGAGAGATTTGGTAAGAATTTGAAGTTACTAGTTTAAATATTCCAAGATGTGGAGGGGACAGAGAGAGATGTCAAGGAATGAAAAAAATGTTGCAATCTGAAAGTGTTTTCTCAGTATTCATCAACTACAGGTAGCATTCAGGGTTCTGTAAAAGATGAAAACTTGTGTCCTTCATGTGGGGTAGGGCTTTAAATATATATGTAAGCCTTTGGAGGCTAAACATCAGGGCTACTCTACAGTCTTGAAAATAGCTGTAACGGGCCATTGCCATCAAGGACAGGACAACTGTGACCATATATCATGGTGACCAGTCTCGAGGTCCTTCAAGTGGGGTAGGGCTTTAAATATATATATATAAGCCTTTGGAGGCTAAACATCAGGGCTACTCTACAGTCTTGAAAATAGCTGTAACGGGCCATTGCCATCAAGGACAGGACAACTGTGACCATATATCATGGTGACCAGTCTCGAGAGCAGAGCCAAGCAAGAACCTGGGATGGAGAGCTGTAGACAGCAGGAGGCAGTTTTCCTGGTAATACGCTTCAGAGAAGAAAGGAGGGAAAAATAATAAATACTGTACTTTTACCTAATCTTTATCAGTGTAGAGCAGAGTCACGCTTAATTTTACATTCTAAGAGAAGTGATCTTTATACTACAAATATTCTTTCCTCTGTTACACCAGTTTCAGAATAAAAATTAATTTGTCCATAAAAGACTAATCTGTGATCTTTATCCAATTCCCTCTGTTCGAATTTTCATCATGATCAATTGCTTATTCTCACTTCCTTCTCTCTTTTCAATGTTGCCTTTCAATAATAGAAACTTAGAGCAAGCTATGAACATCCTGAAATATCTGGTTATTTTTTGTTTGTGTTTTTTCCCCTCTTAAGCATGTTTCACGTGTATTTCCATAAGAATTTGTAACTGTTCATGGAAGATGAATTTAATATTATTTTAACCCAGAAGATTCCTTTATTTGTATTCATTATGATAAGGCTACTAGTCAATTTATAAACATGTATACCTTCTATTTATTAGTATATGTAACCCTAGGCCCTTTATCTTTCAAATTGAACTCATAATCTATCAGATTTTCCATATTGACAAATATAAAATTAATGTATCAGTTCTGCAACTATGTGTTTTTGGCAAAATGTTCTGAAAACCATTTCCCCTTTAGTTACTGAAAAATTCATTAATAAACTTATACATTTAGAGGGGTTATCAAAGCTTTAAAGCACTTTTAAAGTCAACTCAGAAAGAAAGTCACAGGATTTTTAAAAGATTTTATAGAAGAAATTCCTAACTCACTTATCAACTAATTTGAATGCTTATACATTTATTTCTGAGTTTAACTGTATCTAAATAAATCATTCTAAGTGTCTGTTCTATCTCTTTATGCTTCAAATTATTCTCTTTTCTGTCTTCTGGGTAGATAGAAAATTATCAGGCATTATTTAAGTCCCACTATTCTACTTGAAATCTGCTAAGTCATTCTTCAATGGAAAGTTAAACAATATAAACATATATTTTATATATATATAAAATAAAATATTTATATAAAATAAAATATATATTAAATAAAACATACATATATCAAATAAAACATTATGATTTAGGGAAGCTACTAATGGCATTATTTGGGAATTGAAAAATTATGTAGTAAAAGAAGAGAATTTATCATTCCACTGAGTCATCTGAATATGTGATTATCATTTATGAGCCTTTAATTACATTATTCATCATGATCGACAACAAATGGTTGAAAATCTGTTTTGAATAACACTGTAGGTGGCTGTGAAAAACATACTAATCATGGCGATAACTTGCACTTGAATAGGATTAAAATTTTAATCTTGTTCTATTGAGAAATTAAGATTTGATAGACATTCTGTTTGATGTAAAAAATGATATAAGCAATATTAGATATTATTCCTGGTTGACAACAGTTATTAGAAAATATGCATATTTGGTTACTGAGAGCTTGAAGAAAATTGGTGGTCACACATACATTTATAGTGTGAACCGCTAGGGTAATATAAAAAAAAATTTCAATTTTAACCACAAACCAAGCAAAGTAAAAGTTCTGCAAGGATCTATCTCTAATTAGTGAACTAAGGAGCAAATCAATTATTTTATTTTATAAATCTTAAAAATCTATGTAAAGTTTTACCAAGAAAGATCTTTTATATATAGTACATATCCACAACTCCTTTTCCAAATCTCTTAAATCCCAAAAGTTCTAGAAACAAACATAATCATATGGTCCATAAGTGGAAATCTTGTGTGAATTAGCATGAGTTTACTCATGATCTTTATGTATTTCAGTGTGATTATATATATGTTTTGCTGAAAATGTTAACATATTTGAAAATATGTTAATTTAGATTTGGGACTGTATATACTCCTTAATTTTATAAATCTGAAAATTCTAAATTCTGCAAGACATCTGCCCTGAGAGGTTTCTGATAAGTAACTATGGACATAAACAACAAGAAACACTAGTTTACATACCTTCTGTCCATTTTGCAATGGCTTATTTATTAAAAAACAACTAAATGTCTCAATAATATAATATTTAACTGCATTGGACTTAATGAATATAAATTTCCATATGTCCCAATAAGCTGGCATTGAAAACAAAACTTTCTACCCCTTCTTATGATACCAATCACTTGGCCAAAATGGTACTAGTTTATACCGATGTCTTGGCCAATTATTATTTTTTTAATTATTGTTTATTGGAGTATAGTTGATTTACAATGTTGTGTTAGTTTCTGCTGTACAGCAAAGTGAATCAGTTATACATATACATATATCCACTCTTTTTTAGATTCTATTCCCATATAGGTCATTACAGAGTATTAAGTAGACCTCCCTGTGCTATACATTAGGTTCTTACTAGTTATCCACTTTATATATAGTAGTGTGTATATGTCAATCCCAACCTCCCAATTTATCCCCCGCCCTTTCCCCCTTGGTAGCCATAAGTTTGTTTTCTACATCTGTGACTCTATTTCTATTTTGTAAATAGTTCATTTGTACCATTTTTTTAGCCACATATAAACGATATCATATGATATTTGTCTTTCAAAATAAAGACTTATTTAAAATAAATAGCATTATCTTGTTCCTTTTTATGACTGAGTAATAGTCCATTCTATATATGTACCACATCTTCTCTATCCATTCCTTTGTTGATGGACATTTAAGTTACTTCCATGTCCTGGCTATTGTAAGTAGAGCTGCTATGAACATTGGGGTACATGCATGTTTTTGAATTATGGTTTTCTCAGAGTATATGCCCTGTAGTGGGATTGCTGGGTCATATGGTAGTTCTATTTTTAGTTTTTTAAGGAACCTCCATACTGTTCTCCACAGTGAGAGAACATTCCCACCAGCAGTGCAAGAGGGTTCCCTTTCCTCCACACCCTCTCCAGTATTTATTGTTTGTAGATTTTTTGATGATGGCCATTCTGACCAATTATTAATTGGGCTCCTTTCACTCTCAGAAATATCATGATTCTGATTATTCTGATTCTGATTATAAATTAAACATCTTCCTCTTCCTTCCACTCCTTGACACCCTTCATTCTGTCCGTCTCCCCACTCCCACATCCCAGTGCTGGGAAAATCCGACTCTTCTTTCAGGATTCCCCATATCTAGGAAGCTGCTTAGGACTGTCCAGACACATGATTAATTGAGGGGAGAGGGTTTCCAGTGTTAAGCCACATATTCAATATAAGCGAAGTTATTCATTGTTCCTTTTAAGACTAAAAAAAATAGGAACTCATATATTTTAGCACCACAATAGATCACTGTGAGCATTTCATGGATTCTTCTTCGATCTGGGTAAATATAGGTTTGGGGATGGAACCAGGGGAAGAAGAGGGTGGGCAGAGAATCAGTGGCACAACATTCTGTGCCTGAAAATGGGGCTGACTTCTCGACTTTGTCTGAGTATGATTTTTCTTTTTATGTTCTATAGCACATTTTAATGCAGTTGTATATATACAGATTTATAGAAAATCTTGAATTATAAGTGTAGGTAAGGCAAGTTTCCCTTGTAGTTCAACTCAGTCAATTTTCTTTCAAAGCATGCTCCAAGTCACCTAGTCACCTTCTGCTTTATGCTCTGTATCTAAATGCGTGTGGATGACTTTAAGATGTATTTAGGTTCTGTGAAAGTATACATATTTAGCTGTATGCCAATTTCCCAACCATTTTTATTCCCTTAGATTCACTGTTATACTAATGTTATACTACATTTTTTGTAAAATATTGCATTACCAGTATTTTTGTTACAACAAGACAATCGTAACTATTGACAATACAGTAACTTTATTTCACTTCTTTCTACTTTTTGTTAGGAAAGAATTTGATCCTATATAAAGACAACGCTTCTCTAAGCAAACAAAATTACTGTTTCCTCTAAAACTTTTACAAACTGACCACCTCTCCCCAAAATAACTTAAAATCAACCTGACTTGGGCAAATACATGCTGTTTACTTCTGTTCTATTTCAGTCTGATAACGTGTAATAGATGAATTGTGAATATGGATCTGGAGCAGTTCCCTTAACAGATGTGAGTGAACCAATGAGCAGTCAGAGAGAGTTTAGAAATTATATAATCAACAATATCTTCATGACCTTTAGAAATACCACTTACCAATTAAATCATGATTTTGTGACCTTGGAAGTTATTACGAAGTAACTTCATGTATTTATGAAGTTACCTTAAGATAGCACTCACACAAGTAGAGAAGATTTTTCAAATTGGATTATTGCTCTGATTTCCGTTGAAGAAAGTTATTTTTATAGGAATCTATTTGGGTTTCTTTTTGATATAAATATGAGTTTCTAAAATCTATCTTGTTAAAAATTATGGCCTCCTTAGAGTATATCATCCATTGGAGGCAAATGCAAAATTCTTTAGAGGAAATACATGTTCTTGATATATTTAAAAAATTCTTTAAATATATATTGCTAACTTTTAATTTTACTATGCTCCTTTTTAGTACACATAGGACACCAAAGAGATTTTTCTCTGATGGCTGTTTGCTGTGTAGATTTTCCTGTTTATGTGCCATTTACACATTGGAGCTAAATCAAATGTACATACATAATTTGAAGACTGAATTCAGTGCCTGTTCAGGCCGAAAACTGTATGCATTAAGATAAGACGGAACAAGGAACTGGAGGAAAAATAACCTTGGCAATTGTCTTCTGTTTGCTAATGCAATATGTTTAGCTAAATCAAAGAACCCTTATTATGAGTTTTCAATTTCTCTTTAACATAAAAATACAAAGAAAATATATTTATAGAATTAATAGTTTA
Organism: Neophocaena asiaeorientalis asiaeorientalis; assembly: GCF_003031525.2. Lineage (NCBI taxonomy): Eukaryota > Metazoa > Chordata > Mammalia > Artiodactyla > Phocoenidae > Neophocaena > Neophocaena asiaeorientalis. The sequence continues at coordinate 1,828,444 of NW_020172492.1, forward strand.
AAATTATTGATTTGGCTGAATTTATTTATTTTTACCATAAAATTTGAAAGATGATCCTACTAATAACTGCATGAATGAAGAAAAAAAGATTTGACCCCAAAACATTTTGCTTTTATATTTCTACTTAAACGGCAGAATGTATAAAACAATCCTTTTCTTTTTAAGCTAAAAGAGTTCTGATAAAAAAAGTAGTGGTGTAGTTTAGTAAATAAATGTTTAGAATTTGAATCAGGCGATCTGCTTTTTATTCAGTGCCTAAGTGAACTGGAAATGACATTTTGTCTTCTCCTCATTTTCAACATGCAAAACAAACTTTGGGGAGGGTAAATGCATAATATATTTTAAAACAGATTTGAAACATTTCAACATGCAATGAGGTGACATTAACTCAAAACAATGGTTATATCAAGGGTTCAATATGACCCTTCCTTTTTCTACTAGAAAAAATTGTTTATATTTTTAACAGCAACTACAGCAAAGTTGAGGCTAGCTTAATCTTCAATAAATAAACAAAACTGTTATTTAATATAAAATATCTTATTTTGTGGAACACAAGCCTATTTAGTAGCAAACTAAACTATAATAATTATAACTCAAACAGCACTCCTAAATGGTAATGAAGAATTCTGGTTATTAATTTGTCAAACAAACATATATTTTTTAATCGAGACCGGAATCTCATGGGACTGACTTTCAAGAACTCAGATGACATTAATAAAAATTTAATCAATACATATAAATGTACAACAGTGATTGGGGCCTGATTTCAGAATAGCAATCATGCAAATCTGCATTCCCAGTATAATCTGATAACCACTCACCTATGATCTATATTTGTTCAGGATGAAATGGTAATATTTGGATATATATATATATATCCTGTTTAGATAACAGGATGAATTTTGATTTTATTTGTAAATCCTCTTACCAATGTAAAGGACACTTTTCTCTTTGGGATAGTTGTAAAGCTTGACCCATTTTCAAATACAAAGTTCCTTGCTTCTCTCAGTTAATTCACATAAATAAATAAAGCAAATTATCAACAACACCACCACCAACAACAACAAAATTATTCCAATAGCTATTTTCTCTCCAAACTAAGGTTTAAATTAAAAGTATTATGTTTTATGTCTTAAATTTGTTTGCAGGTAGAAAACTGAAAACATCTAATTTACTTTAAAAAGACTGTCTAATAATTGTGGGGAGTTTTAAAATATGGATATGGAAAGATACTGTTGATATAGAATCTAAATTAGATTAATGTTAATAAGCACTTTGATGTTATTCTTGATGTAGTTTGTTGTTCCAGATAGATAAGTTATTTTCTGGTATTCATGCCAATGTGAAATCCAAGGAACCTTTCAGGCCAGGGTCATTAAAATCATCTGATAACCTTTAATCATCATGTGCAACATTATGCCACTTAACAAAAATTGAGTTGAAATGCATCATTAGGCAGATACTATATATAGCTGGTATTTTTCTTATTCTCTTAAAGTTAATAACAAAGGTTTTACTGGGTTACATACAAAATTAAGAATAATGATATTACGGAACAAATCAATGTTTTTAATGGAAGGTAATTTCAAAAAAGAATATATATTTGTGCAGGGAAGCATAAGGGGCAGATAATAGGTCTCATTAAATGTTGGCTTCTGGAAGTCAGGGTTTATGTAACAGCTTTATAGTATATCCCCCTTAGTCTGTATTATTGTTACTACTTAAAATTCCAAGGCTCAAATGGATCTTCAGTCACTCTCATTTGATAGTTCTATTTCATTGTACACATTATTTTTTAAAAATTAAATTTAATTAATTTTTTATACAGCAGGTTCTTATTAGTTATCTATTTTGTACATATTAGTGTATATCCATCAATCCCAATCTCCCAGTTCATCCCACCATCACCATCCCCCACCACTACACATTTTTAAGTGATCATAAATCCATAGCTTAAAACAGCTCTGGTAATGGTGAATTCAGTATTTGTTAAAGCAGGTTATCTATATTACCATGGCAAATTATATACGTAATAAGTCTTTTGAGTTGAATGAAATAATTGATTAACTATCAATATATTAACATTCTAATCTATGGGAAATGGGACATCTATGAAAGTCACAAATTCCCCCATGTTCTCTTGAAGATTCTCTGTTTAAGATTCCTTACCTCAAACTCAAAATGGATTAAAGACCTAAATGTAAGGCCAAACACTGTAAAACTCTTAGAGGAAAACATAGGCAGAACACTCTATGACATAAATCACAGCAAAATCCTTTTTGACCCACCTCCTAGAGAAATGGAAATAAAAACAAAAATAAACAAATGGGACCTAATGAAACTTAAAAACTTTGCACAGCAAAGAAAACCATAAACAAGACGAAAAGACAACCCTCAGAATGGGAGAAAACATTTGCAAATGAAGCAACTGACAAAGGATTAATCTCCAAAATATACAAGCAGCTCATACAACTCAATATCAAAAAAACAAACAACCCAATCCAAAAATGGGCAGAAGACCTAAACAGACATTTATCCAAAGAAGATATACAGATTGGCATCAAACACATGAAAGGATGCTCAACATCACTAATCATTAGAGAAATGCAAATCAAAACTACAGTGAGGTGTCACCTCACACTGGTCAGAATGGCCATCATCAAAAAATCTACAAACAGTAAATGCTGGAGAGGGTGTGGAAAAAAGTGAACCCTCTTGCACTGTTGGTGGGAATGTAAATTGATACAGGCACTATGGAGAACAGTATGGAGGTTCCTTAAAAAATGAAATATAGAACTACCATATGACCCAGAAATCCCACTACTGGGCATATATCCTGAGAAAACCATAATTCAAAAAGAGTCATGTACCACAATGTTCACTGCAACACTATTTACAATAGCCAGGACACTGAAGCAACCAGTGTCCATTGACAGATGAATGGATAAAGAAAATGTGGCACATATAAATAATGGAATATTACACAGCCAGAAAAAGAAACAAAATTGAGTTATTTGTAGTGAGGTGGATGGACCTACAGTGTGTCATACAGAGTGAAGTAAGTCAGAAAGAGAAAAACAAATACTGTATGCTAACACATATATATGGAATCTAAAAGAATATAAAAAGTTCTGAAGAACCTAGGGGCAAGACAGGAATGAAGACGCAGATGTAGAGAATGGACTCAAGGACATGGGGAGGGGGAAGGTTAAGCTGAAACGAAGTAAGAGAGTGGCGTGGACATATATACACTACCAAATGTAAAATAGATAGCTAGTGGGAAGCAGCCACATAGCACAGGGAGATCAGTTCAATGTTTTGTGACCACCAAGAGGGGTGGGATAGGGAGGGAGGGAGATGCAGAGGGAGGAGATATGGGGATATATGTATAGCTGATTCACTTTGTTATACCGCAGCAACTATATTCCAATAAAGGTGTTAAAAAAAAGTCTACAAAATTGTACGTGTAAACAAAAATGACAACAAATACATGTGTACAGAAGAATGAACGGAAGAAAATAAAGAAAACGTTAACAATCAAAAAAACAAGGGGGACTACAATTAGAGTGTGAAAGTTTTAATGTGATGTAACATATACTAGTTATGTTTGCTGATATGGTTTAATGTGTTTTGCTGATCATTTATTCTGTTAACCTAGCTTTAAATAAATGGGCTTGTATTAAAAAAAAAGATTTCTTACATCATTTCACTATGTATTTTAAGTATTTCAGAGAGAGAGAGAGAGAGAGAGAGAGAGAGAGAGAAACTGACATCCTGTCTTGACCTATTGATCCTATTAAATGCATCTGAATGGAACTCAGGTCCACCAAATTTTCTTTTTTAATGGAATTAACGTGCTTGAAAAGAGTTACCAAAGATTTCAAGTACTTCCCTGTCTTGTCTATAAGTTGATGATACTGATGCCGTCAAACAATTAAATACTGTTCAGATCATTTTAAAAAAAACCAACAGAGACTTTTAGTTATTGTTCCAGTTAGAATAAGATCATTAATTAGCTAATTATTACCTACAACAACCTTGCAGAAATACTGTTATAAAGAAACAGTGGCAGACCAAGTGTATAGTCAATGGGGTGCCCAATGAGATGCAAAGCTCTCTAGCTGACATAGCAGAAGATAAGACATGCCCTTCCCAACCAGTAGTCAAATCTCACTATCTCCAATGTAATAATAACATATTCATCTTACTCTTCTGTGACTGTGTGCTTGAAGCAGAAGGCAGTCTAGAAAGTTTATAATTATTGTCCAGTGATTGGCTCACAAGAAGCTGAGGTATGAAGAGTTCACTGTAGTCATTATTTTAAAAACTATAGGGACTTCCCTGGTGGCGCTGTGGTTAAGAATCCACCTGCCAATGTAGGGTACATGGGTTCAAGCCCTCGTACGGGAAGATCCCACATACTGTGGACCACCTAAGCCCATGTGCCACAGCTACTGAGCCTGTGCTCTAGAGCCTGTGAGCCACAACTACTGAGCCCGCACCACAACTACTGAAGCCCACGCGCCTAGAGCCTGTGCTCTGCAACAAGAGAAGCCACCGCAACGAGAAGCCTGTGCACCGTAACGAAGAGTGGCCCCTGTTCGCCACAACTAGAGAAAGCCCGCGCGCAGCAACGAAGACCCAACACAGCCAAAAATAACTAACTAAATAAACACTATAACAATTGCAATATTGTAATAATTAAAAACTAGAAGTAACCCTGTCCACATGCATTCATGTAGAATAAAGACCCATATATCTATTAATTTAAAAATGTAAATTAAGAAAAGGTTTATAGAATAATTGAATTGTGGCACAAAGAATAGTTTAAAGGGGGTCTTATTGAGCAAGTAGCCAACTCTGGGGTGTGGAAAACTTGGTGTTTTTAATTAATTATATATCTTTCTGCACTACTTGAATTGTTTTTGACTTAAATACTTATTATCATAGAAATTGAGAATAATTCTCTTAACAGAAAGATTATCACTGAATACACACAAAGGGACAGAGTTTGTGCTAATGGAAAGATAATACTATGGATCAGATTTAAATAGAATATTTTAAGGCTCAGCATTTATGGTATCACTCTGTGGACTCTGCAAAGGTGAAAGCTTTAAAAATTTGAAAACATGCCTGTGTCTCAAGAAAATGAGTTAAACATCAGTACTTTCTGGTTGCTATGAGCTCAGTCATAGCTTTTTAGAGATGTGACAGAGAATTTTTACCAAATTAATGCGACAGACTAATCTGATTGAAAAATTAACACTATTCTATTTTCATACATATTGACTTCTCCGAATCAATGAAAGAATATTTTTTCTCCCTCTCACAAGAGAATAGCCATCATATCACATCCTAAAATTCTTGTCTTTTCCTGACTTCTCATGCAACAGGGAAGTGTTAAAAAGCACTTTTTTCCTTTACGGTATAAGCTAGAACTTCAAACTTGAACAGGAAAAAATATATATTTTATATATAAAAATAGTTTTTCACACAATTATATTTTAAGTTTAAATAAATCTATTTTTTCTAATATAGACATTGTAATAAGATACATATATGAATATTTTTACACTCAAAAGTGATTAAATGAATGAAATATGACAAGTTTTCTGGACTAAGTATTCTAGATTGAATACGCATTGGGACTTCTGGAAAATTTCCAAATTCCACAGGATGGTGGATGCAGATGTAAATGACTAAAGCCAAGCCTGAATGGTGTGTGTTGGTTCAGTTTTATATATTTTTATTTTTTAATTAAGTAAAACTCTAGTTAAATGCATATATTTTAAGTGTAAATTCTGAGTCTTGAAAAGCATGTACACGTGTGTAACTAACACAATCAACATATATAACATATTCTCACACACAAACACAATGGAACATTATTCAGTCAAAATAGAAAAGGAAAATCCTGCCATTTGCAACTACATGAGTGAAACTGGAGGGCATTATGCTAAATGAAATAAGCCAGACAGAGAAAGACAAATAATCGTTATATGCAGAAGCTAAAGAACTCACAGAAATAGAGAATACAACAGTGGTTGCCAGGGTCTGGGTGTTGGGTGTAATATGGAGAGGTTGGTAAAAGTATATAAATTCCAGTTATAAGATGATTAAGTTCTATGGATCTAATATGTCATGTGACCACTGTAGTTGATAACACTGTGTTCTATAATTGAAATTTGCTTGGAGAATAGAACTTAAATGTTCTCATATACACACACACAAAGGACATATTTGAAGTGGTAGATGTGATAATTAACTAGATGGGAGCATGTATTAACCCGAATAAAATATATTTTTTAAATGATCACAACACTTCAACAAAAAGATATACAAATTGTGAGAAAGCAGTGTCTGGCAACATTATTAATTGGTGAAACTTTCATGGAAATTACATTCTAATATTTAGCTATAGCTAAAAGGCTAAAATAGTACAAAAATATGCCTAGACGGCCCAGCTTTTCCTTGACATAAACTTACTTGGAGAATTAAATCAAATCAGAAGATAGTTTGTTGGACACATGGAAGAGTAATAGCTAACATTAATTGAACTCTTACTAAGTGCCGTGTCTTAGGTGCATTTAAATTTTATTTAATCATCACAATAATTTTCAAAGTTAGAGACTATTATTATCCTCATTTTATAAGCGAGGAAACAGAAGCACATAGTGAGGGAGTTTCCCAAGGTCCCAGAGCTAGAACCCACAGTGGAGCCAGAATGCAGATTTCAGGTCCCTCAGGACCCAGAGCCCGGGCTCTTGGCTTCTGAGTCATGTCTCATCCCTATTTCCAACTAACATTCTTCACTTAAAGAAACAAGGGCTCCTGCATAATACGTCTAATTTAGGGCTTGGATAGGGAAAGTACAAGAAGAACCTGAAACACTGTGTTTGAACAGAAAGCAAGAAAAGGCTCAAAGAGTCAAAAGGACGTGAAAGTCCATCAGGAAGGGCCTCTGCTGGTAAATCTGTGACCCCTTGAATATGAAAATGAATAAAAATAGTCACAGATTGTAACTCTTTGAATAAAGAAGAATACATTATTGAAGGAGGTGGCAAGGCATGACCTGACTGCTACATGACCCCTGGCTGGACCTGGGCTATCTGAGGTTCCTCACTCACTCCTCTGTCCTAGGCTTTGCCTACTGTTCCCATACTAGGAGCCATTTCAAGGACACAGCCTTGATGGAGTGAGATGTTTTTGAGACCATCTGGACTGAATATATGACTGAACCCAGTTAATGCCTCTCTATAAACTTTTAAGAGTTGTGGGGTGGGCAGGTGCAAAGATCTACTGGTCTTGTGGCACCTAAGACAAGGCTTGTAAGTTCCCTTGCTTATTAAAACTACCACCTACCAGTCTGGAGTGGCCTGCCTCTTCTATGGGTCTCTCTTTGCCCTCCATGTCCTGGGGCCAGTTTCAGATTTCACCTGGGAATATCCCAACATTGCAAACCAACACCCATCATTATATATTCTTTTATATATATATATATATATATATATATGGAGAGAGAGAGAGAAAGAAAGAGATGAGATATTTAGTTCTAAATGCTAACTAGTAAACAGAAAAGGAGAAATGTATTTCAAAATTGTAATGTATGGTAAAACTAATGAGTTACAATTTGAAGTGTCATAAAATATTACAGAGACACAAAATATCTTCCAACAAGCTTTTAATTATAAATGAGAAAAGAGTAACTTTCCAACATGGAAAACTAGTGGCCACGACCTTAAGTCATCAAAACTAATATCACTGCTATTCGGTCAAGCAAAAATCACATACTTCCTAAAAAGATGCACTGTGAAAGACAAATCAGTTCACTGATATTCCTGAAAATTAAATAACCTGAATCTAATGACTGCAATCTCACCTTGCAAGGCACTTCACAAAGTTACTGGCCTGTATGCTTCTAAATTACCAAGGACAGGAAGCACACAGACAAACAGTGTGAGCCACTGCTACATATTACGAGAAAATAAAAAGACTTGACAGATGACAGAAAAGCATGATGTTGGACTGGAACTGGAACTGAGAAAACCAACAACTCCAAAGGACTTTAGTGGTGGAATTGGCTTTGCTTGTGAATGTGTTGTGTGTGATAGCAATGAATTATATGACATCTCTTTAAATGAAAAAAACATCTATAATTCTGTAATGATATATATATGTGGGGGATATTTAATTATAGATATAGATATGAAAGGATAAATGGGATAGAAGCTAAGTGACAACTTTCAAAGATGGAATAATGTATTTATAAATCATAATAGATACTAAAACTGAAAGTTCGATGAGAAACATAGTTGCAGAAATAGGTATGTTCATTGATATGTTTTGTGTATATTCTCAACTATTTACATATACTACAAATATGTACCTGTGAACTGATTGACTATTTCAGTTAACCCATTATATATAAATGCAATTAAAGATAAGAAACTTAGTTCTACTGGTTGTCTAGATTATTTTGCTCTCAATATGCAAAATGCGTATGTTTAAGATAATTGTATCTGATGTGAGATGCTTAGACATGCCTTGTTATCTAGTTTGAATTATATTCTTCTGAAGGAATCAAAATCCTACCAGAGTTGAAGCTTTCAGCTTAAGCCATAACTGAATCATGTCAATCAGAAAGGCAGTCTGGAAAATGTTGGTACTGTGAATAGAGCATTCATTTCACTAATTAATAACTTTAACATGCTTACACAAATATTTCTTAAATCTCACAATGAAAGAAACAAATCTTTTCCTGTAGCTGGCAAGTTTATACTTACAAACTATTTAGAAAAAAAAATTCAGCAGTGGACAAAGAGGAAGAAAAAAAGCTGGCAGAATTAACTATTGAAATTCAGAATCATGCAGGTTATGGCCAACGTCTTCATCCAAAAGAATATTTGAAATGAGGAAAACATTTTTTCAGAAAAGTATTATTTTGGACTACTGTACACAGGAAAAACCAATCATATTCACATCAAGTTGTTTGATAGAAAAGTGATATTTCTGTATTCTATAATTATTATAAATCTGTATATAAAATTTTCTAAAAAGTTAAATTATAATTTTCTGGCCCATTTTTTTTTTACTATTTAAAATTTATAATTTTTATCATGCTACTCTCATTGCAAAAAAAAATAATAATGAATAGATATGTATGCATACAAACACGTACACATGCACATATACATAGGAAAGAAAGGTTTATGTAAAGATCTCCATTTTGCAATTTAAATCTATGCTACAACAGCATTATGTGTCCTTTTTTACACGGGCATTTTAGAAATCAGTGATACAAGTTCATATTAAAATGAACTGTAACAACCGTAATTCCACTGAACTCTTATCATATGGGTAAGAAGTATACTTTCTCCTGTGTAAAAGGTTAAATCATACTAGGAAAACTCAGATGATTTAATACTAAATATTCATTATTATTTAATATTAAGTTTTTATGTGAGTTATTTTATTATTACTATTAAATTTTAATGTAAATCATAAAATTTTAAGCCAGAAGATGACTTGAAATAATCAATACTAAAGTCACAATTGTAGCCTTCTCAAGAATCTAGTGATCTCAAGCTTCCTCCTTCTAGATATCCAGACCCAGACTTTGGGTGGGAAGGGATGGGGTGAAGATAAGTCCAGCAAGAACATAGTCCAGCAGCTGGAAGTAAGATTTTAATCTCAGTTAGCTGCCTCTCCAAATCATGAGGGTTATGTCTGAACCCAGGTACGTGAAAGGAAGTTGAAGAGGAAAATAAAGTGGATGGTTCATCAAATCTGCAAAAATATTAAACAAACAATCTTGACAAAAAAAAACTCTAACAGCTCAAAATAATCATGGAGTCCAAGAATTGGATGGAAATCATTAATGGAGAAAGGATTCAGAAAAAAAAAAAAACACCAGAATTCCAGAAATATTCTAGTAAACAAATGCATTGCCAACAACTTTGAGAAATACTTTGAGGGTTGAGATTCTAGAGGTTTGCTTTCGAGAGTTGCCTTATGTGGTGGTGAGTCTGGAGTAGGTTGAACAGGGTGAGACACCAGATTCATATCTTTTACAGAAGTCTTCCTTTAGGCTTGCTGTTCTTTAGGGCTATGGTTTTGAATTTCTGTCCATATATTTTCCAGTCACTGCTTTCATGTGTGTGAAATTACTTTTCATATCTGTGAGTTTAGTATTGATCAAGTTACCATGATTTCATTTCATATCCTTTCAGAGATTAAAAGCTAATATTTTCTCTTCAGTAGGACCCAATGGATAATTATTTGCCTTCATTGTAAGATAGAAATCTTATAATGCAGATGTCTCTTAATGACCCAAAACAGAATACTGTTCATTGCTTTTATGTTGTTCTTTGTAATTGCTCTTGTTTTATCAGGAATATCTTGACTCTGTAATTATATTTCCTATTATGGCATACTGTGTGATGGTCTAGACCTCAGTACCCTCATCTCTAAAAGCAGTTTGGAATAGACAAGAATGTAGTTTACTTTTGGTACTAAAATTCTGTGAGTCTGACTTTCTCTGCCACATTTTTTTTCAATGTTACTCTCCTTTGGCTCACTCTGACTTCCTTTACCATGAATAGAATGGTCACATTTTAGTTTTAGTTGTTAACACAATTGGCTAATCTTATTCTTTTACAGAGAGTATTATTAAATATATAGAAGCATTTTTAAAAATAAATTTATTTATTTATTTTTGGCTGCGTTGGGTTTTTGTTGCTGCGTGTGGGCTTTCTCTAGTTGCGGTGTGGGCTTCTCACTGCAGTGGCTACTCTTTGTTGTGGAGCACAGGCTCTAGGCATGTGGGCTTCAGTAGTTGTAGCACGTGGGCTCAGTAGTTGTGTCTCACGGGCTCTAGAGCACAGGCTCAGTAGTTGTGGCACACAGGCTTAGTTGCTCCGTGGCATGTGGGATCTTCCTGGACCAGGGCTCGAACCCATGTTCCCGGCACTGGCAGGTAGATTCTTAACCACTGCACCACCAGGGAAGTCCTAGCAGTTTATTTTTTGATTATGTGTATTATTTTGTACTATACGAAAATTATTTAAATCATTCGGATCACAATATCCTCAGGTGCGGAGGAGTTGATCTATAGCTTAGATCTGCAATATATTGTGAAACAGTGAGTTGCTTGGGAAGAAAAGATGCCTCAGGCTTCAAATTGCTTTTGTGTAAAAATAATTGGGAATAAAGATGTGTCTGGAAGAAGAATTCTAGTTTCTGTTTCCTCCTGCTGTAAATTTGACATCAGCTCTACCTCTCTGGCAAAAGAGGAGGGTAACACATTTCACCATTCTTGTACTCACCCTGAGCTACAATAGTACTGTTCTTCAAGACTGAACGTGATACCATTTGCAGCAACATGGATGGACCTAGAGGTTGTCATGCTGAGTCAAGTAAGTCAGACAGAGAAAGACATACATGATATCACTTATATGTGGAATCCAAAAAAAAAAATGGTACAAATGAACTTATTTACAAAACAGAAATATAGTCACAGATGTAGAAAACAAACTTATAAGGCAGAGAGGCCGGAGGAGGGATAAATTCAGAGATTGGGATTGACATGTATACACTACTATATATCAGATAGATAACCAATAAGAATCTACTGTACAGCAGAGGGAACTCTACTCATACTCTGTAACGACCTATATGGGAAAAGAATCTAAAAAAGAGTGGATATATGTATATGTACAACCCATTCACTTTGCTGTACAGGAGAAATTAACACAACATTGTAAATCAACTATACTCCAATAAAAATTATAAAAAAAAAATCTTAAGTGAAAAAAAAAAGGACTGACCACAGATGCTTCTTATACACTCTTTCTTGCCATCAGTAAGAGGTATGATGATAACACACTAGGTATTACTTCAATCTCTTTTGTGTTGAGATGTTTAGAATATTATCTAGTCCCTTTCAGAAAATTGGGCTACCTGGTGTTTGTCCCATACAGTCTAAGTAGAGGGCAAGCCATTTACCAAATTGATGTCCAAGAAAAAGCACAAGTCGAAAGCAGAGTAAAATGAGAATATGTAACATCAGGATAAAAAAAATTTGAAAGTTCTAAGAGAAGATGTTCACAGCCTCAGAATCAGATGAACAGAAGGTAGGAAACCTGAAACCAAGGAGAGAAGGCCCAAACAAGTAAGTGAAAAAAACGCTTTTGTTCTTTGGTGATGATTCATATCTCCTTTAAAGGCTTAGTGCAAAACAGACAAGTATAGAGAAATTAAACTCAAATATGTATGTGTGTGTTTTTTAGTTAATTCAAGTACAAGCCCATTCAAACATTTCCATGAGCATTTATTACAGGTTGTTAAACAAGTACTTCTTCCTTGAACATTTTATATTTAAGTATATATAGAGCTGATTAATAGATTTTTTTCTCATCTTCAGTTTCTTGAAAACATCTTATGGAGAATCATAGCTTTGGGAAATTCTATCCAAAGCATTTTTAATAAAAATCTGTCACTATTGCCGTAAAATCCAAATAGATTTTATAAATGAAATTTATTAAAGTTATTTTTGTCCTTGTGAATTAATAGTTGCAATCAATAGATGGATAAAGCAAGTTACATTGAGAGTAGTAAACTGCCCTAAAATTATTATTATACGGTAATGATTTTTCTATTTCTTTTATCTGTCCTATGTTTTCTTCCAAAAGGAAATTATATAAAGGTCACTGCTCTTTGTGGTGAAACCATAAAATTTTACTACTATGCTGTAATAAATCCAACAGACGGCTCACGAGTTAACTGAAATATTTATCCCTTTGGCTGTTGGTAAATCACCTGTGTACAGTATATGGGTATAAAGTAGGCTTAATTTATTTGTGTGATTGATAAAAACTGGTGGGGCCAGTAAGGAAACAACCAATAAAAGAATAAAGGAATATACATATTTCATTTTTATTCTTCTTATTGGTTTCTACATTTTATTGTTTTCTATATTTTCTATATTCCATTATTTTATCTTTTGGCATTTGCATTATCTTTGGCATTTTTATTAGTGGGAAATTCAGCTTGCTTTTGAAGGTATGAAAAGAATGAATGAGTTCAAACTTTTTCATTCAAAATATTTCTTATGGTTAATGAGTCTTACTTTCTAATAACATCTCTCATAATACATCTTTTAAGTTACCTCTGAAGGTGTTTTAGGGACAAACAATGTTAGGTAAAGCTGCTGTGAGTGAGCTATACAAAAGCACACTAGGATGCAAACCGTTATCAGAATTTTAATGGTGGAGGCTGCCAAGTGTTGGGTGAGGAAGAGACAATTGACCTGCTATTTGAAGAAAGAGTTTGCAAGATCAAAACAGAATGAAAAGCCTCTAATGAGATGTAACAATACACGTTAAGCCCATAGATGGAAAGAAACCTAGGATTTTTAAGGAAATAACAATCCATTGAGACTGTAGTTAAATAAATAAGGTTTATACAGAACCTGAGGTTGGTCTAGTTGGTAGAGTTAAGGGGTTTTAGTTGAGTCCAAGTGGAATGGATGTGCAGGTAACACTTAAGTATCTCTCAAGGTTCTGTATGGAAAGCTGATTAGGAACAAAAGAATGTACTGTCAGTGGTCAACAAGAAATCTGTCAACCATTGTGGAGGAGAGTTGGTGGAAGTTGGATCATGGAGGTGATGGTCGATGTGGAAGGAAACGGAAGGAATCAAGGCAGAATTTGTAGTCCTAATTCACAGTACTGATGATGAGTAGGATGTGCCATATGAGGAAAAAAATACATAAAGAATGAAACTCAGAAAAAAAAAAAGAATGAAACTCAGGTAGTCTTAATTGACCCATTGAGTTGATTAAAATGTCATTTATGGGGTCTGGAAAGGACAGAAGTTAGGAGGTTGATTAATGAGCCTAAGCATTGTACAGTACTCTGTGATGTCTATGAGGCAACCACTGAAGATGTTAATTAGACTTGTGTGGATAAATATAGATAAATACAGATATAGACAGAGATATACAGTATAATTAACAGTATATTAGGACAATATTATTTCTATTTTTAAAATACAATAGTGTCCAGCATTAAAAAGTATTGATTTATTGGACCTCATTAAATTAAAAAAATTCTGTTTATCAAAACACCATTCAAAAACATGAAAAAATAAAATATTCACAGCAAACGACTTGTATGTAGATCTTTAAAGAGCTATACATCAGTTTTAAAATATAATTGATCCAATTTTAATCTAGAGTGTTAAATGTTAGAAAAGATACAGAGGAAGTCAATATAAAATCGTACATTAATTGGAGTGTTCTTCATAAACTAAAACTTATTCATACAACCCTGCATATTGACTAGCTATTTTCCCAAGCAAAATAAGAATATATGTCCAAATAAAAATCTGTATACAGAGGGTTACAGTGGTTTAAACACAAATGAAAACAACCCAAATGTCTATGACTCTAATGACTGAACAATCTATGATACAGATCTATAATGAAATGCTATTGATCAACAAAATGAATGAATGAACTACTGATACATACAACAACAGAGATGAATATCAAGTGGATTAAGTGAGAGAAGCCAGACTCAAAAGACTGTAAGATTCCATTCCTAAGTCATGCTTGAATAGGCAAAAACAGTGTGACAAGAAACATATTAGTTGTTGCCAGGACATAAGGTAAGGGAGGGAAGGAGAGTAACTACAAACGGGCAAGAAGGGACTTTTGCGGTATTAAAGATATTATGCATCTTTACTGCAGTGGCCATTACAACACTTTTGTCAAAATTCAGAGAACTAGATGCAAATGATGAATTTACTTTATGTAAATTTTAACTCAATAAACCTGACTTAAAAAAATAATATGTACGGTGCAGGTATAAATTTTATCAGTATATAAAGATGTTCTATGAGTGTGAGTAGATTTTATTATGTTTACTAAAATTTACCTGTATTTTCTCAGATTTTATCTACAAGGTGACTAGAATTAAATAACTCAATGTTTCATAGTAAACTCAAAAACGTTTTAAAGTGTAGGCTATGCAATCATTATTCCCTTGATAAAAACAAGTTTATCTTTTCATTATTAGTAGTAAAAAACATAATTTAAAGCTTTAACACAAAGGCCTTGCTCTTAAAAATTTCCTGGTGACCAAATTAATGAGGATCATATGTCTTGAACTTAAAAATAACAACTCTTTACAAATGGAGGGAAAGTAAGAGGAAGTAAAAAAGAAAATTCAATATTCTATTATATATGGCAAATGAAGTCAGTGGTGGCTTTGAATTCTGCACATTATAGGTGCTGATTATAGCTTTAATAATGATATTAAAAATACACAGTTCTTACTTTCCTCATATTTTATCTAATTATTATTGACAAAAATGGCATTTCTAATGTTTCCTTATTCTGTTGGGGAATTATATTTTCTCCTCTGAATACTATTCAATTTAAAAGAGTAATTTAAAAAATCTTCCTTGAATCTCAAAGATATTAAAAAAAATAGTAAAACAGAGCCCCATAATATGGGAAATTCTTTCCAGGAATTCTTGTTTCATAAGTAACAACGATTTCACAACTGTTTTTGTGTATTCTCTTTTTCCCAATGGAATTATTAATAGTTATGTTAATAAACATGTTAATGACCCTATTATTTACTACTTAGCAGTTATACTATTTATTATATATAACTATATAAACTATGCAATTACTAATATTACTTCTATAGTGTTTTCCCATTAATTTTGTTAATGTCAACCTCTTAGAGTCAGAAACAAACATGTCTTTATAGGAGGGTTATCAACCAAGGATTAATCTCAAATGCTATCTGGCCTGTGATATTGTACACCTTCTATATCAGACCTGAGGAGGAAATACAAAGCAGCTGATACTCAGAGATCATAGAAAACAATGTGTTTTAGGAAAATCAAATGCCTGCAGGGATCAGGCATTCAAAATACAATTTTGAGCATGGCCAAAGATAAAACAACAGAAAATACAGTATTCTTTGACATACAGAAAGTATATACCAGATTAAAGGCATATTAATTCTTAACGTTAAAGGGAAGTACAGGCCTTAAAATATATATCTACTGAGGACTCCTGGCCCAAGAACCACCTGTTTCTGACCCTTTGGCCCTTGGATTATTTACTGTTATAATAAAATATTATTATATGTAGATGGTTAAATTTTATCTTATATTTTTACCATTGTTAACATTAGTGATAGTATGATAAAAACACAAATATAAACAAGATATTTTAAACAGATTATCAAAAACAAATATTACAATTGTTCATTATTCACAAGACTGTACAAACACAGCCATCAACATAAATTTTAAATTCTGATCATAGCACACAAGGCATGGTATTTACAGTAAATTATATTTCCCTTTAATTTGTAACTAAGTTTGTGCTTGTGTGTGAATATATATTATTTTGGTAATAATTTGCTGGCTTCCATATAATTAGAAAAACTCATATCAGAGACATTAATTTTATAATATACTCAAGAGACATTAAATATTATGCTAACTAAAATGTCAGTTAATAGACATTGATTTATGATCAATGTCATAACTTCTTAGTTTTTTAGCACCATATGCCACTTATCAGCATTATGTTATTTACTATTTATTGACTGTGCATTTTATTTTCTAAGCTTGTGAACTAGAATTGCCTTCTTTAGGGAGTGTAATTTCAATTATCTGAGTGGCTGATCTACCAGAAAATATCTCCAGTCAACTATGACATTTAAAATAAGTTTGAAGTTTTCTAGAAGGGTAGTTACATTACTGAATGGTCAAATTGTTATTTAGGAACAAAATCCCTTGCATCTGAAATAAACTGGTACATGAGTAGAAAGGGAGTTTATATGCTAGTTCCCAACAACTAATATCCAGCATCCAAACCTCTATATATTTTGCCATAAAGCGTGTTTACAACTAATCAATTTAATTACTTTACAGACATTGATATTGCTGACAAAAGCATGGAAAACAAAACAAATCAATGCTGGCTTAGAAACTTCATTAAAAACCTTTCGGCATAAAACTTTTGAATATAAAGGATCTGAGAGCCTTAAGTGAGGCGTACAGATATAGCCCTAATCAGCTTCACTAACCCAAGAGATAGAATGTGAAAAAAAAATATTTTGAGGGATTGTCTTTACCTAAAGAATATTATATTTTTATTCCTGGATGTACACTAATTTTTTTCAAGAAATGAAAGATATTTGTTTTACATGTAGCTATCTGGGCTGTGATAAGGTTGAGTTTTCATGACTGAATAAAATAAACTTACGTATCGTTCCTATTAGTTATCTCCCGCTATTGTTTTCTATTGACTATCATTTCCATTGGACAATTAAAACTTTAAAAAATATATTCCTACGTATTCAGTTATATAGCTCCACAGAAATGATATCTATTTGTGTTTTTAATTAACAAAGCTCATAATCACCAGGGCAATGAGTATCTGTAAACTACATAGCATTTATAATTGAAAGCTTACTGTTCATTTCTTACTTATTGAGGTTATATTTTGACTTGGACATATTTCTGCCAAGATAGCTGGGAGTGGGGAAAGAGAGAGAGAGAGAGAGAGACAGAGAAGAATAGAAAAAGAAAAAAAGGAATACATTTAACATAGAGCAATTCTTTTATAATCTAGGAAGACTTGTTAGAGATGTACACATAAGAAACTTGTAAAAGAATGTGCAAGATGAGGAATATTAATTATGACCAATCAAATGTGCTCAGAAGTTCTCTATCAAATATTAAATTTATCTTCTATCTATTCCAGCATTTTCACAAGATACACACTGATTCCCAAATGACATTGGCTATTTGTATAAGATATTCATATTCTAAATGATGTGGAACACTGATATTTGGACTGCTCTGCAAGATGGATTGGATTGGAAAGCAGATACTGTGTACCCAAATAGTAAATATAAAACACAGAATGATGTCAATGGCTATTGTTTTCAAATAAATATATAGGTTTAATGCAGTTCCAAATACAAACATTTTGAATAGTTTTTTCACTTTAATTATGCTCTACCTTCCCTTCTGCTTTCTGTTGACTAAGTTACATTCTTTCTGGAATCATTAGAATATTTTTTTAAATACTTGATTAATGTTTAATATTCTGAAGATTAAGTAACAAAATCAAACAAGTTTTTTACTTGACTAGGTTCATTTCCTCTGAATTCTTCTAAGAGTTTAAAACAAACTATCACACTTATTGATTTAGAACCATCAGATTTTACTTCAGGAAAATCTAATACCTTTCAAAAAGTGACCTTATACTTTAGGAAGACACACTCAGTGCTTTTTTAAATTTTCTTGACAATATGTTTATTAACAAAATGCATCATGGGAAATAAATCTACCTCTTAAAATTCCATTTGCTTTTGTGGTTAGATATGCTTGACCAAAAATTTTTGGAGAAAAATATGCACCTGGTCCCAATTTAAGCTGCATTAAATTTAGTAGAGGCATTGAAATGGCCCTGTCCTCACTTTTACTGAACAAAAAGTAGATTTCATTTAGAATATTGGTAGTTGCTTTTTAGTAATAAAATATTAAGCCTATGCATTTAAAGAGGCAGGAGGAAAAAGAAAATTTGATGAAGGCAGTCAAAGGTACAAAATTCTAGTTATAAGATATATAAGTGCTAGGGATGCAATGTACAACATGATAAATATAATAACACTGCTGTATATAATATATGAAAGTTTTTTTTGTTTTTTTGTTTTTTTTTTTTGTGGTACGCGAGCCTCTCACTGTTGTGGTCTCTCCCGTTGCGGAGCCCAGGCTCCAGACGCGCAGGCTCAGCGGCCATGGCTCACGGGCCCAGCCGCTCTGCAGCATGTGGGATTTTCCCGGACTGGGGCATGAACCCGTGTCCCCTGCATCGGCAGGCGGACTCTCAACCACTGCGCCACCAGGGAAGCCCTATGAAAGTTTTTTTAAGAGTAAATCCTGAGTTCTCATCACAACAAAATAAAGTTTTTCTATGTCTTTAATTTTTATTTATGGGAGATGGTGGATATTCACTAAACATGGATGTTATTATGATAATCATTTCATGAGGTATGTGTGTCAAATCATTATGCCACACCTCAAACTTATACATGCTGTATGTCACTTATATCTCAAAACTGGAGGAAGAAAATAAAAGAGTATGATAATGTTTTTTAAAATTTTTTCTTTGCTTAATATTTACCTAAAAGCATGATTAGTGGGTTTCTTTTTCTTGCTTTTTGCTTTTAATATAATTAGAACTATTCTGCTTTACCCAGTTTCCCTGATGGACAATCAATGTTTGTAAGTTTTTCAGGGACACTTGCAAAATAGGTCCACAATACGGAGCCTACAAATAGGCTCACACGAATACAGTCAAGTGATCCTGGACAAAGGAGTGAAGGCAATTCAATGGAGAGAGGATAGTCTTTTCAACCAATGCTGCTGGAACAAGTGGACATCCTCATGCAAGAAAATGAATCTAGACACAGAACTTACACACTTCACAAAAATTAACTCAAAATGGATCACAGAGCCAAGTGTAAAATGCAAGAATATATAAAACTCCTACAACATAAGATAGAAAATCGAAAGCACACTTCATGAAAAAAAATATTGATGAGTTGGACTTAATTAAAATAAAAACTTCTGCTCTGTGGAAGACACTGTATAGACAAGCCATCACTGGAAGAAAATATTTGCAAAACTCACATCTAATAAAGGACTTGTATATAAAATTTATAAAAAAAAATCCTTAACACCGTACAATAAGAAAACAAACCAATTTGAAACTGGATAAATGGTCGGAACATATGTCCTACCAAAGAAGATATTCAGATGGCAAATAAGCATATGGAAAGATGCTCAACAGCAAACATAATTAGAGCATTGCAAATTCAAACAACGAGAAACCGTGACGCACCTGTTAGAATGGCTAAAATTCAAAAACACTGACAATACTAACTGCTGGAGAGTATGTAGAGCAACAGGAACTTTCACTCATTCCTGCTGGGAATGCAGAATGGTACAGAAACTTTGGAAGAGTCTGGCAGTTTCTTACAAAGCTAAACACAGTCTTACCATATGATCTAGCAATCATGCTCCGAGGTATTTACCCTAAAGAGTTGAAAATTTATGCCCTTATAAAGACCCGCACATAAATCTTTAGAGCAGCTTTTATCATAATTGCCAAAATTTGGAAGCAAACAAGGTGCCCTTCGATAGATGAATGAATAAACTGTGATACATACATTCCATGAAATATTATTTAATGACAAAATAAATGAGCTGTCAAGCTATGAAAATACGTGAAGGAGACTTAAATGAATATTGCTAAGTGAAACAAGCCAATTTTAAAAGGTTACATAATGTATGATGATATCAATATGATATTTTGGGAAAGTCAAACCTATGGAGATGGTAAAAAAGTTTGTGGTGGCCAGGGTTCTGGGAGGAGAGAAGGAGGGATAAACAGGTAGAGCACAGGAGTGTTTTAGGTCAGTGAAACTATTCTTTAATACACTGTAATGATGGAAACATGGAATTATATATTTGTCAAAATCCAAAGAATGTATAATGTAGAGTGCATGCTAATGTATGCTCTGGACTCTCATTAGTAATACTGTATCAATATTAGTTTAATTCAATTATCAACAATTGTATTATGTATCACAATAATGGAAGATATAAAAAATAGGGAAAACTGTGTGGAGTGTGAGGGAGAAGGGGCATGTGGGAATGCTCTGTATTTTCTGTTCAATTTTCCTGTAAACATAAACTACTCTAAGAAATGAAGCCTATTAATTAAGAAAAAGAAAACTTAAAAAAAGAAGGTAAAGACAATTTCAATTCTCTACTGTCACCTCAGGCTCATTTTATTAATTATGTTGTTCAAACATTTAAATTGCATTTCTGTGTATTTTATCTCTCAGAACTGATAGTGTTATAATTAAATCTCATTACATTTGCATTTCTGTTTTTACGCTTTCTGGTAGCACTTAAGAGTTTAGCTGTGCTACATTTAATATATTCTCTGCAACACTTTGTCTTGTAAGCACATTCAATAATCTCAGGCTTTTAGTAACAAAAATAAAAATTTTAATTTAATAAAAATAATTAACTGAATTTCTTCCAATTCATTCAGAGTCCCTACTCACAAGGTGGTCCCTTTAATTCATCTAATATATGTGCTCAAACTCACGACACACCTACAGGGTGCAGTGGGCTCTGTCATAACCACAGTCCCTATCCATCACATTTACACTCTCCATGTTGGTATAATTTGGTCAAGGCATATCCTGAACTTGGTATTTTCTCCAATGTATGAAGACAGTTCTTTAAATATCTCCAGAATCACGATAATTACTTCTTAGGCTCCGCCTTCACAATTTAAACCAAAGGCTGTGTGTCAGATATATATTGCTCCAAAACAAATTACCACAAATATAGTGGTTTAAACACCTGTTGATTATCTTACAGTTTCTGTGACGAGTCTGGACAGCTTAGCTGAGTGATCTGCTCAAAGAAAGTCCTACAAGGCTGCAACCAAGGTATCAGCCCTTTGAGGTCTTAACCAGAGTCTTGACTGGGAATAAATCCTCTGCGAAGCTTCCCAGGGTTGCTGGCAGAATCCCTCTCCTTCTGATTATAGGAATGAGGTCCCATTTTCTTGCTAGATGTTGGCTGAGGGCCACACTTAGGTCCTAGGTTTTATGACCAACAGTTCATTGCCAAATGGCCCTCTCCATAGACAGGTCACAACCCGGCTGTTCATTTCTTCAAGACTGGCAGGAGAATCTCTCCCTCTCTCTCTACTCAGCTAAAGCAGAGTCTTACATTATAAAACACAATCAAGGTTGTGATATCTTGGCACCTTTGTCATAATGTAACCTAATTAGATCACCCTAGATTGTGTCCGCAACAGGCATTTTCTAAGAATGTATTTTAGTTTCTCTATATGGTAATTTTACTATCATTGTGTGTTCCTGTTGTTTCTACTTCGGTCCAATGACATGTAGTTGCAAAAACTTCACTGATTTATTTTGTTTTACTGATACATAAAATTACTCTTTATCATTATAATGTTTTCCACCTTCAAGTCTTAGTCATCTGCTACTAAATTGGTACCTGGGTTTGATTTTGGTTATTATTTGCCTCATATGTTTTCTTTTTTAT
The DNA here is from genome assembly GCF_003031525.2 of Neophocaena asiaeorientalis asiaeorientalis. Taxonomy (NCBI): domain Eukaryota; kingdom Metazoa; phylum Chordata; class Mammalia; order Artiodactyla; family Phocoenidae; genus Neophocaena; species Neophocaena asiaeorientalis. Next base: position 1,850,638 of record NW_020172492.1, read on the forward strand.
TTTTTTAAGTTACCCCCTTTATTATTTGATTTAAGCCATAGTTTTGATTTTATTACTTATTTTTAAAATAAAAATTATGTATATTTAAGGTGTACAACATGATGTTTTGATATACATGTGCATAGTGAAATAAAAACACTAAAAGTAAAAGTACTGTATGATACAGCAGTCCTCCTGGGTGTTTACTAAGAAATGGAAATATTTCCTGCCATATCAGTAAACAAAGGATATCACAGTCATCAATGATTGCAGCCACGACCGAAGGTGAGCATGTGAGCACTGAGGAAACTCAGGAAGGAAAAGCATACCTGCCATCTAGTAGCCATGAGACTGCAGCCACCCCCCACCGGGAGCCCTGAGGAAACTTAGGATATGAGAACACAGGATCCTGGCCCCAGAGAGCTGAGGTGCATGTCCAAGGAATGATTTCTGTGAGCCCTGACTCTTGCATCTTCCTATACATAGAAAAGCGCTAAATTCCTTAGCTTGAGATATCCGGGTTTTCTTTAGTTAGCAATAATCTTTTTTTTTTTCTTTTTTTTGCAGTACGCGGGCCTCTCACTGTCGTGGCCTCTCCCGTTGCGGGGCACAGGCTCCGGATGCACAAGCTCAGCGGCCATGGCTCACGGGCCCAGCCGCTCCGCGGCATATGGGATCCTCCCGGACTGGGGCACGAACCCGTGTCCCCTGCATCGGCAGGCGGACTCTCAACCACTGCGCCACCAGGAAAGCCCAGCAATAACCTTTTGACGTTCAGAACACCTGCCCTTTGTTGCAAAACTCCTATATATCCTGGAGTACTTCTTTCAGGGTTACTTGAGATGCTGCCTCCTGGGCTTTAAATTCTAAACATTCCTGCTGAATAAAACATAACTCTCAACTTCAAGGTTGTGAATATATTTATTTTAGTCAAGACTACCTAAAGGAAATGGCATCTGTACCTCAAAGAGATATCTGCACTCCCAAATTCATTGCAGCATTATTCACAATAGCCAAGGTGTGGAAACAGCCTAAGTGTCTACTGATGGATGAATATATATACACACACACACACACATATATACATAATTTCTTTATTCATTCCATATATATATATATATATATATATATATATATATATATATATAAACACACACACACGCAATGGAACATTATATATATAATTTCTTTATTCATTCCATATATATATATAGGAGCATTATTCTGTCTTAATAAAGAAGATCCTGTTATTTGTCACAACATGGAAGAAACTGGAGGACATTATGGAAAATGAAAAAGCCAGACACAGAAAGGAAATCTCACTTATATGTGGGATCTAAAAAAGTAAAAGCAGAAAGTAGACAGGTAGTTACCAGGGGCATGGAGGTGGCGGAAACGGGGAGATATTGCTCAAAGGGTACAAAGTTGTAATTATACAGGATGAATAAGTTTGGAGACCTCATGTACAGCGTGATGACTATGGTCATTATTACTCTATCATACACTGGAAATTTGCTAAGACAGTAGAATTCAGGCACTCTCATCACACACACACAAAAGGCAACTCTGTGAAGGAATGGATCTGTTAATTAAGCATGTTTCTTGTATAAAACACACTGTTGCGCTGGATTTTTAAAACCCACTGGATCTGAGTATAGGATGCCACCTCCACATGCTGTTCCTCTCACCTCATGCCATTCTTCTCTCTCCTTAGTCCTGTCACCATTGAATTTCATTTCCTATATTATTAGCTGGTCAACAGAGTAAAAGAAGAAGTGATTTTTTCTGGATGACCTATTAGCTACTGCTCAACAATTTACTCCCAACTCAGCATAGCTCTTGGAAAAGACTGGGGAAATTTTTATTTTACTTAAATTTGTTATTCACAAAAGGTTTAAGAATCTCTGGATTCTTCATTCTAATGTTAGAATTCTATAATTTTATGGGTTTAATGTCATTTCCTCATTAGGGGTTTGTTCTTTGTACCTAAGCAGATTTCTATTTTTTCTCAATTATCTTAAAATATCCTCTCTATCATACCATATTTTCACATAATTTATGCTGGAATTCACTAAAGAGAAATCTGAGCAGATCAGCAATGATGATAAGTTTATATTCAACACAACGTCCTCTTAGCTATTTGGAGCTTACTTTATCAAAAAATGTTCCCCTACATGTCTTCTCATTTTCTTTATTTTTTTATTCTCTACAAAGATATTACGTGAGTAGGCACATATGAAATTATTATTTTCATTTTTCTGACTAAAGTCCTTATATGACATATCCATCATTTTTTCTTCATCGGAACACACACACACACATTCTCTTTTCTAACCAGAGCCTTGTACGTATCTTCAGGACTTGCTTTTGGTTTAGACACTTTTGAGGGTTAGATTTAAAGTTTAGCTAGAAAGAAAAACAGTCAGACAAAGTGGGGTGGAACACTGACATTGTGTTGGTAGCTTTATTATCCATGTGAAAGTCCCCTGACTGGGTGAGGCCTTAGAGTTTAAGGCTGAGAATAAAGCCATGATAAATTCTTACCTTATTGATAAACTCAATAAAGTCAAATAAACTCTTCCATGTCTGTGGGCAGCAGAATAATGGCCCTCCAAAGATGCTCAGGCCTTAATGCCTGCAGCCTGTGAATATCGTACATTACTTGGCAAAGCTGAATTAAGTGTGCAGGTAGAAGTAAGTCTGCTAATCAGCTGATGTTACTATAGGAAGATTATCCTGGATTACCCAAAGGGACCCAATGTAATCACAAGAGTCCTGAAAAGATCAAGAGGAAGCTGTGACTAAGGAGAAACAAAGAGGTGACAAGACTTAGCCTACAGTCTCTGGCTTTGAAAATGGGGGATCGGGGCCACAAGCCAAGAAATACGGGCACCCCCCAGAAACTGGACAAGGCATTCAGCATAGTGGATAATTGGATCATCTACTAGAACCTTCCAGAATGAATGCAGGCCTCCTGACACACTGATTTTTGCCCAGTGAGATCCATTTTGACTTCTGACCTCTAGAACCAGAAGGTAACAGATTCCTATTGTTGGAAGCCACTATTTGTGTCAATTTGTTACAGCAACAAATTAAGTGGAAATAGTAGAAATCTACAATTAATAGTAGACAGAGTAAAAAGTGGAAGTTAATACACTGTCCTATGGAACAGGGGCTCAGTTCTCAGCTCTGCTGCTTACTAACTTAGTGGTAATGTGCATGATTCCTAAAATCTGTGTCCTGGTTTGTTCAATCACAAAATAGGTAACATAATACCGACCTTTCAGAAATTTATGTATGAAATCCACCTGTCAAATGATATAGAAAACTCTTTTTAAAAGTTAGCTATGCAAAAAAAAAAGTTAGCTATGGTTTTTCTTTGTTTTTATTGTAATTAGTAAGCATTATTGGTCTGTCGGCACTTGGGGATCTGATCTGTGGAGTGCAGATTTTCCTTCTGTGTTGCAGACCCCTTGCCTAGCTGGGTTTTAATAACCTCCCAAATCTTCAAGACTTGCCTGACTGATCAACTGTCTGGACCTACTGTGTGTCCTGATCATGTATGTCTTCATTTTTCTGGGAATTTCTCTTGGGCCACTCTTTATCAGATATTCCTAATATCTGCCTTCTTCTATATGCTCTTCTGACTCTGTTTTTTTTTGTGTGTGTGTGTCTGTGTGTGTGTGTGTGTGTGTGGTACGCAGGCCTCTCACTGTTGTGGCCTCTCCCATTGCAGAGCACAGGCTCCGGATGCACAGGCTCAGCGGCCATGGCTCACGGGCCCAGCCGCTCCGCAGCATGTGGGATCCTCCTGGACCAGGGCACGAACCTGTGTCCCCTGCATCGGCAGGCGGACTCTCAACCACTGCGCCACCAGGGAAGCCCTATGACTCTGTTTTTCATCCTAGCTCTTGTTCTGTCATTTACTACAGTCACTGCTGTGGACTAGCTGATTCCCACTCCTAACTCATTTCCTGCCTAATGTTCCTTATTCCACTCTCCTAGTTCTAGGCCTTTCACCTGTCTCTATGATTTGTTACTTCTTACCTTTATAGACACTCTACCTTTCTGTATGTGTGAAGAAAAAAATAAAAAGAAAAGAAATGAAAGTAACACAATTAGTCATCTTTCAGAAAGTAATGGCGTTAAATAAGTTCAATGATAATATCCTAACTCAAAAATATATTGCCAAAAAAAAAAAAAAATATATATATATATTGCCATGCCTGAAAATTGTATTGATTCTGAAGATGAAATTTACAGTTAGGATAAAGTTACCTTAGATTTCAAAATTTTAAAAGCACACATAGAGGAAAGGGGGACTTTAATAGATCACTTCTAGAATATATAGTTTAGCACGTGTAGAATTTTGGAGAGGCAAAATTATGCATATGTATGTGAAGAGATTTTTTTTTCTCCCTGGCTTACATATTCTATGTACGTTAAGTACCTTACATATCTTTGGGGGAAAATAAGGTTAGAGAAATAGTATTTATGAAGGTGCTTACTGAAAAGTTTTATTGACTGAATGGTATGAATAACCTTATTATATTTACATTTAAGTCTGAGGTTTTAAATCTTAAACCTAGAAAACCTATTTAGGTACAAATGAGACACTAATAATATGGCATCTTGCTTGTAAATATCCTATTTCTCTATAGTGCAAACCTATCACCCTTTGTGAAAATTCATCAATGTGATATCTACATTCCTTTATTTCCTTTACACTCTGTTTAACAGTGTATGAGTTTACTGTCACTTTCCCACTTCTTATTCACTAAATAAAATAATTTGTTTTGTTTTTTTTTAGTTTTCCTATAAAAATTTTCCAAAACTATTCCTCAACTATGAAGGGTCAACATTAACTAGATTAAGAAATAATAATGAATATCAGCAGTTAACATTTGTTGGAATGATCTATTTAACCTGAAAAACATTCTTATACACATCAAAGTCTGATGCAGAATTTGCAACGTGTTGGTCCACAGGTCAGTTCTGGCATAGATCTGTAAGATATACTTTAGCCATTTTAAAACCAATGTTATTGTTAGGATTTTTGTTTTGTTGTTTTACATGGAGAGATTTCTCACAGTAGGTGAGGGGGTTTGTTTGTTTTTGTTGTTGTTTTGCTTTTCAGAACCCGGAATCTCACACTTCATCATACATTGACAATTGACCAGGAGGGAGCATGCTCCTTGCTACGCTTGGATGGCCACTCTCCCTGCCACTCCCCTGTATGACATTAGACATCTTATTTTCCTTTGTATTACTTGTTTGGTCAAACAGTTAATTGATTAAGTTAATTTAAAAGAAATGGTCCTGGAAATATTCCAGGTGTGATATTTTCTAATATGAATGAGAAAAAGCCAGATAATGACCTACAGAGTTTCCTACATAGGTTTACCCATTCAAATGATAAAGATGAACTAGTCCTAGTTCTTCAAATAAGTTCTTTCAGTGTCATTAATAATTTTTGTTTTTGATTGACATATGCCATGGTGACACAATAAAAGACATTCAATAGTTATTTAAAACTGCAAAATTACAATAAGATGCTTACTCTTACGGTTGATACTTATTGGACTAATTTTCAGATGATCCAACTTATAGGCGAGTCATTGGCCAAAAAAATAACAATGATATAAAAGTAAGGTAAAAGCCATAAAAGTAAAGGTAAAAGCCACATTTTACTAAAATAAACTTTGCTTGAGAGCCTGGTACCACAAACTATTAAAGAAGAATACAAACATTTGGTATAAGTGATGATTCTGGCATCAAGCTATATAAAATCCTCATTCAGTGAAATCAGGTGTTAGCTGTCTGTACAGATGGTGTTAATTTTAAATGGTCTACAGAAAACAATCTTCCAGATGAGTTGTATGTACACAAAAAACCAATTCAAATATAAACTCCTTTTTATACAAGTTAACCAAAAAAGGGGTCTCTAGGTAGGTAAAATGATGTGGGAAAGTTTTGTGATTATTCATTTTTATACAGAACCAAGTAATTATCTAATGTTTCACCAAGATTTTTTTTCTATGTGAAAATTGCTCCCTTAAATTTCACTTCAATTTATAATACACTTTTAATGCTGAGGAAATGTACTACTAATAAACTATCATTTAAACATCATTTCTGGAAATAAGGCCTGATTCACAGAAGCAGAAACTCCTTGCTGTCCCTCAATTTCCATTTTCTCCTTTGCCCTTTGGTAATAGGACACCAAAGTTCTAGGCAAATACCTCACTGCCAGAGAATTGACCACATCTCCCAATCTTCCTTCCAGCCAAATATAGCCTGATACTATATTGGCCCCAAGGAATGGGAGCAAAGATTATGCATTCACCTTCCAAATCACACCCTTAAAGTGATGAGTGAGTCGCTCCACTTTTACCCTTCTCAATCTTTTATATACAGAACAGTGCACATATCAAAGTATTCAGCTTGTTGGAATCTCACAAAATGCAGTAGGCAGCAACCAGATCAAGTAACAGAACATACGAGCATTCCAGAAACCTCTCTCAAGTTCCCTTCCATTTTCTGTGTACTAGCCCCTCCATCATCCAGGATCATCTCTATTCTGCTTTCTAGAAGCATAGGGCAGTTATAGTTAACTTTATATAATGAAATCATATAATAGTATATATTTTTTATGACTGTCTTCCTTTCCTCATTACTGCATTTCTCAGATTGATTTATATTTTTTGTGCATAACTGAAGTTTATTTTTATTGCTGTACAGTATTCCATTGTGTGAATATAAAATTTCCAAAACATGTTACAGTAGATGTGGAATAATCGAATTATAAATAGATTGTGGTTGATATTCAGAAAAAAGGTATTAATTCCAACTTTAATTGAACATGTTGAAATAGACTTAGGAATCAAATGTGCTTTTATTTTTCCTATTTTTAAATAATCATAATAGAAATGCCATTTTCAGAGTGCTGTTTTTATAAGGGTGTTTCCCATATATTATTAGTGGAAATAGCTTTGTGCCAAGGGGACATCAATAAATTTTGCTAAGTAAATAATGAGGGGGAAATATGAGAACAATCTAGTAATTTTTAAACTATCCTTTGCCAATGTTCACAGTATATATTTCCATGTTAAAACCTATGGAATTAATAAGTTTATATTAACACATCTTTGAAGAAGGTATAATATGAAAATGTTTTATCAAGGGAGATCTACAGATAAATTATAATATTTTAATAGCATTGATACACATACCAAATACAACAGAAAATAGAAAGTAACAATGGAAAATAAAAGAGATCATTAGGTATTGGGTTAGGGCAATAGTGTAATAATGTGTTTCTATATTTTTAACAATCATATATATATACAACAAAATATTACTCAGCCATAAAAAAGAAATAATGCCATTTGCAGCAAAATGGATGGATCATACTAAGTGAAGTAAGTCAGATAGAGAAAGATAAATATCATATGATATCACTCACATGAGGAATCTAATTTTTAAAAAAAGAAATGAACTTATTTACAAAACAGAATCACACTTACAGATGTCAAAAACAAACTTATGTTTACGAAAGGGGAAACGTGGAGTGGGAGGGATAAATCAGGAGCTTGGGATTAACATACACACACTACTATATACAAGATAGATAACCAACAAGGACCTACTACTGTATAGCATGGTAAACTCTGCTCAGTATTCTGGGATAACCTATATGAGAAAAGAATCTAAAAAAAATTAATATATGTATATGTATAACAGAGTCACTTTGCTGTATACCTGAAACTAACACAACATTGTAAATCAACTATACTCCAATAAAATTAAAAAAATTTCTAATAGCCTTTTCTCATATTGCTGTTAGAGTTCTTCACCATGCTACATACACAACTTCCAAAGAACAGCATTTTAATCTTTATCCCTAGAATGCATGTCTCTTTTCTTTCTTTACCAAATTCGGCTAGACAGAATCGTGGACATTCTTTTATACTTTCTTTTCTTTCGTGCTAATATTCTCTCAGATACTAAGCTCAGATCCACATCCAATTCATTTCTTCAGCAAATATTTGTAGTTTCAAGACCCTCTGCTAGGTGCTGGGATAATATGGAGATTAGAAGAGTGTTTTCTTCTCCTTTTTTACATAATTGACTTCCTAGTGTCTCCTACAGAGAACAGTGTTCTCGCCAAGGTGAATTCTGATGCCAGGAAAGAGGACAGAGATTGCAGTGGCCCATCAGTGGTGGATGGAAGGTGTAGCCAAGACCACATGGGCTGAAGGCAGAGAGAGATGGAGGAAATGAGAGCGGCTAATTCTTCCCAATAGAGCACTGTGAGCAGATGGATTGCAGGGCCAGTTTATCTTTGGAGATAAGCTGCATGTGTAATGACAAAGTATCATGCCAGCTAAGTCACTCCCAGAAGCCACCATGAGTCTAGGAGTTTCTTTTCTCTTAGTGCCACAACAAAATATAATTCACACAGCTCTCCCTTCATAAACCGTGAAATCCTTTTACAGAGAGAAGCAGAGGGAGATTAGCTGAGAAAAAAAAATGATATCAATTACAGGAAAAGATCTGTAAAAAATACAAACACATGGAGGCTAAACAATACACTACTTAATAATGAAGTGATCACTGAAGATATCAAAGAGGAAATAAAAAAATACCTAGAAACAAATGACAATGGAGACATGATGACCCAAAACCTATGGGATGCAGCAAAAGCAGTTCTAAGAGGGAAGTTTATAGCAACAACTTACCAGTGCAACAAAAAGAATAAAGTACCTAGGAATAAACCTACCCAAGAGACAAAAGACCTGTATTCAGAAAATTATAGGACACTGATGAAAGAAATTAAAGATGATACAAATAGATGGAGAGATATGCCATGTTCTTGGATTGGAAGAATCCACATTGTGAAAATGACATTTGATAAAGGAGGCAGGAGTGTACAGTAGAGAAAGGAGAGCCTCTTCAATAAGTGGTGCTGGGAAAACTGGACAGGTACATGTAAAAGTATGAGATTAGATCTCTCCCTAACACCGTACACAAAAATAAGCTCAAAATGGATTAAAGAGGGCTTCCCTGGTGGCGCAGTGGTTGAGAGTCTGCCTGCCAATGCAGGGGACATGGGTTTGTGCCCCAGTCCGGGATGATCTCACATGCCGTGGAGTGGCTGGGGCTGTGAACCATGGCTGCTGAGATTGCGCATCCGGAGCTTGTGCTCTGCAATGGGAGAGGCCACAACGGTGAGAGGCCCACATACCGCAAACGGTGTGGAGTAAAGGGAACATTCTTGCACTGCTGGCGGGAACGTGAATTGGTACAGCCACTGTGGAGAACAGTATGGAGGTTTCTTAAAAAACTACAAATAGAACTACCATATGACCCAGCAATCCCACTACTGGGCATATACCCTGAGTAAACCATAATTCAAAAAGAGTCATTTGGCAAAGTGTTCATTGCAGCTCTATTTACAATAGCCTGGAGATGCAAACAACCTAAGTATCCATCATCGGATGAAAGGATAAAGAAGATGTGGCACATATATACAATGGAATATTACTCAGCCATAAAAAGAAATGAAATTGAGCTATTTGTAATGAGGTGGATGGCCCTACATTCTGTCATACAGAGTGAAGTAAGTCAGAAGGAGAAAGACAAATATCATATGCTAACACATATATATGGAATTTAAGAAAAAAAAAGGTTCTGAAGAACCTAGGGGTAAGACAGGAATAAAGACACAGACCTACTAGGGAATGGACTTGAGGATATGGAGAGGGGGAAGGGTAAGGTGTGACAAAGTGAGAGAGTGGCATGGACATATATACACTACCAAATGAAAAATAAATAGCTAGTGGGAAGCAGCCGCATAGCACAGAGAGATCAGCTCGGTGCTTTGTGACCACCTAGAGGGGTGGGATAGGGAGGGTGGGAGGGAGGGAGACTCAAGAGGGAAGAGATATGGGAATATGTGTTTATGTATAACTGATTCACCTTGTTATAAAGCAGAAACTAACACACAATTGTAAAGCAATTATACTCCAATAAAGATGTAAAAAAAAAAAGACTTTCAATAAGAAAGATTGAACAACATATGCATTTATAATAATGAATATAACATTATAGAAATTCATAATTATTTAAAAATCAATTTGAAACTCTATTACAATATAGTCTTAGCATTTCCTTGAGTTTCTTGATTACTAACCTGTATTTTATTTAAATATATTTCTTTATACTGTAATTTAAAGGAGTTGGGTAAACTGTTCTTTCCATTGTAATATAAATAACTTACTTTGTAAAGAGTAAGAAGTATTGGAGATTTAAAATATTGGTTCAAGTCTAATATCTTTCCCTGAAAATAACTAGGTGAAACTTTATGAGTGAATAATTTAACTTCTTTAGTACTTTGCTATAAAATAAAGGACAAAAACTGCCTCTCAGAATTAGAAATATGAAATTGCATGTGTTTGTTTTAGGCATAACATATACAAAAAACGAATTTATTTTTGCTCATTTATCTTTGCTTTCATACAATATATTTTGTAAGGATTAAACAAAATGTAGAGCTGAAACATCACATCTCTAATTAAGGCACTGTTTTCTAGAAAGCAAACACAGGAATGAGATACATAATTCCTATAATGTGACTAAGAATGGATTTGCAATTCTGTTGATTTATTAAATATTCAACATTGATTGAATGCCTACCAATGCTAGGAAATGTGCTAGGCACTGATCTGAACTCAGTCCATATTTTTAATCACTTCTATTTTTTATGCAACCTACAAAATTTATGGTAAGATACAAAGATGTTAGTATATGTGTTAATGAAATCAAATGTTCAGCACAGTAATGAGCCAGTAATGGGGGCAAACCAACTCTATATTATATATTACACAGAAAGTGTATGACACATTTATTCAGCTTGATGAAAATGTTTACTGTGAATTTACACATTTTTCTTAACATCTGCAAATTCAACAGTTACTATATAACATCTTCTAATTTACGAAAAGCCTAGTCATGACAATGAGATAAAATGAAAATTGTTCATTTTAAAGTAATAGAGCATATTTTTAACACTAACATGTCATTTGAAGTCATGTAACTACTGCATCCAGGGAATCATGATCTTTTACTGAGACTGTTTTCTATTCTCTAAGTAAAAACAATTTTTAGAGAAATATGTTTTGCTTTGCATTAAAACCTTCTTCTCTTATTGGCATAAACCAGTTTCTTTAGAAAATAATGTATTTTGTGAAATATATTGTGCACCATTCATAAGGCAAAACAGTTCTATTTTTACAAAGCAATTGGATGAGCAGGATTCTAGAAGTTCCTTAAAAATATATAAATAAGTAAAATTACAAAGTTAGTTTCAAAAAGTTTTCTCCCTTTAAAATTTAGCTTCAAGTATTGAATAAGGTTGAAAGGAAAATGATAGATCTTTAAAAAGTTTAACTGTTTTAGCAATAAGAACAGTTAAAATTTTTTATAGACTCTGTTAAATCCCTTCTGTATATTAATGGCCTAAGATATACTGACATTTTCTTATCAAGCTCTTTTTACTCAAGGTTGTATTGAATTTATACTTATATATTATACTATTTATACATATATAATACCCTTATAAAGATGATATCTGCCAATGCTCCCTAAATAGAATCACTGAGACTATATGAATTTCATGATTTTTTTTGTTTTACTATCTCAAAATAGTTATTTTTGGTTTCATAACATCATGTCTCTCTCCAAAATCTGGCCCCATGACCTCCTTCTCTTTTCTCTGTGCATGTTCTCCTTCAGTCTGATGATTTCCTTTCTTCAGTTGAGTCTTCCATTTTTTTAAATTACAAATTATATAAATACAATTTTCTTCTAGGGCTTTTATTAAAATTAAATTTGTCAAATCATAAATACAATTTTTGTTCTACACTGCAAAAATTGGTTGTTTATTAGTTTTTATAAATAAAAGAAATATTTCCATATTCTTTTATAAATAATGCAATTTTTAACTCCCTTAACACCAGAACTTTAATATTCCTGGCAAAAGTTAAAAAATCATGTATTTAGGTGAAAAATAGAACTGAGACGAGAAAAGCTCTACATAGTGGATGCTTATTCACCCTTGGGTCTGGAGTGAGAATAATGAAAACAGAGAGAAGAATCCATCGTTGACCCCAAATAGACACATGACATAACTGAGGAATAAACCTCTGTTATTTTAAACTCTGGGATTTTCCTTTTTTTTTTCCCAACATTGCAGCATATCTGGTACAGACACTATTAAAAACAGTATGGAAGTTCCTCAGAAAATGAAAAGTAGAACTACCATATGATCCAGCAATTCAACTTCTGGGTTTTTTCCCAAAGAAAACAAAATGCTAATTTGATAAATATATGCACCCCTATGTTCCCTGCAGCATTAAGAAACATGACCTTCCTTAGCGTGTGTTTATGCTAAAATATACACTAAATCATGAACATAGGTTTAAAAGTTATGTGTGTAGAAAACTATACCTCAAAACAAATACACATTATTTTGAAGTGCATATGGAACATTCATCAAGATAGACTATACTGTGACCAAAAATACAAGTTTCACCAAATTTTAAATAATTGAAATTATATAGACAATGTTATCTGACCACTAAAATACTAAATTCAAATCCAAGAACAAAAACGTCTGGAATATATCCAAATATTTAAAAATTGTACAACATACTGCTAAATAATCCATAATCCAAAGAAGAAACTTGAGGCAAGTTAGAAAATATTTTGAATTAAATGAAAGCAAAAGCAGAACATATCAAAACTCATTGAATGCAACTAAAGATGTGATCAGAATATATATGTGACATCTTGATAGCTCATGCTAGAAAAGTTAAAAGGTCTCAGATTTATGAGCTAAGCTTCCACTTATATAACTATGGGATAAAAGGGCAAATAAAGCAAAAGCAGAAGAAGGAAATAATAATTATAACAGAAAAACAAGGAGAAAGAAAAAATAATGAGAAAAATTTAAAAACCAACAAATTGGCTCAACGAAATGATCAATAACAATAAATGTCTAGTCAGACAGATGAGAGAGGGAGAGATACAGAGGAGAGAGCCCCACTATTTGCCTATAGAAGAAGAAGATAACATTAGCAGCTAAGTATTTGTTAAAGAAAGTAATTTTTGTAGTTAAAAGCACTCACAGAAAAAAAAATTCAAGGTCCCGAATGCCTCACTGGTGAATTCTACAAAGTATTTAAACATACATCAATCCACACAAAATCTTCTAAAATATAAAACAGGAGGGAACATTTCCCAACTCTCATCCCATGAACATCATAAGGATAATAAAGGAATACTATGCTCAACTCCCACAAATTTTAAAGCACAGACAACATGAACCAATACCTTGAAAGACACATCTAACCAATCTCATACAAGGCTAAATAGGTAACCTGAATAAACCCTATATTAATCAATCAGTAATTAATAATATTATAAAAAACAGAGCAAACCCCAGGTAGTTTTCTGATGAATTTTACCATTTTAGAAGGAAATGATACTAATTCTCTACAATTGTGTGCAGAATTTAGAAGCAGGGGGAACACTTCCTAACTAATTCTATAAGGCCAGCATTACCTTAATACCAAAACCAGATAAAGACATGGCAGGAAAGAAAAACTACAGACCAACGTTTCTCATGACAATAGATGCAAAAATTATCAAGAAGATATTAGCAGGCCAAATCCAACACTATATAAAATGCATTATATACCATGACCAAGTGAGATTTATACCAGATATTCAAGGATAATTCAACATTTAAAAAACAATTTTACACTAGGTTTAGAAGAAAACTCATATAATCATATCCATTGATACACAAAAATAATTTATCAACATTCATTCATGATGAAAACTCTCAGCAATTTAGTAGTAAAACAGATCTTAAGTTGACAAAGAGTACCTACAAAACTTTAAGCCAATGTCATATTTAATGGTGAGTAACTAGATGCTGTCTTCCTAAGATCAGAAAAATGTCAAGGCTGTCCTCTTTTTCTCTCAGCATTCACATTCAACATTGACTGAAAATCTCACAATATTCAAGGGAAAGAAAAGGTACACAGATTGGAAAAAAAGAAATAAAACTATCTCTGCTGACTACATTATTTAATATGTAGAAAATCCTAAAGAATCAACAACAACAAAATCCTTGATGTATTAAATGACTGTAGTAAGGTCACAGGATACAACGTTAACATACACAAGTCAATTGCAGGGAGTGACATTATCAGCATGGAAGAAGAAGAGTTTTATACCATCTTCCCCCAGAGAACATTTATTTATATTTTAACAATCACTGTGATGAAAAAGTCTTGGTGGAAGTCCAGGAATTCAGCACACTGTTGGAACAAAAGAAACCTGAGAATGGACACACTGAAGAGGGTAAGAGGAACAGTTTTGCTTTACTCACATCACCCCTCCTGCAAGGTGGCAATGCTCGTTGCCAAAGCAAACCTTCTTGTGCGTGATTTCTTCCATGAGAAAGGTGAAATTATGTGGGTGAGCATTTGGCTTCCCTAGATGTGTGGGATGCTACCAAGGAGGCCTATTTTTATCTCACTCCATCAAGAATACTGAGGAACTGCACTGTTGGAGAGCAGTGAGTGCCTGGGAAAATGGTGGCCAGGGCTCCGAATGGAACATATCAAAGAGACGGACCCTATTAACTACAACTTGTGCTCTATCATAAAGCCAGCCCATGGGGCTTCCCTGGTGGTGCAGTGGTTGAGAGTCCGCCTGCCGATGCAGGGGACACGGGTTCATGTCCCGGTCTGGGAGGATCCCACATGCCGCGGAGTGGCTGGGCCCGTGGGCCATGGCCGCTGAGCCTGCGCGTCCAGAGCCTGTGCTCTGCAATGGGAGAGGCCACAGCAGTGAGAGGCCTGCATACCACACCCAAAAAAAAAAGCCAGCCCATGAACTGCTGGGGATGCCTAACGTACAGATCCCTCCAGTTGACCCATGGGCACCCTCAGTGCTCAGTGGACCTCACCCACACACATCCCCATCCCGTGGACACCTCCCTGTGTGTGCTTCCAGTAGCAGTAAGAATGAGCTTTTGCAAATAGCTAGTGAGTACACACAGAGAGCCAGCCCAACTCTACAAGACTGGGAGAAACAATAAACTTGAGCATACATCACTGCCTAAGGGATAGCAAAAGGGAGGCTGTCAGCACTGGGCCTGGCTTGGAAGGATCAAAAGAAAGCACAGATGCTTAAGAATACTGCCACAAGAAGGAACAAGATGTGTGGAGCAGGTGTATGCATAGAAAAGGTCAGAATCACTAGCAAGACTGACAGGCGGTATTTCTCCACCAAAACCTGTGAGTAAAGACTGAAGGAGGGGGCTTCCCTGGTGGCACAGTGGTTGAGAGTTTGCCTGCCGATGCAGGGGACACGGGTTCGAGCAATGACTTTTCTTAAGGTGAAGACAGCAACAAAAAACTTCAAGGTACATAAAAAGCAAGAAAAAAATGACAACACCAAAGGAACACAACAACTTTCCACCAAATGATCCCAAAGAAATGGAGATCTGTAGTTTATCCAGTACAGAATCCAAAATACTTAATTTAAGGAAGCTCGGTGAGCTGTAAGAAAACACAGAAAGACAACTCAATAAAATCAGGAAAACAATGTATGGACAAAATGAGAAGTTTAACAGAGAGATTAGAAATCATAAGGGAGAACCAAAAAGAAATTTTGAAGCTGAAGAATATGATGAATCAAATGAAAAATGCAACAGAGAGAATCAACAGCAGACTTTATCAAGCCAAAGAAAGAATCTGTGAAGTAAAAGAGGGGACCTTTGGAATTATCTATTCAGAGAACAAAAGAAAAAGAATGAAAAGAGTCAATAAATCTTATATGAGCCATGGGATACTATTAAGAGAAACAATCATGCTTTGAGTCCCAGAAGGAGAAGAGAGGAAGAAGGGGGCAGAAAAGTTATTTCAAGTAATAATGGCTGAGAACTTCTCAAATATTCAAGGTCAAGAAATTAATCAGTCAAACCAAAATTTCAACCCAAAACAATCTTTTTCAATATACATTATAATAAAATCATCTAAAACCAAAGACAAAGAGAATTTTCAAATCAGCAAGTGGGAAAACAAAAAACCTTCTCATACAAGGAAACCCTCATATGCTACCAGTGTGTTTCTCAGCAGAAACCTTGCAAGTCAGGAGAGAGTAGAATGACACATTCAAAGTCCTGAAATTAAAAAAAAAAAAATTGCCGGCCAAGAATACATTATCCAGCAAAGTTGTCCTATAGAAATGAAGGTGAGATACAGACTTTGCCAACCAAACAAAAGCTGAGGGAGTTCATCACCATAAAATACTGAAATGAGTTCATCAATTGAAATAGAAAGATGCTAATTACTATACAGTAAGTGCCCTACATACGAAACTTCAAGTTGCGAACTCTGAAAGATGCAAATGTGCATTCACATGTCCAATCGCGTTAGTTCACGTGTCTGATGTATGTTGTCACATGTGTGCATCCTCTACAAGTGTTTGTGCTTCTGTGTACTTTACTGTATGGTACTGTACAGAGTACAGTAGTATAGTATCTTTATTTCAAGCCCAGGATATCTGGAAGCAGGTGTAAAAACAGTGGTGATGTAACTGGTACAGTACTACCCAGACATCACTGGATTGTTTTTTCAAGAGGGTAGATAGAATTGAATCCAGCAAGGAACCAGAACCTGTGCCATCAACGTCAGGCATGAGTGAAATTGCAGCTTGCCCTCCATCTCCTATTGCTGAGGCTCCTTCAGCTCTACCATCTCCCACCTCCTCTCCTTCCTCCAGTCAGTAACTCTTCTTGCCTGTTCACTCAGTGCCAGCCCCTATATGCCATCTGTTGTACTGGACGACTGTACTTTTCAAGGTACTATATTGTAAGATTAAAAACATTTTCTTTATTTTTTGTGTTTGTTTTTTATGTATTATTTGTGTGAAAAGTACTATAAACCTATTACAGTACAGTACTATATAGCCAATTGTATTTAAAATTCCATGACCTAAATAACTTCAGGACTGAGTAAATTCTGAAAACTAAAGACAAAGAAACTACATAAATCACTGTACTCTAGTTGTTGAGGTTATTTCCCATAATGATATGGGTTAACAGTTCTTATACTGTTATACATCTGTACTGGAATGGAACACTTAATAAATCTAACAATGTAACAGAACTCTCATTTATTGCTGGTGGGAATTCAAAATGCTAAAGACAATTCGGAAAACAACTTGGCAGTTTTTCAAAACTAAAGATAGATGTATTTCATCTAGCAATTGTTTTCCAACTGATTTGAAATCTTATGTGTACACAAAGACTGCATCCTGATGTTTATAATAGCTTTACCCATAATTTCCAAAATCTGAAAGCAACCAAGACTCCTTCAATAAGTGAATAGTTAAACACAGTTTGGTATGCCCATACAAGGCAACACTGTTTAGATAAAAATAAATAAATTATCAAGCAATAAAAAAAATGGAAATGTCTTAAATGTATACTGTTATGTGAAAGAAAGAAGCTGGTGTGAAAAAGCTACATATCATCTAATTCAAATTATATGATATTCAGAAAAAGCGAAACTAGAGATACAATACAAAATCAGTATTGTCAGGGGTTTTGGATGAGCAGGATTGAATTGGTGAGGTACAGGATTTTTTTCTTGTGTGGTAAAACTATTTTGTATGTTATCATAATGGTGGATACATGACACTATGCATCTGACAAAACCCACTGAACAGCACAAGCACAAAGAATGAATCTTACTGTGTGCAAATTAAACAAAACAAAACATTTAGGAGGTGTGTGTTCCCAAAATGCAATGCAGAATGTGACAAAACAGCCTAAGTGAATTGCAGATGTCTGAAACAACCTCACAAAATGAAATTGGGGGGAAATTCCATGACCTAAATAACTTCAGGATTCAGTAAATTCTGAAAACCAAAGACAAAGAAACTACATAAATCACTGTACTCTAGTTGTTGAGGTTATTTCCCATAATGATATGGGTTAACAGTTCTGATACTGTTATACATCATCTGTACTGGAATGGAACACTTAATAAATGGACGGCAGAATGTTACAGCGAGGATTCTCACTGTTGGAGTGGGGAGTTACAGATAAACAAGCAAAGGAGGCTAGAATGATCACTGTGCTTATGGATTAGATTTGGAGATATAAGTTTGAACTCATGTTTTGCTTATTACAGATACATATGCTTACATACAGAAATATTTATAGGAATGTGAATATACAGGTTAGTATTCAAACAAATATATTCTTGACAGATGAGTCTAGTGGCAACAACACCTCTGTAGCAATGGCAATAATGCCCATATATAGTTTTCATTACTCTTCTCCAATTAAAGGAACCAGTACTCCTTGGAGAAATAGAGTGTGGCCAGAAAAATGTAAGATATGTAGGATGTGCCTGAGTACTTGTGGTACTGGAAACTGAGGACATACTAAAAAAATAAACACACACACAATTATGGAATATGCTGAAGTGACACAGGAACCAAACAAAAGAGCTCCCAGTGGCCAAAGGCAGAGGAATTTGAAAAACATATTAAATAAATTAATAGTAGACTATAATCCAAAATGTAAAATAAATATTATTTTGTATCAATACTGACATAAATTATCAAATAAATGAGAATGAATAGACAAATCCCCTGGGGAAACAAATCTAGATAATTTATGTAGATACTCCAATTTCAAGAAGGTGAAGAATAACTCCTTAAGTGTGGTCCACACATGGTGACTTCCTTCCAAAAGTACAGTATATAGAGTAGGGAATATAAATAACTTGACAGTGAAGAAACCTGACAAATACTACTTCACCCAGGTGATCAAGGTTAACATCTGAATCGATAAGTCATATTGATGGTACGCACAGTTGATCCTTGAGCAACACAGGCTTGAACTGTTTGGGTACACTTATACCCAGATTTATTTTTCAATAAATACTACAATACTACATGATCTGGGGTGGGTTGAATCCAGAGATGCAAAACAGTGGATATGGAGGGCTGACTCTGCGCCTTGAGAACCCACTGATTTTGGTATATGTAGTAGGTCCTGGAACTAATCTTCCTCAGGTACTGAAGTAAGACTATACGATTGGTATAATGAAAATGACACTTTACCTCTGCTGTCTTCTCTTCAAATCCAAAACCTAGTCTAATCATGAGAAAAATTTCCATAAAGGGACACTTTACAAAATATCTAACCAGTATTTCTCAAAACTGTCAAGGTCATCAAAAACAACAAAAATGGAGAAACTGTCAAAACCTAGAGGAACCTAAGGAGACATGGTGGTCAAACAAAATGTGGTACTCAGAATAGGATCCTGGAACGGAAAAAGATATTAAGGAAATCTAAATCAAGTAAGGACTTTAGCAAATAATAATGCATCAGTAGTGGTCCATTAATTGTAACAAGTGTGCCTTACTAATATGTTAACAGGGGAAACCGGGTGTGTGTTATATGGGAACACTTTGTAGTATCTTTGAAATTTTTCTGTAAATCAAAAATGGTTCTAAAATTAAAAGTTTAGGAAAAATTTCTAGTCTGTTAATGATCAACTCAGCCCAAAGATAGTCACAGGAAATATTTTCCAAATGCCTACTGTGTGTCATACTCTATGTATAGCTCTAACTTACAAAGGAAAATCAAATACTTATAATTAGGAGGATTCTTAGTTTAATTATGAGAGATGTTTTGATGAGTAAATTGCAGTTAGCACTAAATGTGTAATCAGGAAATCTCTGCATTTATTGCTGATAATTGGTATATTTAATGGTTCTACAAAATATACTGGTGCTGATCAGTGAAGAGGCTCTTTTCACTTCTAATTTTATGAGGCAAAGATCATTCACCATAAAGGATTTAAAATACTCTTCTATATCTGGTAGAGAGAGCACATGTCCTCAGATTTCCTGTATTCAGATTACAAACTGAAGCAGAGAGAGGGATAAAAGCACCATTACACATATACTTCTCCTAAAAAATAACCCTAACAGCTGATGTTTTGCAAAGAAAATTGAAAAACAGCAGTGTTTTTAATAACATAAGTAAGTGTTCAACAATTGCATGCTATATCTGAAGAAATACATTGACAAACAATGAAATAACTGTGGTTGATAACAATAAATAACATGTGCTTAGCTCTTCCTGTGTACTTTACATAAACAAGTTCAGAAAGGACTGGAACATTTACTAGACCTTAGACAAAGTTGCTTTGGAGTTACACACTTTCCCTAATAATGAGGAGCTAGAAGTTGATAATAAAATCAAACTTCAGAGTATAATAATTTTTCTCTCACAAATTCAATATTTTTTCCTTATTTCTTCACTCCAATAGGTCTCATTAGTTATACCCTTTACTTAATTTTAATTTTTCCTTTTCAAACCTACTAAGAATTATTCAAAGCTGTATACTTTTACATCCTTATAGCATATTATATAACTCTAATAACATCAGTTAGGAATATATTATTTGAAAGTGACAGAAACCCAAATGCTATAAGCGTAGGCAAAAGAAGAATATGTTGTTCCTATAAATAAACCATGTCAAGGGCACATGCATCACAGATTTAAGTATGATTGCAATAAGCAGCTCTATTCTCACATTGACTTTCTCTTAGATCATCTTTGCTTTTTCCTCATGTCAGTCTCATTATTTTAGACCATCCTTTACCAAAATATCGGAAAGAGCTGCCAACTGTCAGTAGCTTAACATCTCACCCTGTTGCCATCACGAGACATAAGAGCCTTCTTTACCTAGCAAGAAGAGTAAAACCCTTGGAAAGTGCTTTGAACAAGTCAAGAGACCTCTCCAAAAGTAAAATGTGATCACTAAGTATATCATTTTTACATTTATTTAATCATTCAAAAATATTGAGTTCCTATCACATCCATTGCTCTGTTCTACTCATTTGGCATGAGATAGCTAATGAAACTCACACAATTCCTGCTCTAATTTATAATCTAGTTGGGCACAAAGACAATAAACAAGTAAAATTAATATACCAGGTTATGATATTGCAACAAACAAAGCCATAAAAGGCATAAGGAACAAAGGAGAGATGTTATAGTCAGTATCAGATGGTCAGGGAAGACTTCCCTGTTAAGGCGACATTTAAGAAAAGAATTGAAGGAAGTTACAACCATACGGCCCTACATATGGCTGGAGTGGGAAGAAATAAGAACAGTCTTCCAAGGAATGAGTCCCATCCCAATTTGTGCTGGCCAGATTCTAAAATAATAGGCTGACTATGCCAATTTATATTGCTTCTAACTTTTCCTTCCTTTATAATTGCCATTTTTGAAATATTCTGATTATTTTTAATGTTTAATATTATGTTTTGTGTACGCACCCTAGGGATCATTTGTTCTCTGAAAGTGTGAAGAAAATACTTAGCTGACAAATAATTTTGACATGGTACTTAAAAACATGCAGAAAATAATGCCCATTTTATTTTTCACTGTAACAAGAGAAGTATATGCTGGTCATAATAATTTAGGAAGATAGAGAAAAGGATCACAAAGACATAATGCTATTACAGGTTTCAGTATACCTATATCTTAACAATATTCCATTTAATAAAGAAGGCATCTGTTGATTTAGAATCTTCTTTTTCACATAACTATATGCCTGGTGTGAGATACAAAGTTCTTTCCTACCCAACGTCACACAGCAATTTATGTTCTTTTTCTCCCGTTTCTTTATGTTTTTGTTTTGTTTTGTTATTTACATTAAAGTACTTAATGCATTTGGAATAAGATGAGTAAGGACAGGAAATCTGGACAGTCCTGGAGGCTAGGTCTCTCTTCCTTTAGGTAATTTAAGGAGAGCTGGCTCAGCTTCTGTGAGTTAAATTAATCCTGTGACTGGTCTCCCATCTCCCTCTTTTTAATAAAGCCACTTCTCTGCTCAGATGGTTACAGGCTTGCAGGTGTTCCCTTGTCATGCTAAATATATGTAGAGCATTACAAGGGGAGGATTCTTCTCTACTAGACATTGGACAATATGCATGCAAACTACCTGTGCTACCCTGAATCATAGAAAAAAAGGGAATTTGAGGGACTCTCTACACTTTATTACAGTTTATTTCAATAAACACTACTTCAAATCTGCACATAAGACACTAGTGGTGTTTATGACTAGACTGAATAATCTTGAGTTGTAACTTACTTGTTTCCTAGTACACATTAATTATTAACATATTCTTTTCCTAAATCATCCTATAAAAATTCTCAGACACATTCTACTTGGATACACTCATGCCAACTGCAAGTGGACAGCTGCCTTACAGCTTCACCCACGGGTGACTCTGAAGAAGAAAGGTGAACAAATTGTGCAGTGTAGATCTTAGAGCTGTAATGTGATTTCTCATATTTTTCTTGGCAAAGAAATGTCCTCTATGGTATCCCTCTGCCAAAGACCCATTCCTTACTAATTTTACCATTTTTACTGGTTCCCCAGCCTTAGGAGTACTGGCTGTTTTCTGTGGTTGCTACCTCTGTGATATGCTTATATTCTCTCTTTCTAATGCAATTGTTTGGTTAACTTCATAATTCTATATACGTAGTTAACAATTATTATTTTTTAATAGATCTTTATTGGAGTATAATTGCTTCACAATACTGTGTTAGTTTCTGTTGCACAAAAGTGAATCAGCCATATGCATACACATGTCCCCATATCTTCTCCCTCTTGAGCCTCCCTCCCATCCTCCCTATCCCACCACCCCTCTAGGTGGTCACAAAGCACCGAGCTGATCTTCCTGTGCTATGCTTCTTCTTCCCACTAGCCAACTATTTTACATTCCGTAGTGGATATATGTCGATGCTACTCTCACTTCGCCCCAGCTTCGCCCTCCAACCACATGTCCTCAAGTCCATTTTCTATGTCTACCTTTTTATTCCTGCCCTGCAATTATGTTCATCAGCACCATTTTTTTTTTTTTTTAGATTCCATATATATACGTTAGCATAGGGTATTTGTTTTTTTCTTTCTGACTTACTTCACTTTGTGTGACAGACTCTAGGTCCCTCCACCTCACTACAAATAACTCAATTTCGTTTCTTTTTATGGCTGAGTAATATTCGATTGTATATATGTGCCCCATCTTCTTTATCCATTCATCTGTTGATGGACATTTAGGTTGGTTCCATGTCCTGGCTATTGTAAATAGTGCTGCTATGAGCATTGTGGTGCATGTCTCTTTTTGAATTATGGTTTTCTCAGGGTATACGCCCAGTAGTGTACAGGATAGAATGCCCAGAGATAAACCCATGCACATATGGGCACCTAATTTACGACAAAGGAGGCAAGAACATACAATGGAGAAAAGACAGCCTCTTCAATAAGTGGTGCTGGGAAAACTGGACAGCTACATGTAAAAGAATGAAATTAGAACACTACCTTACACCATATACAAAAATAAACTCCAAATGGATTAAAGACTTAAATGTAAGGCCAGACACTATAAAACTCTTAGAGGAGAACATAGGAAACACACTCTGACATAAGTCACAGCAAGAACTGTTTTGACCCACCTCCTACAGTAAAGGAAATAAAAACAAAAATAAACAAATGAAACTTAATTAAACTTAAAAGCTTTTGCATGGCAAAGGAAACCACAAACAAGACAAAAAGACAACTCTCAAAATGGAAGAAATATTTGCAAATGAAACAACAGACAAAGGATTAATATCCAAAATATACAAACAGATCACGGAGCTCAGTCTCAAAAAAATAATCCAGTTAAAAAATGGGTGGAAGAGCTAAATAGACATTTCACCAAGGAAGACATACAGATGGCTGAGAGGCGCATGAAAAGATGCTCAACATCACTAATTATTAGAGAAATGCATATCAAAACTAGTTAACAATTATTGATACTAAATTCTTCTCTGTTAAAATAGTTGGTATGGTTTCTGTCTCCTCTCTGGACTCTAATTGAAACAAATAGGTAAGTATGTTTTCAAATGATTAGGTAAGTAAGAATTTAGGTAGGTAATTTAGATATAGAGATAAACATAGAGATTGAGATAGAGCCAGATACATAACCTATTTAAGGTTGCTTGAAAGGACACACATCAGGTTATGAGCATGAGTTGCCTGGGGAGAAGGTGAGGAAGAGATACCAACAAGGAATGAGGGGAGTGGGAAATAAAAGAAAAAGGAAAGTATGAAAACATTTATACAGTAACATTTAAAATAATTTTATAAAACAATGTGGCTACCTCATGTTTTCTTCACATTTCACCATATGGAATATGTTTTAAAGTAGATATTATTTAATATTAAAAAATAATTTTATTTCCAATTTTATAGGTATTTTACTTGGAGTGTGTGGATTCTATGAAATTTATTTTTTCTGTTCATCATATTATTGTTTTCATACTTTGACATAAAATGTTGAATACAATATTGAGTTCCTATATTAAAATTGATTTTATTTGGCTATCTCAGGCTTTTATATGATATCATTAATGTTATTGAGTTCACTGAATTTAATTTAATTCACCAATTTACTGGATTTAATTTACTACCAATTTAGGGTGGGGTGCTATAAAGGAACACCTGTGTGCTTGTATTTTCTATGTTCTGTATTTAGTTGTAACCTGGCTTGTGCTGATTTTATAAGCTTATAGAGAAAGTAATTTTTTGATTTGTTAGAATAATATGTAAAATAGGAAACATATTGCTTTTTAGACATTCACTGTAAAACTTTTGACATCCTGAGAGGTTTTTATTATTGTTTTTAAAAGGCTGTTAAGAAATCACTTTTGAGTGTTTTGTTTAGACAAGTATTTGAATAGGATACTTCTTGAATACTTGCCTGTGAAAGGGCATTTTATCTATTTTGGCCTCAATGTGTGCAAGCACACATGCACGTAAATGATTTTAGTATTTAGTATAAACTCTGGAAGACAGTATTTTTTAGGCTAAAGGTTTACAACTGTTTGTTATACTTATCTTCTGATTATGCAGATCGTGTCTATGAGAACTTTTTAAAGAAACAATCTGATTTTATTTTCTAGATATCTGTCAGATCTTCCTATTATACATTAAAGATGATATTTTCATTCCTATACATTTATGTGTGTTTTTCCTGGGTTAAATATTCGTAGACAATGTAAATGCTCAAATTTCAGATTCAGGTCTTTTTCTGCTCAATCTACTTTCTCAGAAAATGTATTTCTGAGGTTTTGAATTGCTGTTATTATTTCCCACAATTACCTTTTATGTATTGTCCCACTTTAAACGTATTTTTTCCTTCTTTTCTGGGACGCTATCAATTTTTATTGCTATCTCATTGTTATAATTTCCTATAAAGACTAAAGGCCATGAATTAGAGTTACCATGGCATTATGCTTATCACACTTATGTATTATACATTTTAAATCTGTGCAGTCCTCACATATATCAACTTGTCATGTCTTATTCTAGACTACAGCTTTTCTTCAGTGTAAACAAATATTGAATACTGATGAAAACTGGTAGCAGTTAATTTCTAAAACTTACTGCTTTATTTATTTTTTATTAAATGGGCTTTGAGAAATTCAGCATAGAAATGATTCCATCTTTATCTTATTTTTAAGAATATCTATAAATTTCTTCAATTATTCTTACAATAGTCAACATTATACATTTAATCTTTGCTTTCCCAGTAATGATGTATAATCCACTAAATGATGAATGGCATTATGCTTTGCATCTGTGTCAGCATGATGAATTTTTGTGTTTTTTTGGCAGCCCAGGCAATATTTATATATATATAGCATAGGGTAAAGCAAGAATTCATGGTGGGTACATGAGGCACTAAAAATGCCACTGTGTTAATCATATTATTCATAAGGAGGAACACACAAAGGATAAGACTTTCTGCTTGTTTGATTTTATATTTTAGTCAATCAATTACATTCGCCTCTGGAGAGCCAGCATGTAACAGCAGAGATCATTCAGGGACATTTTCCATTTTACTTTGCTTATTGCTATAAGTTTCTTTATTGAAGAGTTTTAGTTATTCAGCAATAGCCAACTAATACAATGTGACTATAATTTGTACTCTCCTATACATTTGAATTGTAAATATTAATACATTATCAGATGTATATGTGTCCAATGACACCTCCAAGACTGAAACTGGCATTTTCAAATCCCTCAGGACATCATTTTATAACTTTAGTATAAATGTAATAAAATGTATCAGTCATTTTCTTGTTGTTTCACTTCTTGTGCTGTTGGAAAAAAATCTTTCCTTTCAGGGGACTTATAAAAATATTTGGGTATATATATATTTAAATATTATAAATATTATAAATGTAAATTTTTTATATTTAAGCATTTAATTCTAGACTGATTTTTAATATGTTGTATAAATTGCTAGGAATACATTCAGTTGTCCCAAACTATTTATTGAATAGTCATCATGATCTGAAATGCAAACTTTTTTATTTTTCAAGTTTCCATAGACCTATTAGGCTATCCTGAGGCTCCCTAATTCTTTGTAATTATGCCTATAAAACAATATTAGGATAGATTTAATCCTTATCATTGTTATTTATAAATTGCTATTATAAATATTTAATATAATTCTATTTTCATAATTATTTGTTGCTAGTATATAAAAATGGAGTGTATTTTTATATGATCTTATAGTCAGTAACAATACTAATCCAAAATTTTTATGTCAATATTATCTCATTTTAAATGAAAAAAGACAGATAATCTGAAAATAATTATTGTCCTGCTTCATTCTTATTAATCTTATGTCCTTTCGGTTTTTACTGTATTTGGAGGACTTGTAGGACAATGTAAGACAATACTGAATAAAAGTGATAATCTAAGCATTATAAATTATTTGTTTTTAAAAGAGAATGTTTTTAATATTTATCATTTTGTATGTAGTTCCTACAGACTTTTAATCAATATTTCTTTTTAAAATTAGGAATTTCCTTGCTTGATCAAATATTTTAAATTAAATATGACTTTTAAATCTTATTGAAGTCCTTTTCTACATCTATTGAGATGAATCATTTGCCAGTTTTTCCTGCTTATTATGGTAATGTGGTAAATTACACTGATAGATTTTTAAGTGCCAAAGCAGTCTTTATTACTTGAAACAACCAAATTTGATCAATATATACTAGTTTTTTTATACTTCGATGGATTTGGGTTGGGTTTTTTTTTCCATTTTGCATATTGACATATCTGCTAATAAGTAAAAATGGCTGTCATTTATAACCTCCTAGGTAGTTTTGCAATCAAGTTTATATAATCATAATAAAATTAATATCTATCATCTTAGGGTTTGTACAGGTTCAGAATAATATGCCCTTAGAATGTTTGATAAAACCTCCTATGAAATTCCTATCTGATTTTTATTGTGGTATATTTTGTGTGCTAATTTTATATTTGTGGATAGTTTTATTACCGAATCCACTTTTCTAGTGATTGCATGTTTATTCGGGTTTTCTATTCCTTTTGAATGATTTCTAGTTAATTACCAGCTTTTGATAAAATTATTAAATTTGCCTAATTTATTTAACTATCAATATGCCAAATCCATTAGTTAACAATAGTTCACATGCTATTTATTAAAATTTTAAGGTGTTTTTTCTTCTCTCTCACTCGTCATTTGCTTTTGTTTTTTCTTGCCAAACCTGAGAGAGAATTTTGCATTCGTCTTTTCAAAAAGTTAATTTTTAGCTATGTTGAGTCTCTCAATTCATTTTCCGTTTATTAATTTTTCTTTGAACTTTATATTTCCTGTTCCTACTTCCTTTTGATTTGTTGTTTATCTTTTTCTTACTTTGTATATCTGCTTAATTTATTATTTTTAGTCTTTCTGTTTAAACAAATGCATTCTGAAACATTTCACTCTAATTTGTTTTTACTCTACCTAATACATTTTGTATGTAATTTTATATTTTATTTTTTAAGAATTTCTACATGTATTAATATTTTGTAATAGTATGATGCAATGTTTAAAATACAAGTCTTTTGTTACAAAGATGGACAGCAGGAATTTCTGTTTCAACCTACAGCCTTGTTTACAGTTCTTTGTTGTTTCTAGCCTCCAGGAACTTATGTTCCGCAAACTCATTTAGGTATTTAAATGATGCTTGTTATATTGTGCACAATATTACTTGGTGTTTTCAGAGTGGGAGATTTTTAAGGCTTTCTAGCTCACAAAATTGCTGCAAATTTCAATATTCTATTCATTTTTATCCCACTCCTCTTTGTTCTCTACCCTACAATTCTAATGGAAAAGTTCCAAGACCAACTCCATGCTCGGTTGATACATTTGGATACATAGCCAGGTCTGGAGACCTTCCTCCTGGGTGTGGACCCTGAAGCACCACTGGGACTAAGCTCCAGTTCCTCTCAGCCATGGTCTGGGGCCAGTCCTGCCCACCAGGGACCTACCCAGTGAACAAGCAGGAGGCCTTCCAGTGCGAGCCACACCCACTTGCCCACCCAGTAACAGGTCTACCATCTACCCCAACTGTGAGTCCTGAGGTGAACCCTTTTCCCAGTACCTGTCATACTGAATATGGTCTGCAGGCAGTTTCATCCAGGCAGAGACCAGACAAATCAATGCTGGCCTGAGTCCTCATAGACAAACAAAAAATAACTGCCAACAAAAAATAGTGTACTTGGAAAAAATGTGCTTCAGAAATGAAGACAAAATAAAGGCATTCTTGGACAAAGAAAAGCTGGGGGAGTTCATCATTACTTAAAATGTCTTACAAGAAAATATATGCTAAAAAGGGAGTCTTCGAGTTGAAACAAAAGGAAGTTAAGTAACAACATGAAAACTTATGAAAGTATAAAAGTCACTGGTAAAGGTAAGTATATAGTCAAAGTCAGATTACTCTAATGTTGTAATTAGGGTATACTTTTAACTCTAGAATATAAGTTTAAAGGCAATAGTATCAAAATAAGTATAGCTACAGCAATTTTTTAATGGATGCATAAAACATGTGAAATATCACTAGCATAAAATATGTAGGGAAGAGAAGTAAAAGTAAAGAGATTTTATATGAAATTGCAAGTAAGTTTTTGCTGGCTTAACACAGACTGTTACAGCTATAAGATTTTTATGTAAGCCTCATGGTAACCACAAAGGAAAGAAACCTATAGTGGATACACAAAAGTTAATGAGAAAGGAAAATTAAAACATACCTATACAAAAAAAAATGAGTAACAAGGGAAGAAAGAGAGGATAAAAGAAACTACAAAATGCCAGAAATCAACCAATAAAATGACAATAGTAAGTCCTTACCTATCAGTAATTACTTTAAATATATATGGATTAAATTCTCCAATAAAAAGACACAAAGTAACTGAACGGATAACAAATAAGACCCAACAATGTGCTGCCTACCAGATTCGTGTTAGCTTTAAGGGCACATGAAGTCTGAAAATGAAGGCATGGAAAAGAAATTTTATGCAAATCTTAACTGAAAGAGAGCAGGAGTGTCTATACTTACATCAGATAAAATACCCATTCAGTCAAAATTAGAAGAGAGAAAGAAGGTCACTAGATATAGTGATAAAGGGTCGGTTTATCAAGAAAATATAACAATTGTGTGTATACATATGAGCCCAATATTGAATCATCTAAATATTTAAAGTGTACACAGAACTGAAGGGGGAAATAGTCATAAATATAATAATAATAGAGTAGTGTATCATACCCACTTTTAACAATGGATGGATCATCCATACAGAAAATCAATAAGGAAGAAGCAACTTGAATAATATTATAAACCAAATGGACCTCACAGATATATCCAGAACATTCCATCCAACAGCACCAGAATAAACATACTTTCAAAGCAAACATAGAAATTTCCCCATGATAGATCATACACTGGGTCACAAAGCAAGTTCTAATAAGTATAAGAAGATTAAAATCATATCAAGCATCTTTTACTACCACAATAGTATGAAACTAAAAATGAAAATTGTAAAATTAACCAACACATTTCAATATGCTACTCAAAAACCAATGAGTTAATTGAAATCGTATCAAGTATATTTTCCGACCACAATGCTATGAGACCAGATATCAATTACAGGAAAAATATCTGTAAAAAATAAAACACATGGAGGCTAAACAATACACTACTTAATAACCAAGAGGTAACTGAAAAATCAAAAAGGAAATCAAAAAATACCTAGAAACAAATGACAGTGAAAACACAATGACACAAAATCTATGGGATGCAGCAAAGGCAGTTCTAAGAGGGAAGTTTATAGCAATACAATCCTAACTTAAGAAACAAGAAACATCTCAAATAAACAACCTAACCTTACACCTAAAGCAATTAGAGAAAGAAGAACAAAAAAACCCCAAAGTTAGCAAAAGGAAAGAAATCATAAAGACCAGATGAGAAATAAATGAAAAACAAATGAAGGAAATGACAGCAAAGATCAATAAAACTTAAAGCTGGTTCTTTGAGAAGATAAACAAAATTGATAAACCATTAGCCAGACTCATCAAGAAAAAAAGGAAGACTCAAATCAGTAGAATTAGAAATGAAAAAGAAGTAACAACTGACACTGCAGAAATACAAAGGATCATGAGAGATTACAACAAGCAATGCCAATAAAATGGACAACCTGGAAGAAATGGACAAATTCTTAGAAATGCACAACCTGCCAAGACTGAGCCAGGAAGAGATAGAAAATATAAACAGACCAATCACAAGCACTGAAATTGAAACTGTGATTAAAAATCTTCCAACAAACAAAAGCCCAGGACCAGATGGCTTCACAGGTGAATTCTATCAAACATTTACAGAAGAGCTAACACCTATCCTTCTCAAACTCTTGCAAAATATAGAAGAGTGAGGAACAGTCCCAAACTCATTCTACGAGGCCACCATCACTTTACCAAAACCAGACAGAGATGTCACAAACACAGAAAACTACAGGCCAATATCACTGATGAACACAGAAATAAAAATCCTCAACAACACTAGCAAAAAGAATCTAACAAAGGATCATACATCATGATCAAGTGGGGTTTATCTCTGGAATGCAAGGATTCTTCAATATACGCAAATCTATCAATGTGATACACCATATTAACAAATTGAAAGAGAAAAACCATATGATCATGTCAATAGATGCAGAGAAAGCTTTTGACAAAATTCAACACCGATTTATGACAAAAAACCCTCCAGAAAGTAGGCATAGAGGGAAGTTGCCTCAACATAATAAAGGCAATATATGACAAACCCATAGTCAACATCATCCTTAATGGTAAAAAAGGGAAACCACGTCCACTAAGATCAGGAAAAGGACAAGGTTGTCCACTCTCACCAGTATTATTCAACATAGTTTTGGAAGTTTTAGCCACAGCAGTCAGAGAAGAAAAAGAAATAAAAGGAATCCAAATTGGAAAAGAAGTAAAGCTGTAAATGTTTTCAGATGACATGATACTATACATAGAGAATCCTAAAGATGCTACCAGAAAACTACTAGAGCTAATCAATGAATTTGGTAAAGTAGCAGAATACAAAATTAATGCATAGAAATCTGTAGCATTTCTATATACTAATGATGAAACATCTGAAAGTGAAATTAAGAAAACACTCCCATTTACCACTGTAACAAAAAGAATAAAATATCTAGGAATAAACCTACCTAGGGCTTCCCTGGTGGCACGGTGGTTGAGAGTCTGCCTGCCAATGCAGGGGACATGGGTTCGTGCCCCAGTCCGGGAAGATCCCACATGCCGCGGAGTGGCTGGGCCCATCAGCTGTGGCCGCTGAGCCTGTGTGTCCAGAGCCTGTGCTCCACAATGGGAGAGGCCACAAAAGTGAGAGACCCATGTACCTCAAAAAAATTAAATTAAATTAAATTAAAAACCTACCTAAGGAGATGAAAGACCTCTGTGCAGAAAATTATAAGAAGTTAATGATGATACAAATAGATGGAGAGATATACCATGTTCTTGGATTGGAAGAATCAACATTGTGAAAATGTCTCTACTACCCAAAGCAATCTACAGATTCAATGCAATCCCTATCAAACTACAACTGGCTTTTTTCACAGAACTAGAACAAAAAATTTCACAATTTGTATGGAAACACAAAAGACCCCAAATAGCCAAAGCAATGTTCAGAAAGAAAAACGGAGCTGGAGATATCAGGCTCCATGACGTCAGACTGTATTACAAAGCTACAGTAATCAAGACAGTATGGTACTGGCACAAAAACAGAAATATAGATCAATGGAGCAGGATAGAAAGCCCAGATATAAACCCATGCACATATGGTCACCTTATCTTTGACAAAGGAGGCAAGAATATACAGTGGAAAAAAGACAGCCTCTTCAGTAAGTGGTGCTGGACAAACTGGACAGGTAAAGGTAAAAGAATGAAATTAGAACACTCCCTAACACCATACACAAAAATAACCTCAAAATGGATTAAGAACCTAAATGTAAGGCCAGACACTGTAAAACTCTTAGAGGAAAACAGGCAGAACACTCTATGACATAAATCACAGCAAGATCCTTTTTGACCCACCTCTTAGAGAAATGGAAATAAAAACAAAAATAAACAAATGGGACCTAATGAAACTTAAAAACTTTGCACAGCAAAGGAAACCATAAACAAGATGAAAAGACAACCCTCAGAATGGGAGAAAACATTTGCAAATGAAGCAGCTAACAAAGGATTAATCTCCAAAATATACAAGCAGTTCATACAACTCAATATCAAAAAAACAAACAACCCAATCGAAAAATGGGCAAAAGACCTAAATAGACATTTCTCCAAAGAAGATATACAGATTGCCAACAAACACATGAACGAACGCTCAACATCATTAATCATTTGAGAAACGGAAATCAAAACTACAATGAGATGTCATCTCACACTGGTCAGAATGGCCATCATCAAAAAATCTACAAACAATAAATGCTGGAGAGGGTGTGGAGAAAAGGGAACCCTCTTGCACTGTTGGTGGGAATGTAAATTGATACAGCCACTATGGAGAACAGTATGGAGGTTCCTTAAAAAACTAAAAGTAGAACTACCATACGACCCAGCAATCCCACTACTGGGCATATACCCTGAGGAAACCATAAGTCAAAAAGAGTCATGTACCAAAATGTTCATTGCAGCTCTATTTACAATAGCCAGGACATGGAAAAAGCTGGGACGAAATTAGAGAGTGGCATGGACATATATACACTACCAAACGTAAAATAGATAGGTAGTGAGAAGCAGCCACATAGCACAGGGAGATAAGCGAGAAGCAGCCACATAGCACAGGGAGATCAGCTCGGTGCTTTGTGACCACCTAGAGGGGTGGGATAGGGAGGGTGGGAGGGAGGGAGACACAAGAGGGAAGAGATATGGGAACATATGTATATGTATAACTGATTCACTTTGTTATAAAGCAGAAACTAACACACCATTGTAAAGCAATTATAGTCCAATAATGATGTTAAAAATAAATAAATACAAATAGACACCAAAAAAAGAAAAAAAGAAAAAGTAGAAATCAAAAGAGAAGGCAAAAAGTATCTTGAGACAGATGAAAATGAAAACACAACATATAAAAATTTATGGGATGCAGCCAAAACATTCTAAGAGGGAAGTTTATAGTGAGAAATGGCTACATTAAAAAAGAAGGGGCTTCCCTGGTGGCGCAGTGGTTGAGAGTCCGTCTGCCGATGCAGGGGACACGGGTTCGTGCCCCGGTCTGGGAAGATCCCACATGCTATGGAGTGGCTGGGCCCATGAGCCATGGCTGCTGAGCCTCCGCAATGGGAGAGGTCACAACAGTGAGAGAGGCCCACGTACCGCAAAAAAAAAAAAAAAAGAAAATGATCTCAAATAAACAACCTAAATTTACCCCTCGAGGAACTGCTCAAAGAACAAACTAAGTCCAGTATTTAGCGGGAGAAAGGGAACACTAAAAACCTAAGCAGAGGGCTTCCCTGGTGGCACAGTGGTTGAGAGTCCCCCTGCCAATGCAGGGGACACGGGTTCGTGTCCCGGTCTGGGAAGATCCCACATGCTGCGGAGCGGCTGGGCCCGTGATCCATGACCACTGAGCCTGTGCGTCCAGAGCCTGTGCTCCACAACGGGAGAGGCCACAACAGTGAGAGTCCCGCGTACAGAAAAAAACAAACAAACAAAAAAAACTAAGCAGAAATAAATGATGTAGAGACCAGAAAGTCAGTAGAAAAAAATGAACTAAGTTAAGAATTTTATTTAATATGCAAAAATAAACTCTTAACTAGACTAACCAAGAAAAAGTGAGGGGGTTCAAATAAATAAAGTTATAAATGAAAGAGAAGATATTACAGCTAATACCACAGAGGTGCCAAAGATCGTAACAGACTACTAAACAATTGCATGCCATTAAACTGGTTAACCTAGTAGACGTGAGTAAATTTCTACAAACATACACATACCAAGACAGAATCATGAAGGAATAGAAAATCTGAACAGACCAATAACAAGTAGGGAGACTGAATCATTAACCTCAATTTCCCAACACTGAAAAGCTCAGAATCAGATGGTAAATTCTACCAAACATTTAAAGAAGAAAAATGTCAATCCTTCTCAAACTCTTCCAAATAACTGAAGAGGGGAGAACACTCCCAAATTTATTTTAAAAGATGGGCATTACCCTGATACCAAAGTCAGACAAAGACACTATAAGAAAAGAAAATTACAGGCCAATATCTCTAAAAAGAAATAGATGTGAAAATCTCCAAATAAAATACTGTAATTCAAATTCAATAGCACATTAAAATGTCAAAATCATGATCAAGTGGGATTTACCCATGGGGTGCAAGAATTGTTCAGCATACTCAAATCAATAAACATGACACAAAACACTAACAAAATAAAGGATGAAAATTATACGATAATCACAGTAGAGGTAGAAAAAGCATTTGACAAAATTCAGTACCTTTTCATGATAAAAAATTTTCATAAATTAGGTATACAAGGAATGTACTTCAATATATAAAGTTTACATATGACAAGCTTACAGATAACATCATACTTAATAAAATCCCTATCAAAACTCCAATGTTTTTTTCCCACAGAAATAGGAAAAAAAAAATTATGCTAAACTTTATATGGAACCACAAAAGACCCTGAAGAACCAAAGCATTTTGAGAAAGAAGAACACAGGAGATATCACATAGCCTGATTTTAAGCTATGCACAAAGCTATAGTAATCAAAACAGTATGGTATTGGCATTAAAAATAGACACATAGATGAATGGAATAGAATATCGAGCCCAGAAATAAAGCCATGCATGCATATATAGTCAATATTCTATTACAGGAGTGCCTAGAATGCACATGGGGAATGGATAGCCTCTTCAACAAATAGTTTTGGGAAAACTACATGCAAAAGAATGAAATTGGACCCTTATCTTACACCACATATAAAAATCAACTCAAAATGGGTTAAAGACTTTAATGTAAGACATGAAACCATAAAACTCCTAGAAGAAAACATAGGAAAAAGTTCCTTGACATTGGCCTTGGCAATGTTTTTTTTATATAAGACACCAAAAGCACAAGCAACAAAAGCAAAATCAACACGTGGAATTACATTAAACCAAAAAGCTCTGCCCAGGAAATAATCAACAAATGGAAGGTTAACCTACAGAATGGGAGAAAATATTTGTAAATCTTATATCTCATAAGGGGTTAATATGCAAAATATATGAGGACGTCATAAACTCAAGAGTAAAAATACCAAACAACCTTATTAAAAAAATAGCAAAGCACCTGTGTACATTTTTCCAAGAAGACATACAATTGGCCAACAGGCATATGAAAAGTTGTTCAACATCACTAATCATCAGGATATCTAAACCAAAACTACAATGAAGTATCCCCTCACACCTGTTAGCAGGGCTATTTCCTTAGAAACAAGACATGAGAGGTATTGGTAAAGGTTTGGAAAAAAAATAAATCCTTGTATACTGTTGATGGAAATGTAAATTGGGATAGCCATTATGAAAAAACAGTCTGGAAGTTCCTCACAATATTAAAAATACAACTATCATATGATCCAGCAAGTAATTTCTTGGTATTTATCCAAAGGAAATGAAATCAGTGTCTCAAAGTGATATCTGCATTCCCATATTAATTGCAGCATTATTGAAATTAGTCAAGATATGGGAAAATGTGATATATAAATTGTGCATATATGGGATTATTCAGCCATAAAAAATAAGAAAGTCTTGCATCAACATGGTTGAACATGCAAGACCTTATGCTAAGTGAAGTAAGACAGACAAAGAAAGCATATACTATATTAACTCTTATACACGCAATATAAAAAAGTTGAACCAGTGCATAGAACATTGGTTACTGGGGTCTTGGGGATAGCAAAAATGGAGAGATACTGGTCAAACAGTACAAATGTTCAATTATAAGATGAACAAGTTCTGGGAACCTAATGTACATCATTAGATTAATGTACTATAGTTAATAATGACTATAGTTAATAATAGTGTACTGTATACTTGAATTTTGCTAAGGGAATAACTCTCGTGTTCTCATACACTGAGAAAAAACACCCAATGTCTACATGAGGAAATAGATGTATTAATTAACTTGGTTGTGATAATTATTTTAAAATGTATATGTATGTTAAACCATCAAGTTGTACACCTTAAATATGTACAAATTTTGTTTGTCAATTATACCTCAATATTGATGGAAATAAATAAAAAGAAAAAGGAAAAAATAAAAGGAAGGAAAATTCATTTGTCAAATTTGTTCATTAATATAGATGTAAAATACTAAAGAAATATTAACAAACTGAATCCTGCAAATTATAAAAATGATAAGATGATCAAAATTGATTTATTCCAGGGAATTAAGTCAGTTTAACATGTAAAAATCAATCAATTTTGCTTATCTTAACAGAATATATAGAAAAATGAAAAATTAATTCACTAGATGCAGAAGGCATCACTTGTTAAAGTCAATAACCATTCTATAGGAACTCTCAACAAACTAGTATTAAAGGGGAAATTCATAATTTGATAAAGTTTATCTACATAAATCTGCCTAATACTTGAGTAATTTTCAGGATTAAATGTACTATAAACTTACATATATTTTGAGCAAGTAATCTGATTTTTACCTTTCAATGTGTAAACAGCAAATATATAACAAAACCAAATTATTGTTTTTGTCCCCCTCTTCTTTGCCACATTTATTTGAGTACAAACTCTAGCATAATGCAAAAATTGCAAGGATTCTGCATTAGTGTACACTCTGCCATTAACCAAATATGTCCTTGGGAAAGCAATTTACCAAGTTTCAGATTCAACACCTTTAAAATGCAAATAATATTTAGCCTTGAATAAGTTTCTAGGCTGTTATAAGATTACATATATGTATGTATTCCTAGATATTTAAAGTGATATAAAATCATAATGCAATATTTTAATCTAGTAAAAACTTTAAGGTCTGAGAAATGTAGAGACTTCTACACCTAAGTATGTTTGTCTCAGTGATTTTACTTTATTCATGTACTTAATGAATATTTTTGATTATGTGTATAGTGTCCTAGCCTAGGATACTGATTTAAGGGATACATACAATCTCTCCTCTTATGGAGCTTTCATTACACTAAGGGGGATAGCCATTCATCAAATAATTATACAAATAAGTATTCAACTTATAATTGGTTGTCAACGTGTAAAAATGTACTGAAACCCCTTGATTTATGGATATACCACAAATTAATAAACCTTCTTTGAGGATATTGTGGGATCAGCCTATACAAGCCTTCAAGATTGTTTATCTTGTGTGTGTACATATATACTATATTTTGATCCTTTGTAAGACACCAAAATTCCTCCGAGATTCTTAATTATCAAAACATCTCTACTTCTTGGGCTTCCCTGGTGGTGCAGTGGTTGAGAGTCTGCCTGCCAATGCAGGGGACACGGGTTTGTGCCCCGGTCCGCGAAGATCCTACATGCTGCGGAGCGGCTAGGCCCGTGAGCCATGGCCACGAGCCTGCGCGTCTGGAGCCTGTGCTCCGCAACGGGAGAGGCCACAACAGTGAGAGGCCCGCGTACCGCAAAAAAACAAACAAACAAAAAACCATTTCTATTTCTTAATGTATTTTAGTTTTCATGACAAAAAATAGCTATGTACAAAAAATAGCTATGTCCAGTCAATACTCATTAGTGAAAGTTTAGTTAACTAGCGACAGCTATATTCTACAATACATGTATTAATATTTCTCTAATCATTAAACATTTGTATAAGAAAAAATGTACCCTAAAAGGATAATAATTTTAGACAATTTTGCTGATTTAGCCAATATTTTAGTAAGAATTTCACTTTGAAATGTAAAGTACATAACCCTGATAAGCCTCATTAACTATGCATTTGCTTTTCTTCTTACATCACTGTTAGAACCAGAAACTTGATTGATGAAAGAGTGAAGTAATAAACAATTAGATTAGGGTATTTTATATAATATATCTCATGGAATTCTTTACCTTAAGATATTATGAAATCAACAAAAAGTTTTGTTGAAAATATCTGAACACATATTGATCACAAACTCTGAAAACAATTAGAGCTATGACTGTGATCTTAATTACTAATACTAAATACTAAAAAGTATGGTACAGATATCCTTTAGTCTTTGCAACTATAGAATAATTCTGACCTATCTAGATTTATTTTCCCTTTAGTTATTTTATTTTTTAATCATTACTTTAAAAAAATCTTCTAGTTTTATTGAGCTATAATTGACATACAGTACTATATAAGTTTAAGGTGAACAGCATAATGATTTGACTTACACATCATGAAATGATTATGAAAATAAGTTTAGTGAACATTTGTCATTTCATATAGATACAAAATAAAAGAAATATTTTTCCTTGTGATGAGAACTCTTAGGAATTACTCTCTTAACAACTTTCATATATAACACAGGGCAGTGTTAATTAATCATGTTGCCCAGTACATTCCTACTACTTACAACTGGAAGTTTAGACCTTTGACCACCTTCATCACTGTATAAATATATTACATTATTATTGACTACATTCCCTGCAGTGTACATTTCATCCCTATAACTCATTTAACTTGTAACTGGAAGTCTGTACCTCTTAATCTCTCTCACCTATTTCACTCATCCCTCCCTCCAACCCCATGGGTTCTTAAAATCTTCTTTTGGAGTCCTTAATCTCAGTGTCAGGTTGTGAATTATGGTTTTTGTGTTGAGTCTTCTGTTCAATAGAAGTTTTGTTTTCTTGAATAGTTTGTGATACATGTATGTAGCATAGTGCCTAAGACATAGTGTTTAATAACTATTATTTAAGTGAGCTAGTTTCTTTCTTTACTTGAATACAAAAGTCTAAGTCTTTAGACTTCTTAAACATATATTGGTTCTGCAAGTTTGTCATAATGTAAGGAACATTTTCACTGGAATAAGCACCATGAGCCTGAACTTTGCAGAAGAAGAGATATTTTAAGTTCCTCTCTGTGGGAAGTTATCATTCCTTTGATCCATAACATGAAAATTAATTCCTTATAACAGTATATCATAATCTCTACTATTTAATGTATTAACCAGGCCTCCGTTCAAATAGCAGTATGAGGAATGAACAAAGCATGGTGTGATACATGACTAACTGCAACATTTTCCCTGGGGTTATCTGAAAATGGAGCAAGTTTAATAGGTTCCTATAAAATTATAACTGCATATAAAATAACAAGCATAATTATAAATTTTAAAATTTATTTTGATATCCTAAAATATTTAAATCCAATAATCCTCCTTTACTGAAAATTATTGAGGTAGAAATAAAAGAAAAAGGGATAGCTACTCTATATTTGTAACCATAATGAAATGGTTACAAATGGTTTGCACTATACTACAAACCATAATGTAGTATAGTGTTTCCCAAATTGATTTCGACCAATTTAAACTGTATTCTGAAGACAGAGAGACTGTGAAGGGGATGTAGGGATGGGGGGAGAGGACAGAGGGAGAGAAAGAGCCGTAGAATGCAATTTTATTTTTAAAGACTCTACAAACAAATTTGGAAAACACCAAATACTCTATTTCTCTTGGTAATTCAGAAATGTTTCCTACATATTAAAGACTGATAAGTTCAGCCACAAAGAAAAGCGTTTCACTTTGTTTTACACACTATTTCCCAAATACATTTGAGAGGGGGTCTCAAGGAATCAGGCAGCAGGAAAAGAGCCCTTCTCAGTCTGTCGTGATGCTGGTTCCCCCCACCAGTCTGTTCTCTCCTTCTGCCTCATAAAAGGGATCCCAGCTGGGAGAGCAGGTCCCTGATAAGAATGGAGTCACTTCTACAGCTTTGGAAGGCCTGACTGGGTTTCTACATGACAGAAAGTTACTCTGTTGGTTTGTGTTTTGATTTAGGGACTTTTCTGTTCCCGAGAGCTGAAACTCACTCTGATCCAGCAGGCTTTCTGAACTGAAAGTAAATATAAGCCTACTGATCTAGGGATTTTTGCTGCAGGATTGGAATTTATTGCAGTTATTCTCAATGTGGGCTGCATATCACACCTGGAGAGTTTTTAAAAATATTCTGATATCTAGGCACCAACCAAGACCAAAGGGCTCTGGAAAGGGGGCCTGGCATCGGCAGTTCTTAAAAGCTCTCTAGGTGATTCTATAATCACAGTCAGGGCTGAGAACCACCCCTCCAGTGCTTCATTTTTAACCTCAGCTGAAGAACTCCCTGTAAACCTGTTTTTCTCTCCATTTACCATTCTTCTTCTCATTAGAAGCTTAAGGGTTTCAATGTATTCTCTGTTGAAATTCTTAAGAAAACCTGATTCACATAGACAATGAACCCTATCCATATTTACAGACAATTTTAGTCCTTGTTTTTGAAAAACGGTTGTGTGTTTTCACACTAGGTCAAGTTCTAAATTGCTGGCCAGCAAATGGGTTCTTGTTTTTGCCTCAGGGACCTATGTGTAGACCAACCATTTGTGTCCTTTGGAGTCAGAATCACAGGAGACAAAAAAATTAAAATAAAATAAAGTCAACCAAAACAAAAAAACTACATACTCCTGCGCAAATGATAGAGACAATGTTTTACAAATAATCAATTCAATAAACCGTAGTGTGGCAGTTGTTCTTAATATTGTACATTATACGCTCTCTTGACTGGAAATATATACACAAATTCTTCATCCAAAACTTTCAACTATTTCCCACTAATATGACTTAAGCAATGATAAAACCAACAAGCCCACTCCTTTTCTCCCAATCCAGAGAGTAATAGAGTGCCATTTCAATAGCATTCAAATCAAGGTGGAGCCTAGGGCCAGATTTATTTTATTTTTGATTCGTCTCAGGATTCACAACATCCAGTCTTCCATTTCCCTTCTGATTTTTATTCCCAACCCAATCTAGATATTATTTCCTAGCATTTGTCAGTTTAGGGAATAAATGTTACATTTAATCACTACCAACATAGCCTATGTAAAATCAACGGGTACAAAGAGAAAATTGGCAGTACTATTTCTGTTGGGAAAGGTTAAATCATCAGAACTACTACCAAGGCAGCACTGCGGCCACTTAATGGAGTGATCCCAGCTGGCATTTTAAAACCAAACACTTTTGCATGATGGGGTATGTGTCAGGACTATTGAATCTTATGAACCTTTGCATCACTTGATTGATTGATACATTACTGTTTGTTTTGTTGCATACGAGTCTCCAGGTCAACAATACGGCTGCCAAAAGTTTAACCCCATAGGGGCTAAAATCTACTACATTCCATTCCTAGCTGGCAAGAACTTCTAGGAAGAGCACACTGCTGCTATAAGTCATTCACCTTCCTGCCCCATGCTGGGTACAGAAATTTAAAATTTTTCCACCTTAAAGTAATACTATATCTATGTTCAAATTCTCTCTTTTGGGACACATGGTATTTCCCAAGCAACCATACTAAAGGCACAGAGTTTAGTTTAAATATGTGCTATTACTAAACATATATGATTCCACAGCTACTTCAAGAGTGGGGCAAGGTATAATAAAAGAAAGGATGCATTCGTCAAATAAGTGAACAAATCACCCAGGGCTTAGTGGAGACTAGAACTAAATTTAGGGCAATTCAAGGAATCGTTAGGCAAGGCTCCTGTTATTGGTGTCGAACTAAAGTGAGACTAATCATAGAGCCCTGCCTCATGGTTCCTTGAACCACTCTTAAGAATTCACTGCATACTCTCAGTTTTCTCAAAGATTGTTTTGTCCAGCTTACTTCCAATGCCATGTAGATATTTTTGTTTTCATCAAAATACTCTTTATTTTTATGCCATTTAAATAGCTCAGTCTTTGTTTTACCTTTAGAACTAACTCTTGCTGAGGGTAATTAAACACATAGGAAAAAGAAAAAAGTTTAAAATGTGTGTACTCTGTATGTTACATTAA
This sequence comes from Neophocaena asiaeorientalis asiaeorientalis, assembly GCF_003031525.2. Taxonomy (NCBI): domain Eukaryota; kingdom Metazoa; phylum Chordata; class Mammalia; order Artiodactyla; family Phocoenidae; genus Neophocaena; species Neophocaena asiaeorientalis. Next base: position 1,893,170 of record NW_020172492.1, read on the forward strand.
GTAAAGTGTTTCATAAAACCAATAGCTGTGTGAATCTCAGCGTGTCGTTTTACTGAAATGGTGTTTTGTTTGCTTTGTTTTTAAGTTAGTATAAAAATATGGGGAGGGGGGAGGGTGAGCTGTGACAAAGCGAGAGAGAGGCATGGACATATATACACTACCAAACGTAAGGTAGATAGCTAGTGGGAAGCAGCCGCATAGCATAGGGGGATCAGCTCGGTGCTTTGTGACCACCTAGAGGGGTGGGATAGGGAGAGTGGGAGGGAGACACAAGAGGGAAGAGATATGGGAACATATGTATATGTATAACTGATTCACTTTGTTATAAAGCAGAAACTAATACACCATTGTAAAGCAATTATACCCCAATAAAGATGTTAAAAAAAAAAATAGAAACTCCTCTTTCTTGTTTTCATGGTAAATATTTTAAATAAGTCATTATGCTTTTTTTCACACTGAACAAAGCTGGAACCTCAAAATTCTTCTAACTCAACAATTCAGGGAACTGAAACACCAATCTATTAGATGCATAATGTGAATTTATATCTATTATTCATTCCTGATCTTAAAGATTACTTAATTCAACAGATAAAGACAAATGGCCAAATCATTTGATGCATGTAGATAAAAACATATATATAGATTTTTTAAGTGAAAATAATAATGAAAGTTTATTTTGATATTATGGAAAATTTAATACATAGTTTAAATATAAAGACTACTGAAAATATCAATATTAATTTAAATTTTGCAATTCTTATTATTTGAATAGAAACCTTCAAATGCCTTTTGTAATGTTTCAAGGGCAGTATTCAGGAATTAATGTGTGTTAAGAAACAATTCTTCATGGGTCTCCCAGTTTCTGTGCATCTTATCTTTTGTTCTGGGTGATCATGTCAAGGATGTTTGTACAGCAAACAACCTTGGAAGATAGAGATAGTGCCTCACCCTAAAGTAGAAGACATTTATTTACTGACCAAAATCAGACAGACTTTGGCACAAAGAATGGACAGTTTGCTAGAAGCCCCTATTAAAGATTGAGGATTGCTAAACTCAGGTTTCCTCTGCTGTGATGTAGACCCAGCAAGGGCACATCATTCACCTTGGTGCCCCTCCTCACTGCACTCAAGGGGTGTGGGGGGCATGAGATAAATGAATACAAACATGAAACTCTGACAGCTTACTATGCTGTGAGTTATCAAGTCCTTGTCTCTAGCACAGGAGACTCCAGTCAGCATCCATGAAACTAACTTGTAATCTTGCAAGTTTGGCAAGATCTCAAACCCCTCACAGAGCCTGACCAAGTGCTTTTAATGTTTAGTATAGGGGGGATAGGGATACTCAATGGGTGTGAGGCTTTCGTTACACAAGATGAATAAATCCTAGAGGTCTACTGTGGAGTGCCTATAGCTAACAATACTGTATTGTATAATTTGAAAATTTGCTAAGAAGTGTTGATACTATATTAATGTTCTTATCACAAAAAAATAATAAAAAAGAAGGAAGGAAGACAGTTTTGGAGAAGATGGATAGGCTTAAGGCATAGATTTTGGTGATGGTTTCACAGGCATATACTTATGTCCAAGCTCATCAAGTTGTACACATCAACTGTATACAGTTTTTTGTATGTCAAACAAAAACCAACCAAACAAAAACAAATAAATAACTTCATTAATAAAATAAAATTTAAAGATATAATTTACTATATATTATATTTCCTTTTCCTCTATGATTCAGTGTTTTCTGTACAAATAAAATTTAAAACCATAAGCAATAATTGAGACAAGCGTAAAGTAGTTTACAATAGAAAGCTAGAAGAATGAAAACCAGTCAAGGTACTGTTCCTATACATTTTTTAAAATTTAGTGTGAAATATATTGTATACTCAGAAATATATAAAATATATGTATACACTTTAAGGAAAATGATAAAATGAGTACACATGCAATCACAAATCAGTTAAGAAAATTAACAATTTACTTTAGAAATCTCTTTATCTCATTGCAAAAGCATCCCTTGTCTCTTTAAATAATTACTCTAACTATTGTAATAAGTTGATTGCTTTTATGTATAGGTTTAACTTCTATGCATGTATCTTTCTCAATTTGTTATACATATCAACTATTTTGAAAACTCCTATGCATAGAATTATTGAGCTGCTTCTTTCATGAGTTGCTTTCTTTCATTTGCCATTACATGTGTAAAATGTATCCATGCAGATTATCTAATCCTCCTTAGAGTTTAGCTTTGTATATTTTTATATTTATTTATGGTATATTTATACTATAATATATGTGCCCAATCTACTACTGAGAACCTTCTATATATTTTTTTAAGTTTTGCCCTTAAGAAAAATTCTGCAATAGATAATCTGGAACATATTTCATGGTGCCCAGATGAAGAGTTTTCTATATTAATTGTCTAAGAGGAAATATCTGGCAGAAATTTGAAGGGTACATCTGATAGAGCAAGGCTTCCCACCATGTTCTGCTTCAAGAGTATTTTGGCCATTCTTGGCCCTTTCCATGATGTATATAACATCTGCTTGTCAATTTACACACACTTCCGTGTACACACACATCCTCTCATATGCACAAAATTGACATCAGGGATGTAATAAATCTATCTAGTGAAAACAGGTCTCTTTACAACACTATATTCAGTGAGTGGAGAGGTTGTATCATGTGATTTACTTTAGACTTCTTTAATTTCTCTCAACATGTGATATATGAGAATTTTCTCCTTAAAAGCCATAAACAGTCTGTTAAACTTATTCCTAAATACTTTAAATTTTTTGGTGCCTATATGAAATGTAGTTTTAAAATAAGTTTTCATTTTCTAACAACATGTTCCTGTCGTAATACTGATTTTTGTATGTTGATTTTGTATGTGCAAACTCTTCCTAAAGTTCTTATTAACTGTAATGATGTTTCTGTGGATATTTCCTTATTCATTTCTTTCCTATTTTTGTAACATTTACTTGCTTAACTATATTGTTAGATAATCCAATATAATTTTGAACTGAATTGATGACAATGGGCATATTTGTCTTATTCCTTATTCAAGGGAATGCATGCTTTTGAATATTCACCATTAAGTCCAGTGTTTGCAGCATGTTTTACATACCCTTTACCAGATTAGAAAAGTTCAACGTTATTACTACTTTGCTAAGATTTTTCATAAGTAGATTTTAATTTATCAATTTTTTGCATCTTGTGGAAATAATCAAACCTTTATTTATTTGTTCTTTAATGTCTAAATGTGGTCAATTGAATTGATTTTCTAATTTTAAACCAACCTTGAATTCACAAGATAACTCCTTATGTTGGATGTGATGCCTTATTTTGTTTTACGTGTAGTAAATTTATTTTCTAAAATATGGTTAGGCCCCGCTAGGGAATTAATTTGGGATTCGATAATGTTAGTGGCACCCAATATCCTCCATGTCTTGATTTCTTAACAATGGTATTGTTTGGAGGTGGTGATGTGCTTAGACCAAAAGACGTTACCTCCCATTCACTTCTGCAGCCAGGAGTGGCCCCGTGAGAGTGCTTTCTGGTCAATGAGACATCAGCAAACAGCTTGTATGGAAGTTCAAAGCAAGATGGGGAAAGGAAAGTAGAATGGGGGGTGGTAGGGGACTGTCATCCTTTTTTATTTCTGCTTTCTATGAGAGATATGATATGGAAGGATTCCAGAGCTGCTATGGATCATGATTTACCCTTAAAATTTGAAGCCATACATATCCAAGCAGAAATATACAGGATATATGGGTCCCTTCATGAGTGGGAGGTATCTCTCCATATTTCTGTGCCTACCCATATTTATAACATCAACCCTAGGACACTTAGGAACTGGAATCAAGTCAATACAGTGAATATTTTAATTCAATGCTTTGGGGAAATAAGCCTTAAAAATCAAACAGGTCCCGTCCTCTATGTCTGCATATAAGCATAAAGTGAGGGATAATGTTCCCTTGCAAGATCTAAAATTGTTGCAAATGCAGAGAAAATGAAGAACATTTAAGCTCATAGGCAGAAACCTGTTCACTTTCCAAAATTTTTTCAGTATTTCGGATTATAACAACAAGGAAAAGTACCATGACACTAACAATTGCCAATCTTCAAAAAGAGAATCAGAGCATTTTACAGCTAAGAGTAAGAACATTATGTTTATGGCAAACTAAAATCTTAGAATTCCTGTGCTAGCCTGTGCACTGTTCATGAAAAGCCTGTGTAACTTTTCTGGAGATTAAGTTTCTCAAACTTCAATATTTGTGCCCTGGATACTTATTGTTTCTACTGTTACACACCTACTGTTGTCCCCGTAAGATGACTCCCTTTTGATTAATTTAAAACAGTTGCACAGTAATGAATGGGAAATTTGTAATAAATGGAAGTTAAATTGTAATAAGTTATAATAAATAGAATAATATTTTAACAAAGAGAATAATTTTGTTGGGAGGCAGCATGGGAAGATATTGGAGAGACGTTTTCTAACCTGGGAGACTAGCTGGATGGTATAGAAATTTACATCACAAGAATATGGGAGGAGGAGGTTTAGGGGAGATGAGATAATTTGGTTTTGAGATGCTTTTAAGATTCATTTTGTGAAAACCTCCTCTAAAAAAAGATTTTCCTCTCACCTATCAGTTTCAAGATTTAAAACATGAAGGAAGAGCAAGGACAAATTGCACTCCTGTCCTACAGCCCCAGAAGGGTAGCACACCCTTCTCTGCACTGATTTTACCTGATCAGCCCTGGTTGGGATGAGATGCGAGCTTCCTGGCTGATGTCAGCAGCACCATCCAGATTTCGTGCCCAAATGAAGCAATCAAAGGAACCCAGTCAGAACAAAGGCGGAAAGCGTGCCAGATATGAGGCTAATGGGAGAATGGCAGGGAGCAGGTTGTGAAGCTGGAATAAGCTTGTTAAGCAGGGCTAAAATCCACATAGAGCAGCCTTCTAGAAGTTCTAATTCAAAAGCTATCTTTGTGTGTCTTCACTCAGGAGAAAGTATGTGATCAAAATGCTCAAATATCATGTCTATAGAGGAATTCACTTCAGTAGGTTGAGTTATTAATAATAAAACATAACAGAATTTTGAAATGTTTTAACAATCTGTTTGAATTTTACCTTGGATTTTTAGCTGTAGAACATATGCACCTTTATTTGATCTTCTGAAGGGTTTTTTTCTTTTCTCATTAGTATCTTAAACCTCCTGGAAAGTTAGAAACTCTAATGGGAATGGTTGAAATAGACAGTAATATTATTATATTTTATTAAATTTCAATTAAAAATGCAAAAGTATATTGCTTTAACTTCCCTCAGTTTTCATATCAGTTTGTTTATGAAATACATCCTTTTACATTTAGATTATGTTCTGAAATGTATATTTCATTAGTGATAGCTGGCTTTTGTGGCGTTCTCTACAAGGTATGCTACATAGAAGTCTTAATTTATCAAATACTTTTAAATTGTGTGCTCTATTTTTTATTTAGAAAATAAATAAATCAATAGGCAATTATTTTATTTGTCCATCTTATTTGTCAGTCTCCAAGTATTTGTAAGTATGAGTAAGAATCAGCCTAAACTGATACTAACAGCCTGGGAGAACTCATAATTGGGGCATCCACCCTTCTTAAAGTGAAAATTAGGTAAGGTGTTTATTACTTTGTTTTTTCTTAAAATATACTTAATTGAGTTCACTTAACTCAATATTTCTTGTCAGGATCATTGCTAGTGAATATATGGTTGTGAATAAAATAAACATGTTGCTCACTTTCCTGGTGCATATGAAATAGTAATTATGAAGTTGTTAAAAAAAGTATGAGTATTCATATTATCCAGTCTACAAAGAAATGGAAAGGGTTTGTGGTAAATATTATAAATTGTAATAAAAGTGACAGGAAAATTCTCATAATCAAAAATATTTTGTCATAAATATTTTATTTAAAATATTTTTCCATATATTTTGAAATAACTTTATGTCTTTCCTCTACCTCAGCCCTCACAACTTTTATACATATTTTTTGAGTTTCCTTTTGTGTCCCCTCCTGAGACATCTTTTCTTGACTACTCTAGGTAATATAGTGAGGGGAGTTGGCACGATATATGTTCTGTATGTACATTTAGGCTTTATTTTTTCAGTTTCATCATCCATGTTTATATCTGCAACTGCGGATTTATCTATATCTAAGGTAAAGCAACGTAGGGTTTGGGTTTAGAGCAGGTTTATGGAGCCAAACTGTGCTTAAATAACAATTCCACCACTAATGAGCTATTTGCCTCTGAGCAGGTAATATGATTTCTCTGCATCTCAGTGTTCTTATCTTTAAAATAGAGATTAGAAAAGCACCTACTCCACGAAGTTGTTATGAACATTAAATGGGAAAAATAGATATATGTATGATGTATGTGTGTATGTTTATATGTTTGTGTTTGTGTGAGCTAAATGCTTAGAAAGGTACCTAGCAAAAATAATCATTTATGTAATCATTAACTACTCCAATAATGTATCTTTCTAGATACCCAAATGTATTATATCCATCTGCATTATATAAATTATTCATTCTAATTTCCTTTCAGTGGACTGCTGGCAGGTGGGGAACATGATATAGACCTTGATATATCTTCACTCCTCCAAATATCAATAGAATTTGCATCAGACCACTGACAATCATTCGAGGAGGTGGCATCGAACAGTCATTTTTCAGCTGCTTCATACACAAGGGTCCACTAGCAATGTGCATCACATACCAAAAGTATATTGAGGTAAATATGTACACAAAATACGCTTTCATGGATATGACCAAATTTTTCCTTCTGAAATAACTATGACTTCCTACTCTGACTTCCCCAAAATATATAGCAATTTTCTGAGAGCATTTTTCCATGCTTTTAGACTAGAAAATTTTCTCATTTAATACAAATGATTAATGCCCTTGTTAAATAAAATCTACCTATGAAAAATGAGAAGATGCACTGAAAGGAAGAATATTAGATTGTAAGGACTAATATATTCCTCATTAACAAGTATTTAATGCTTGCCTGCTCAGAATACACGCATATTAATCAGAAATAAAAGAATAGGGCTTCCCTGGTGGCACAGTGGCCGATGCAGGGGATGTGGGTTCGTGCCCCGGTCCGGGAAGATCCCACATGCCACAGAGCGGCTGGGCCTGTGAGCCATGGCCGCTGGGCCTGCGCGTCCAGAGCCTGTGCTCCGCAATGGGAGAGGCCACAGCAGTGAGAGGCCCGTGTACCACAAAAACAAAAAAAAAAAAAAAAAAAAAAAAAAAAAAAAAAAAAAAGAATACATAACAAGAAGGCACCTAATTCTCTGACAGGATTTTATTTTGGCCACTGTGCCTCCAAGGTCATGCATCCCGAGTTCAGTACATTCTGATTTCACTCTGGCTTTCGCTTAGATGAGTGTCTGCTATGTGCCTTCCTTAACCCCAACCCCTTACTCAACTTGGTACTTCCTGGCATGAGGTCAAGCATGTTTGAGGCATCAAATACATGTCTGTTGATTGAGAAAATAAATAAATGATCTGGTGATGAGATAGACAGGCTACGTATTGGAGTCACGTAAGATAGAGAGAACGAGTTTTATAGAAGTTCAATGATGATGCCATGTACTAACATGAAGAAAAATTTAAAAGAATCTCATTGGCTAAGGCAGAGAGGCTCTCTCCTTTGTAGTGAACATTTTTGTAAACTTTGAGACATTACTTGAGAATACATATTTTTTATTTACAAATATAACTACAATAAGATTAGTTAGAATATATATCAGAGTATCTGTAAAATATACACTAATCTGATACTGTTATTCCTGACATCTCTTCTTATCTCCTCATTTATTTATTAATCGACACAAGTTTTACATGCATAGCCGTATAAATGTAAAATACTGAAAAGAATTGGGAATCAAAATGTGAGTAATATCCCCATTTTCTAAAGAAGATATTCTAAGTAATTAGTAAACTACCCCCATGAACCACCCAAAACTTTTATTTTGGCAAATACATAAAATTAATGTTCAGTGGATGACTTTTGCATTCAAGAAGGTTTAATATATATTAAATATAGTTTTACAACTTGAACTTAGATTATAAAAGCACAAAGTGAATGAATAATAGCCTATACTTTTCTATAGAATATATCTGTGAAATCATTGTGATATGATAAATCATATTGGTTACTGATTAACTTCTCCTATTTGGATATATAAAAATCACAAAGCTGAAATCAATCTCTCTAGTCACTTACATCATTTAATTTGTGCAAGTTAATCTTACTAAATCTTATGCAAATACCTTGAAGTATGTTTTAAATGATCGTGGAGGTATGAAACATAATTATGCCTGTCTTTAGAATATGTATTTTATATATTAAATTGGAAAATTTAATAGAAACATCCAAAATTAGAGTGGAAATAAATTAACATTGGAAGGATAATGGTGTGTATTTTAACTGTGAACAATGTCACTTCATACCAGAAAAATAAATTTATATTTATGTCAAGTTATCTTCCTTTTTGTAAAGTCACTGCTCCATGCCATTCTTCTCTCCTTTTTATCCACCATGCCATATTGAAGCTGACATTTTGAAACTGGCATACACACAGACCATTTTTTAAGACTGCTATTTTTAATCTTGATATAATCAGAAAAAGAATTTCTCTGGCGCTTTCCTTTCTGTTCTATAACACATTAGTCAGTTTTGTGAAATGTACCTCTGAGTGTCAACTTGAAACTGAAGGGGAACAAGTGTTCAAAAGAATCCAGACTATTTTTTCCCTCTGTTCTTGAGTTTATTTCCACCAATACAGCTTTCTCTCTTTCTTGGTATGCTACCAAGATAAGCAATACCATGCTTTTCTTTCTTTGGTGTAACTAATTTTAATAAAATAAAACATGAATTTGTCACACACATTTTTAAGTTCATCAATATGTAAAATGCCTTATTAATTATTGGGAAGATAATTATTGTTGACCCTAATATTGTTTATTTGTAACTCTGGGCTTCCTCTATAGAATTTATTTTTTGTTATACATAATAAAATAATTTTAAAGAAATAAATGTAAGAATATATTCCTGTATACAGTAAATGACTCTGCTTTTACTTGTCTCTCTTACTGTTCTAATAAATAAATTGTAGTTTATCCCCAGTATACTTCTTAGGAAAATGCTGAGTTATAAATACATTTCTAAATATTTAATATATGTGGATTTCAAAATACATCCACACATATAAATAAATTGCATTGGGACATTAACAAAGTTCGGTTTTATCTTTCATTTACAAATGTAAATGTGTATTACAACTATTTACGTAGCATTATCCATGTTGTTTATAGATAGAATAATAGAGTTTGACAAAAGCATCTAACGTACAAATGCAGATGGCTTTAGCCAAGAAAACTCCCTTCACATTCTTATATAATGTGCAAACACACTACCCACATATGCATAGATATAAACCCATCAAGTTTCTTCCTCTTAACTCACTATTAACATTGTTACTTGTATCACCTCACGTAGAAATAATCATCTTCTATAATCGATGATTGTTACAGAGTATGAGTATAATGACCACCAGAATCCTGAGTAGTTTGAGGACCAAATGAATGAGGTTTGTAAAGGACAGATATTCCAAGTGTAGAAAATTATTAACTTTGCCTAAAACATAGATTTTATGTATATTCCCCAACTATTGTAAAACTATTCAATGTTGACTAGTTTCATGCAATAAATTTTACATTTCTTGAAAATATGTTCTGAAATTTCATCTGCTATCCATGCCTAAAATAACTCCTCTCTCTATGCTCTTTTGAAGTAGAAAACATGTATTGTGCTGGACTGAACCTGGGGAAGAATAGAATAAATTTTAGGTTGAGTGCACAGTAAAACATTTTTCAAAAATATGCAAAATCAGTGACACTACGTAATACTAAATAACCTTCCTAGCTTCAGCCATCAGGGATTTGGATGTTTGATGTTTTTATGTTTACTTAGATGTGATCTACCTTTGAATGATATGCTTGGATTAAGAATCCTACTTATTCAGGCAGCAGTTGATGTAAGGAAAGAGGAATACACCTGAAATCAATCATCAGAGCCCTTCATGATAGTGAAGATAAGTGCAAGGTTTTCATTTATTTAAGATATTTTTTCTTTTGTCATTTTCAAAATAATGTGACATTTCCATTTCTAGCAATATCGAACATGAGGTATCTTGAAAAACAATGAAACGTGTACTACACAGCACACAGAAATATTAGGTAAAATAAAGCAAGCCCGTAAGAATAGATATAGAAACCAAAACTTGCAAAACTGTACTAAGACTTACAAAAAAAATTACCCTGATATGCAAGACAAATACTTAAGCTCAAGCCCATTTAAGCAACACATTCAGACCCATATTTCTGGAATAGTACAGGCAAACTGATCTAATTCTACAGCCCCATGGATTCTACTTACTGTTCAAGCAACTCTGTTGGTTTGCAAACCGACCCACCCTGCCAAGATCAGTCAATGACTGACTAGTTCCCAAAATTTTTAAAGTACTTTGCCTTAATTTACTTCTCTCTGAGACACTCCCCAGTTGCTTTCTTACATGTTCTCTCTTGCTTCACTAAGCAAGACAAACTGTTTAAGTAGAGGGGTGTTTCTGTTGGCAAGGGGCTGGCGAGCTTCTAAAGGATGAAAGGTTCTACTGGATTTGGTCAAGATCCTCACAGCTATGGACTGAGGTAGTGGAAGCCCTGACAGTTGACTTTTCTTTTTGTAATTCAAGTGCCCAACTTAAGCTTTGACTGCCAATGTATCCACTTCCAAGAGGCATCCACTGCAACAAAGTGGATCTCCAATAAACACAAAACACACTGCCAACCACAGGACTAGATAAGGAGCCAGGACAACTGGGCATACATGAATGACCTCCCCCCACCTCCCACCAGGGAATCTCCTTTGATTTAAAGATGCTGGTTGACTTAGATAACTGGCCACTTGTTCCCTTTCCTTCTTCCCTTCTTCTTCTCTCTCCCTATGCTATTAATAACGGCTCTGATATTTTAAACTTGCTAAAAAAGACTGAGCCTGGGAAACCCTAGACCCTCCCCCTCAATCCCAATAAAAGCAGATACCCTGACCCAAGCTCACTCTTCCTCTCTCTATCTGTGACCTCACTGGGTGCCCCCTGGAGTACCTTGTATGATCCAGTGCCTTGTATGCATACCTTGTATGCTCCAGTAAGTACTACAGTTTATTTTCCTTCAAAGTTTCCTTCTGGCTATTACCGAGGGGCATCTTAAAATCATAAGAACCACAAGGGTCAGTCCAGTGGTAACATTGGCTTGGAAAAGGGAGATGTCTGTGGGAAGTTCACCTGGGGCCCAGTTGAGAGACCTCAGGCATTTCTAGCCAATAACATTATAATCGATAGGCTGAGACTAGCACAAAACAACTCAGTAATAGGGTTTATATCTAAGGGTCTCAAGCCACACAAAGCTAACTTATCCATCAAGGGTTCTATGCTGAATCAAAGCATTAAACAACAACAACAACAAGAAACAAGGTTTAAACCATTAGCCACTGTAGTTGCTCATCAATAATGCACCCTGGGAGGAAGTTAGGATGAAAAGCAGGATAAGTACTCTGTGTTTGGAAAAACAGGCCCCTTAGATACTTATATCTCAGAAAAAATTGTGAACTCAGATTCTTGCATCTGCCCATTCACAGGAAAGCACTAAAATTTACAGAGATATCTGCGCTTTGTGACTGGCAAGTAATCTTTTACCAAGATGTATGCTTAACTGAACACGTGCACTAGCCAAAAATTCACATACAAACTGGCTTCTCCCCTACCCCTTGGAGCAGTTCCCTTTGAGCTACTGAGAGACTGCATCCCTGGCTATAATCCTTAGCGTCCCTGAATAAAATTTAAACTCACAACTCTTATGTTGTACATTTTTCTTTAAGTCAACAAAAACTTTGGATATTTCATTGATATCTTCAGGGTTGAGTTTATTTCTTTTATCCCAGGAATAAATTCCCCCATGTCTCTCTGGTTGTATAATCAGAATTGTACTTATTCTCTTTGCTGAATGTCTGTAGGAACATGGCTTTGCTACTAACTATTCTATCTGTGTGTCTACTGGCTAAATGGTGTATGTCTATTAAACTAAGTTCACAAGGTAGGAGACAGAGAGAAAATATATTGGTCTCCTGAATTCATCTCAAGCAATACCAAGTTAAGTTCCCCTCAGATTGGTATTATTAACATAAACTACCTGAGGGATCTTTTCAAAAGCTTATAAAGATGTTTCTGCATCTTTACTGTATATGAGTAACTGGCATTGAAAGAGAACGACTCTGCACATACTCTGCTTTCTGGAAGGATGCTGATTTCTCCACCAAGACATTCTCAAGTGATGCTTCACTTTTGACTGTCAGTCATTTCTTTATGAATTCATTGCTGACAAACTTGTACTTCCTCCTGAGTGGACATTGTAGTATTCTCATTCTTGTATTTATCTTTCTAAATGGCATAACTTCAAGCACAATTATAAATTTCAGTTACCATTTGGGGAAAATTTTAACATGAGATTTTCTATAAGAAATTTTCTCAGAAAATACTAATATTTTAGTTCTGAGGCAAACTTTTCTGTAGAAGATCAACTCTGAAAAGAATGTCTTAATTGTGATTTAAGCTAATGGTCTTGATTATAAGATTTGGGGTAGGAAAGGGATTGGAACTCTTGGAGCATTTAAACAAGATTTTAAAAGTCTGTAAATACTTGATTTATAAATAGAGATATTTATAAGTTGAGTGAAAAAGTCCATGTAACATCTCCAAAAAGTATGACTTTGTACAAATTACATGGGCAAATAATATTTGTTTGCAAACAGCTTTCTTTCTACCTAATTCTACTATAGTTTAATAACACTCTCTTTATATATGCCTAGAATTTATTTCCTCATGTTTAAACTTTCTAGATCTCACTTATTATAAATTAAGTGTCCACATATATTGTTTAAAATTAGAAATATATATACCTATGTTTAACCAAATATAATAATTACCACAATGGATTTTTTCCCAAATGTCTGGTTTTGTAAATCTCTTAAAATGTTATAAACAAAGAATAGTATGTCACTGTAAACTGTAATCTCAACATCTTTAAAGTCCACAAATTATCACCACATTGAGTTAATTGATAATCTTCAATCCAAGCCTAAAATCATTGTAACACTTCTCCTTGTATTTAATACAGTATAAAGTAGCTTAAAAGGGTGGCAGCATATATAGGTAAGGGTCACCAACGTGATTTTGTTTATAAAGAAAAAAGAGTATAATTTTGTCCTAAAATAAAAAGTGTTCACCTGTTCCCGAATAAAGGAGATTAAGACAGAAATTTGGAAGTACAACATAAGTATAGACTACTTGGTGGGGAATAAACTTTATTTTTGTAAGATTATACAATAATACCTACAAAAATGAGATGGAGAGAATCAAATTGGTTGAAATATTGGACAAATTTGGCAAAATATAGTGATAACATATAAGGTTATAAAATTCACCATGTATTATACAACAAATAAAAACTCAATCCTTTCTTAAATAATGTAGAAATACAAAGGTCGCAATTTCTGCTAGGCAGGGGAAAATCTAAATAGTATTAATAAAATTAGAAAAACAGAAGAACCCTGCTTCCTAGTTTGATGGGAACATTCCTAACTCACGGATAAAAGAGGAAAATCAAAATGGCAGGAAAATATATTTATTTGTGACATATTTTAGTTTATGTAAAAGCAATTTTTATTGCAACTCTCAAAAATATTCTTAGTTCATTTGTGAAAAGTTTTCATTTGGTTTTACATATATATATATATATATATATATATATATATATATAAA